>NW_027141784.1:0-362500 GCF_036365525.1 Heterodontus francisci
TTCTCTCTCCACACACTATCTCTCCCCCTCTGTCTCTCTCTCTCTCCTCAGATCTCTCCCTCTCTCTCTCACACACTATCTCTCCCCCTCTGTGTGGTCTCATTCTCTCTCTCTCCCCAGAGATCTCTCCCTCTCTCTCGCGCACACCATCTCTCCCCCTCTCCTCTCTCCCTCCCCTCTGTCTCTCTCTCTCTCTCCCACAGATCTCTCCCTTTCTCTCTCCGCACACACCATCTTTCCTCTCTCTCTCTCTCTCCACAGATCTCCCCCTTTCTCTCTCCCGCACACACCATCTTTCCCCCTCTGTCTCCCTCTCTCTCTCACAGATCTCTCCCTCTCTCTCTCGCACACACCATCTCTTCCCCTCTGTCTCCCTCTCTATCCTCAGATCTCTCCCTCTCTCTCTCGCACACACCATCTCTTCCCTCTGTCACCCTCTCTCCTCAGATCTCTCCCTCTCTCTCTCCCACACACTATCTCTCCCCCTCTGTCTCCCTCACTCTCCTCAGATCTCTCCTCTCTCTCTCCCACACACTATCTCTCCCCCTCTATCTCTCTCTCTCTCTCTCCTCAGATCTCTCCCTCTCTCTCTCCACACACTACCTCTCCCCCTCTGTCTCCCTTTCTATCCTCAGATCTCTCCCTCTCTCTCTCGCACACACCATCTCTTCCCCTCTGTCTCCCTCTCTATCCTCAGATCTCTCCCTCTCTCTCTCGCACACAACATCTCTTCCCCTCTGTCTCCTCTCTATCCTCAGATCTCTCCCTCTCTCTCTCGCACACACCATCTCTTCCCCTCTGTCTCCCTCTCTCTCCTCAGATCTCTCCCTCTCTCTCTCGCACACAGCATCTCTCCCCCTCTGTCTCCCTCTCTCTCCTCAGATCTCTCCCTCTCTCTCTCCCACACACTATCTCTCCCCCTCTGTCTCCCTCTCTCTCCTCAGATCTCTCCCTCTCTCTCTCCCACACACTACCTCTCCCCCTCTGTCTCCCTCTCTCTCCTCAGATCTCTCCCTCTCTCTCTCCCACACACTAATCTCTCCCCCTCTGTCTCTCTCTCTCTCCTCAGATCTCTCCCTCTCTCTCTCCACACACTATCTCTCCCCACTGTCTCTCCCTCTCTCTCTCCCACACACTATCTCTCCCCCACTGTCTCTCCCTCTCTCTCTCTCTCACCAATCTCTCCCTCTCTCTCTCCCACACACTATCTCTCCCCCTTTGTCTCCCTCTCTCTCCTCAGATCTCTCCCTCTCTCTCTCCCACACTATCTCTCCCCCTCTGTCTCCCTCTCTCCTCAGATCTCTCCCTCTCTCTCTCCCACACACTAGCTCTCCCCCTCTATCTCTCTCTCTCTCTCCTCAGATCTCTCCCTCTCTCTCTCCCACACACTATCTATCCCCCTCTGTCTCCCTCTCTCTCCTCAGATCTCTCCCTCTCTCTCTCCCACACACTATCTCTCCCCCTCTGTCTCTCCCTCTCTCTCTTCCCACACACTATCTCTCCCCCTCTCTCTCCCACACACTATCTCTCCCCCTCTCTCTCCCACACACTATCTCTCCCCCTCTCTCTCCCACACACTATCTCTATCCCTCTCTCTCCCACACACTATCTCCCCCTCTCTCTCCCACACACTATCTCTCCCCCTCTCTCTCCCACACACTATCTCTCCCCCTCTCTCTCCCACACACTATCTCTCCCCCTCTCTCTCCCACACACTATCTCTCCCCCTCTCTCTCCCACACACTATCTCTCCCCCTCTCTCTCCCACACACTATCTCTCCCCCTCTCTCTCCCACACACTATCTCTCCCCCTCTCTCTCCCACACACTATCTCTCCCCCTCTCTCTCCCACACACTATCTCTCCCCCTGTCTCCCTCTCTCCTCAGATCTCTCCCTCACTCTCTCCCACACACTATCTCTCCCCCTCTGTCTCTCTCTCTCCCACACACTATCTCTCCCCCTCTGTCTCTCCCTCTCTCTCTCCCACACACTATCTCTCCCCCTCTGTCTCTCCCTCTCTCTCTCTCCCACAGATCTCTCCCTCTCTCTCTCCCACACACTATCTCTCCCCCTCTGTCTCCCTCTCTCTCCTCAGATCTCTCCCTCTCTCTCTCCCACACACTATCTCTCCCCCTCTGTCTCCCTCTCTCTCCTCAGATCTCTCCTCTCTCTCTCCCACACACTATCTCTCCCCCTCTGTCTCCCTCTCTCTCCTCAGATCTCTCCCTCTCTCTCTCCCACACACTATCTCTCCCCCTCTGTCTCTCTCTCTCTCCTCAGATCTCTCCCTCTCTCTCTCCCACACACGATCTCTCCCCCACTGTCTCTCCCTCTCTCTCTCTCTCTCTCTCCCACACACTATCTCTCCCCCTCTGTCTCCCTCTCTCCTCAGATCTCTCCCTCTCTCTCTCCCACACACTATCTCTCCCCCTCTGTCTCTCTCTCTCTCTCTCTCCTCAGATCTCTCCCTCTCTCTCTCCACACACTATCTCTCCCCCTCTGTCTCCCTCTCTCCTCAGATCTCTCCCTCTCTCTCTCGCACACACCATCTCTCCCCCTCTGTCTCCCTCTCTCTCCTCAGATCTCTCCCTCTCTCTTCCCACACACTATCTCTCCCCCTCTGTCTCCCTCTCTCTCCCTCTCTCTCTCCCACACACTATCTCTCCCCCTCTGTCTCCCTCTCTCTCCTCAGATCTCTCCCTCTCTCTCTCCCACACACTATCTCTCCCCCCTCTGTCTCCCTCTCTCTCCTCAGATCTCTCCCTCTCTCTCTCCCACACACTATCTCTCACCCTCTGTCTCTCTCTCTCTCCTCAGATCTCTCCCTCTCTCTCTCCCACACACTATCTCTCCCCCACTGTCTCTCCCTCTCTCTCTCTCTCACCAATCTCTCCCTCTCTCTCTCCCACACACTATCTCTCCCCCTTTGTCTCCATCTCTCTCCTCAGATCTCTCCCTCTCTCTCCCACACTATCTCTCCCCCTCTGTCTCCCTCTCTCCTCAGATCTCTCCCTCTCTCTCTCCCACACACTATCTCTCCCCCACTGTCTCTCCCTCTCTCTCTCTCTCACCAATCTCTCCCTCTCTCTCTCCCACACACTATCTCTCCCCCTTTGTCTCCATCTCTCTCCTCAGATCTCTCCCTCTCTCTCTCCCACACTATCTCTCCCCCTCTGTCTCCCTCTCTCCTCAGATCTCTCCCTCTCTCTCTCCCACACACTATCTCTCCCCCTCTATCTCTCTCTCTCTCTCCTCAGACCTCTCCCTCTCTCTCTCCCACACACTATCTATCCCCCTCTGTCTCCCTCTCTCTCCTCAGATCTCTCCCTCTCTCTCTCCCACACACTATCTATCCCCCTCTGTCTCCCTCTCTCCTCAGATCTCTCCCTCTCTCTCTCCCACACACTATCTCTCCCCCTCTGTCTCCCTCACTCTCCTCAGATCTCTCCCTCTCTCTCTCCCACACACTATCTCTCCCCCTCTATCTCTCTCTCTCTCTCTCCTCAGATCTCTCCCTCCCACACACTACTCTCCCCCTCTGTCTCCCTTTCTATCCTCAGATCTCTCCCTCTCTCTCTCGCACACACCATCTCTTCCCCTCTGTCTCCCTCTCTATCCTCAGATCTCTCCCTCTCTCTCTCGCACACACCATCTCTTCCCCTCTGTCTCCCTCTCTCTCCTCAGATCTCTCCCTCTCTCTCTCGCACACAGCATCTCTCCCCGTCTGTCTCCCTCTCTCTCCTCAGATCTCTCCCTCTCTCTCTCCCACACACTATCTCTCCCCCTCTGTCTCCCTCTCTCTCCTCAGATCTCTCCCTCTCTCTCTCCCACACACTACCTCTCCCCCTCTGTCTCCCTCTCTCTCCTCAGATCTCTCCCTCTCTCTCTCCCACACACTATCTCTCCCCCTCTGTCTCTCTCTCTCTCCTCAGATCTCTCCCTCTCTCTCTCCCACACACTATCTCTCCCCCACTGGCTCTCCCTCTCTCTCTCCCACACACTATCTCTCCCCCACTGTCTCTCCCTCTCTCTCTCTCTCACCAATCTCTCCTCTCTCTCTCTCTCCCACACACTATCTCTCCCCTTTGTCTCCCTCTCTCTCCTCAGATCTCTCCCTCTCTCTCTCCCACACTATCTCTCCCCCTCTGTCTCCCTCTCTCCTCAGATCTCTCCCTCTCTCTCTCCCACACACTATCTCTCCCCCTCTATCTCTCTCTCTCTCTCTCCTCAGATCTCTCCCTCTCTCTCTCCCACACACTATCTCTCCCCCTCTATCTCTCTCTCTCTCTCTCCTCAGATCTCTCCCTCTCTCTCTCCCACACACTATCTATCCCCCTCTGTCTCCCTCTCTCTCCTCAGATCTCTCCCTCTCTCTCTCCCACACACTATCTATCCCCCTCTGTCTCCCTCTCTCTCCTCAGATCTCTCCCTCTCTCTCTCCCACACACTATCTCTCCCCCTCTGTCTCTCCCTCTCTCTCTCTCCCACACACTATCTCTCCCCCTCTCTCTCCCACACACTATCTCTCCCCCTCTCTCTCCCACACACTATCTCTCCCCCTCTCTCTCCCACACACTATCTCTCCCCCTCTCTCTCCCACACACTATTTCTCCCCCTCTCTCTCCCACACACTATCTCTCCCCCTCTCTCTCCCACACACTATCTCTCCCCCTCTCTCTCCCACACACTATCTCTCCCCCTCTCTCTCCCACACACTATCTCTCCCCCTCTCTCTCCCACACACTATCTCTCCCCCTGTCTCCCTCTCTCCTCAGATCTCTCCCTCTCTCTCTCCCACACACTATCTCTCCCCCTCTGTCTCTCCCTCTCTCTCTCTCCCACAGATCTCTCCCTCTCTCTCTCCCACACACTATCTCTTCCCCTCTGTCTCCCTCTCTCTCCTCAGATCTCTCCCTCTCTCTCTCCCACACACTATCTCTCCCCCTCTGTCTCCCTCTCTCTCCTCAGATCTCTCCCTCTCTCTCTCCCACACACTATCTCTCCCCCTCTGTCTCCCTCTCTCTCCTCAGATCTCTCCCTCTCTCTCTCCCACACACTATCTCTCCCCCTCTGTCTCTCTCTCTCTCCTCAGATCTCTCCCTCTCTCTCTCCCACACACTATCTCTCCCCCACTGTCTCTCCCTCTCTCTCTCTCTCTCTCTCCCACACACTATCTCTCCCCCTCTGTCTCCCTCTCTCCTCAGATCTCTCCCTCTCTCTCTCCCACACACTATCTCTCCCCCTCTGTCTCTCTCTCTCTCTCTCTCCTCAGATCTCTCCCTCTCTCTCTCCCACACACTATCTCTCCCCCTCTGTCTCCCTCTCTCCTCAGATCTCTCCCTCTCTCTCTCGCACACACCATCTCTCCCCCTCTGTCTCCCTCTCTCTCCTCAGATCTCTCCCTCTCTCTCTCCCACACACTATCTCTCCCCCTCTGTCTCCCCTCTCTCTCCTCAGATCTCTCCCTCTCTCTCTCCCACACACTATCTCTCCCCCTCTGTCTCCCTCTCTCTCCTCAGATCTCTCCCTCTCTCTCTCCCACACACTATCTCTCCCCCTCTGTCTCCCTCTCTCTCCTCAGATCTCTCCCTCTCTCTCTCCCACACACTATCTCTCACCCTCTGTCTCTCTCTCTCTCCTCAGATCTCTCCCTCTCTCTCTCCCACACACTATCTCTCCCCCACTGTCTCTCCCTCTCTCTCTCTCTCACCAATCTCTCCCTCTCTCTCTCCCACACACTATCTCTCCCCCTTTGTCTCCATCTCTCTCCTCAGATCTCTCCCTCTCTCTCTCCCACACTATCTCTCCCCCTCTGTCTCCCTCTCTCCTCAGATCTCTCCCTCTCTCTCTCCCACACACTATCTCTCCCCCTCTATCTCTCTCTCTCTCTCTCCTCAGATCTCTCCCTCTCTCTCTCCCACACACTATCTATCCCCCTCTGTCTCCCTCTCTCTCCTCAGATCTCTCCCTCTCTCTCTCCCACACACTATCTATCCCCCTCTGTCTCCCTCTCTCCTCAGATCTCTCCCTCTCTCTCTCCCACACACTATCTCTCCCCCCTCTGTCTCCCTCACTCTCCTCAGATCTCTCCCTCTCTCTCTCCCACACACTATCTCTCCCCCTCTATCTCTCTCTCTCTCTCTCCTCAGATCTCTCCCTCCCACACACTACCTCTCCCCCTCTGTCTCCCTTTCTATCCTCAGATCTCTCCCTCTCTCTCTCGCACACACCATCTCTTCCCCTCTGTCTCCCTTTCTATCCTCAGATCTCTCCCTCTCTCTCTCGCACACACCATCTCTTCCCCTCTGTCTCCCTCTCTATCCTCAGATCTCTCCCTCTCTCTCTCGCACACACCATCTCTTCCCCTCTGTCTCCCTCTCTCTCCTCAGATCTCTCCCTCTCTCTCTCGCACACAGCATCTCTCCCCCTCTGTCTCCCTCTCTCTCCTCAGATCTCTCCCTCTCTCTCTCCCACACACTATCTCTCCCCCTCTGTCTCCCTCTCTCTCCTCAGATCTCTCCCTCTCTCTCTCCCACACACTACCTCTCCCCCTCTGTCTCCCTCTCTCTCCTCAGATCTCTCCCTCTCTCTCTCCCACACACTATCTCTCCCCCTCTGTCTCTCTCTCTCTCCTCAGATCTCTCCCTCTCTCTCTCCCACACACTATCTCTCCCCCACTGGCTCTCCCTCTCTCTCTCCCACACACTATCTCTCCCCCACTGTCTCTCCCTCTCTCTCTCTCTCACCAATCTCTCCCTCTCTCTCTCCCACACACTATCTCTCCCCCTTTGTCTCCCTCTCTCTCCTCAGATCTCTCCCTCTCTCTCTCCCACACTATCTCTCCCCCTCTGTCTCCCTCTCTCCTCAGATCTCTCCCTCTCTCTCTCCCACACACTATCTCTCCCCCTCTATCTCTCTCTCTCTCTCTCCTCAGATCTCTCCCTCTCTCTCTCCCACACACTATCTCTCCCCCTCTATCTCTCTATCTCTCTCTCCTCAGATCTCTCCCTCTCTCTCTCCCACACACTATCTATCCCCCTCTGTCTCCCTCTCTCTCCTCAGATCTCTCCCTCTCTCTCTCTCCCACACACTATCTCTCCCCCTCTCTCTCCCACACACTATCTCTCCCCCTCTCTCTCCCACACACTATCTCTCCCCCTCTCTCTCCCACACACTATCTCTCCCCCTCTCTCTCCCACACACTATCTCTCCCCCTCTCTCTCCCACACACTATCTCTCCCCCTCTCTCTCCACACACTATCTCTCCCCTCTCTCTCCCACACACTATCTCTCCCCCTCTCTCTCCCACACACTATCTCTCCCCCTCTCTCTCCCACACACTATCTCTCCCCCTCTCTCTCCCACACACTATCTCTCCCCTCTCTCTCCCACACACTATCTCTCCCCCTGTCTCCCTCTCTCCTCAGATCTCTCCCTCTCTCTCTCCCACACACTATCTCTCCCCCTCTGTCTCTCCCTCTCTCTCTCTCCCACAGATCTCTCCCTCTCTCTCTCCCACACACTATCTCTCCCCCTCTGTCTCCCTCTCTCTCCTCAGATCTCTCCCTCTCTCTCTCCCACACACTATCTCTCCCCCTCTGTCTCCCTCTCTCTCCTCAGATCACTCCCTCTCTCTCTCCCACACACTATCTCTCCCCCTCTGTCTCCCTCTCTCTCCTCAGATCTCTCCCTCTCTCTCTCCCACACACTATCTCTCCCCCTCTGTCTCTCTCTCTCCTCAGATCTCTCCCTCTCTCTCTCCCACACACTATCTCTCCCCACTGTCTCTCCTCTCTCTCTCTCTCTCTCTCCCACACACTATCTCTCCCCCTCTGTCTCCCTCTCTCCTCAGATCTCTCCCTCTCTCTCTCCCACACACTATCTCTCCCCCACTGTCTCTCCCTCTCTCTCTCTCTCTCTCTCCCACACACTATCTCTCCCCTCTGTCTCTCTCTCTCTCTCTCTCCTCAGATCTCTCCTCTCTCTCTCCCACACACTATCTCTCCCCCTCTGTCTCCCTCTCTCCTCAGATCTCTCCCTCTCTCTCTCGCACACACCATCTCTCCCCCTCTGTCTCCCTCTCTCTCCTCAGATCTCTCCCTCTCTCTCTCCCACACACTATCTCTCCCCCTCTGTTCCTCTCTCTCCTCAGATCTCTCCCTCTCTCTCTCCCACACACATCTCTCCCCCTCTGTCTCCCTCTCTCCTCAGATCTCTCCCTCTCTCTCTCCCACACACTATCTCTCCCCCTCTGTCTCCCTCTCTCCTCAGATCTCTCCCTCTCTCTCTCCCACACACTATCTCTCCCCCTCTGTCTCCCTCTCTCTCCTCAGATCTCTCCCTCTCTCTCTCCCACACACTATCTCTCACCCTCTGTCTCTCTCTCTCTCCTCAGATCTCTCCCTCTCTCTCTCCCACACACTATCTCTCCCCCACTGTCTCTCCCTCTCTCTCTCTCTCACCAATCTCTCCCTCTCTCTCTCCCACACACTATCTCTCCCCCTTTGTCTCCATCTCTCTCCTCAGATCTCTCCCTCTCTCTCTCCCACACTATCTCTCCCCCTCTGTCTCCCTCTCTCCTCAGATCTCTCCCTCTCTCTCTCCCACACACTATCTCTCCCCCTCTATCTCTCTCTCTCTCTCTCCTCAGATCTCTCCCTCTCTCTCTCCCACACACTATCTATCCCCCTCTGTCTCCCTCTCTCTCCTCAGATCTCTCCCTCTCTCTCTCCCACACACTATCTCTCCCCCTCTGTCTCCCTCTCTCCTCAGATCTCTCCCTCTCTCTCTCCCACACACTATCTCTCCCCCTCTGTCTCCCTCACTCTCCTCTGATCTCTCCCTCTCTCTCTCCCACACACTATCTCTCCCCCTCTATCTCTCTCTCTCTCTCTCCTCAGATCTCTCCCTCCCACACACTACCTCTCCCCCTCTGTCTCCCTTTCTATCCTCAGATCTCTCCCTCTCTCTCTCGCACACACCATCTCTTCCCCTCTGTCTCCCTCTCTATCCTCAGATCTCTCCCTCTCTCTCTCGCACACACCATCTCTTCCCCTCTGTCTCCCTCTCTATCCTCAGATCTCTCCCTCTCTCTCTCGCACACACCATCTCTTCCCCTCTGTCTCCCTCTCTCTCCTCAGATCTCTCCCTCTCTCTCTCGCACACAGCATCTCTCCCCCTCTGTCTCCCTCTCTCTCCTCAGATCTCTCCCTCTCTCTCTCCCACACACTATCTCTCCCCCTCTGTCTCCCTCTCTCTCCTCAGATCTCTCCCTCTCTCTCTCCCACACACTACTCTCCCCCTCTGTCTCCCTCTCTCTCCTCAGATCTCTCCCTCTCTCTCTCCCACACACTATCTCTCCCCCTCTGTCTCTCTCTCTCTCCTCAGATCTCTCCCTCTCTCTCTCCCACACACTATCTCTCCCCCACTGGCTCTCCCTCTCTCTCTCCCACACACTATCTCTCCCCCACTGTCTCTCCCTCTCTCTCTCTCTCACCAATCTCTCCCTCTCTCTCTCCCACACACTATCTCTCCCCCTTTGTCTCCCTCTCTCTCCTCAGATCTCTCCCTCTCTCTCCCACACACTATCTCTCCCCTCTATCTCTCTCTCTCTCTCTCCTCAGATCTCTCCCTCTCTCTCTCCCACACACTATCTATCCCCCTCTGTCTCCCTCTCTCTCCACACACTATCTCTCCCCTCTCTCTCCCACACACTATCTCTCCCCCTCTCTCTCCCACACACTATCTCTCCCCCTCTCTCTCCCACACACTATCTCTCCCCCTCTCTCTCCCACACTATCTCTCCCCTCTCTCTCCACACACTATCTCTCCCCTCTCTCTCCCACACACTATCTCTCCCTCTCTCTCTCTCCCACACACTATCTCTCCCCCTCTCTCTCCCACACACTATCTCTCCCCCTCTCTCTCCCACACTATCTCTCCCCCTCTCTCTCCCACACACTATCTCTCCCCCTCTCTCTCCCACACACTATCTCTCCCCCTCTCTCTCCCACACACTATCTCTCCCCCTCTCTCTCCCACACACTATCTCTCCCCCTCTCTCTCCCACACACTATCTCTCCCCCTCTCTCTCCCACACACTATCTCCCCCTCTCTCTCCCACACACTATCTCTCCCCCTCTCTCTCCCACACACTATCTCTCCCCCTCTCTCTCCCACACACTATCTCTCCCCCTCTCTCTCCCACACACTATCTCTCCCCCTCTCTCTCCCACACACTATCTCTCCCCCTCTCTCTCCCACACACTATCTCTCCCCTCTCTCTCCCACACACTATCTCTCCCCCTGTCTCCCTCTCTCCTCAGATCTCTCCCTCTCTCTCTCCCACACACTATCTCTCCCCCTCTGTCTCTCCCTCTCTCTCTCTCCCACAGATCTCTCCCTCTCTCTCTCCCACACACTATCTCTCCCCCTCTGTCTCCCTCTCTCTCCTCAGATCTCTCCCTCTCTCTCTCCACACACTATCTCTCCCCCTCTGTCCCTCTCTCTCCTCAGATCACTCCCTCTCTCTCTCCCACACACTATCTCTCCCCCTCTGTCTCCCTCTCTCTCCTCAGATCTCTCCCTCTCTCTCTCCCACACACTATCTCTCCCCCTCTGTCTCTCTCTCTCTCCTCAGATCTCTCCCTCTCTCTCTCCCACACACTATCTCTCCCCCACTGTCTCTCCCTCTCTCTCTCTCTCTCTCTCCCACACACTATCTCTCCCCCTCTGTCTCCCTCTCTCCTCAGATCTCTCCCTCTCTCTCTCCCACACACTATCTCTCCCCCTCTGTCTCTCTCTCTCTCCTCAGATCTCTCCCTCTCTCTCTCCCACACACTATCTCTCCCCCTCTGTCTCCCTCTCTCCTCAGATCTCTCCCTCTCTCTCTCGCACACACCATCTCTCCCCCTCTGTCTCCCTCTCTCTCCTCAGATCTCTCCCTCTCTCTCTCCCACACACTATCTCTCCCCCTCTGTCTCCCTCTCTCTCCTCAGATCTCTCCCTCTCTCTCTCCCACACACTATCTCTCCCCCTCTGTCTCCCTCTCTCTCCTCAGATCTCTCCCTCTCTCTCTCCCACACACTATCTCTCCCCCTCTGTCTCCCTCTCTCTCCTCAGATCTCTCCCTCTCTCTCTCCCACACACTATCTCTCACCCTCTGTCTCTCTCTCTCTCCTCAGATCTCTCCCTCTCTCTCTCCCACACACTATCTCTCCCCCACTGTCTCTCCCTCTCTCTCTCTCTCACCAATCTCTCCCTCTCTCTCTCCCACACACTATCTCTCCCCCTTTGTCTCCATCTCTCTCCTCAGATCTCTCCCTCTCTCTCTCCCACACTATCTCTCCCCCTCTGTCTCCCTCTCTCCTCAGATCTCTCCCTCTCTCTCTCCCACACACTATCTCTCCCCCTCTATCTCTCTCTCTCTCTCTCCTCAGATCTCTCCCTCTCTCTCTCCCACACACTATCTATCCCCCTCTGTCTCCCTCTCTCTCCTCAGATCTCTCCCTCTCTCTCTCCCACACACTATCTATCCCCCTCTGTCTCCCTCTCTCCTCAGATCTCTCCCTCTCTCTCTCCCACACACTATCTCTCCCCCTCTGTCTCCCTCACTCTCCTCAGATCTCTCCCTCTCTCTCTCCCACACACTATCTCTCCCCCTCTATCTCTCTCTCTCTCTCTCCTCAGATCTCTCCCTCTCTCTCTCCCACACACTACCTCTCCCCCTCTGTCTCCCTTTCTATCCTCAGATCTCTCCCTCTCTCTCTCGCACACACCATCTCTTCCCCTCTGTCTCCCTCTCTATCCTCATATCTCTCCCTCTCTCTCTCGCACACACCATCTCTTCCCCTCTGTCTCCCTCTCTATCCTCAGATCTCTCCCTCTCTCTCTCGCACACACCATCTCTTCACCTCTGTCTCCCTCTCTCTCCTCAGATCTCTCCCTCTCTCTCTCGCACACAGCATCTCTCCCCCTCTGTCTCCCTCTCTCTCCTCAGATCTCTCCCTCTCTCTCTCCCACACACTATCTCTCCCCCTCTGTCTCCCTCTCTCTCCTCAGATCTCTCCCTCTCTCTCTCCCACACACTACCTCTCCCCCTCTGTCTCCCTCTCTCTCCTCAGATCTCTCCCTCTCTCTCTCCCACACACTATCTCTCCCCCTCTATCTCTCTCTCTCTCCTCAGATCTCTCCCTCTCTCTCTCCCACACACTATCTCTCCCCCACTGGCTCTCCCTCTCTCTCTCCCACACACTATCTCTCCCCCACTGTCTCTCCCTCTCTCTCTCTCTCACCAATCTCTCCCTCTCTCTCTCCCACACACTATCTCTCCCCCTTTGTCTCCCTCTCTCTCCTCAGATCTCTCCCTCTCTCTCTCCCACACTATCTCTCCCCCTCTGTCTCCCGCTCTCCTCAGATCTCTCCCTCTCTCTCTCCCACACACTATCTCTCCCCCTCTATCTCTCTCTCTCTCTCTCCTCAGATCTCTCCCTCTCTCTCTCCCACACACTATCTCTCCCCCTCTATCTCTCTCTCTCTCTCTCCTCAGATCTCTCCCTCTCTCTCTCCCACACACTATCTATCCCCCTCTGTCTCCCTCTCTCTCCTCAGATCTCTCCCTCTCTCTCTCCCACACACTATCTCTCCCCCTCTGTCTCTCCCTCTCTCTCTCTCCCACACACTATCTCTCCCCCTCTCTCTCCCACACACTATCTCTCCCCCTCTCTCTCCCACACACTATCTCTCCCCCTCTCTCTCCCACACACTATCTCTCCCCCTCTCTCTCCCACACACTATCTCTCCCCCTCTCTCTCCCACACACTATCTCTCCCCTCTCTCTCCCACACACTATCTCTCCCCCTCTCTCTCCCACACACTATCTCTCCCCCTCTCTCTCCCACACACTATCTCTCCCCTCTCTCTCTCTCCCCCTCTCTCTCCCACACACTATCTCTCCCCCTCTCTCTCCCACACACTATCTCTCCCCCTCTCTCTCCCACACACTATCTCTCCCCCTCTCTCTCCCACACACTATCTCTCCCCCTCTCTCTCCCACACACTATCTCTCCCCCTCTCTCTCCCACACACTATCTCTCCCCCTGTCTCCCTCTCTCCTCAGATCTCTCCCTCTCTCTCTCCCACACACTATCTCTCCCCCTCTGTCTCCCTCTCTCTCCTCAGATCTCTCCCTCTCTCTCTCCCACACACTATCTCTCCCCCTCTGTCTCCCTCTCTCTCCTCAGATCTCTCCCTCTCTCTCTCCCACACACTATCTCTCCCCCTCTGTCTCCCTCTCTCTCCTCAGATCTCTCCCTCTCTCTCTCCCACACACTATCTCTCCCCCTCTGTCTCTCTCTCTCTCCTCAGATCTCTCCCTCTCTCTCTCCCACACACTATCTCTCCCCCACTGTCTCTCCCTCTCTCTCTCTCTCTCTCCCACACACTATCTCTCCCCCTCTGTCTCCCTCTCTCCTCAGATCTCTCCCTCTCTCTCTCCCACACACTATCTCTCCCCCTCTGTCTCTCTCTCTCTCTCTCTCCTCAGATCTCTCCCTCTCTCTCTCCCACACACTATCTCTCCCCCTCTGTCTCCCTCTCTCCTCAGATCTCTCCCTCTCTCTCTCGCACACACCATCTCTCCCCCTCTGTCTCCCTCTCTCTCCTCAGATCTCTCCCTCTCTCTCTCCCACACACTATCTCTCCCCCTCTGTCTCCCTCTCTCTCCTCAGATCTCTCCCTCTCTCTCTCCCACACACTATCTCTCCCCCTCTGTCTCCCTCTCTCTCCTCAGATCTCTCCCTCTCTCTCTCCCACACACTATCTCTCCCCGTCTGTCTCCCTCTCTCTCCTCAGATCTCTCCCTCTCTCTCTCCCACACACTATCTCTCACCCTCTGTCTCTCTCTCTCTCCTCAGATCTCTCCCTCTCTCTCTCCCACACACTATCTCTCCCCCACTGTCTCTCCCTCTCTCTCTCTCTCACCAATCTCTCCCTCTCTCTCTCCCACACACTATCTCTCCCCCTTTGTCTCCATCTCTCTCCTCAGATCTCTCCCTCTCTCTCTCCCACACTATCTCTCCCCCTCTGTCTCCCTCTCTCCTCAGATCTCTCCCTCTCTCTCTCCCACACACTATCTCTCCCCCTCTATCTCTCTCTCTCTCTCTCCTCAGATCTCTCCCTCTCTCTCTCCCACACACTATCTATCCCCCTCTGTCTCCCTCTCTCTCCTCAGATCTCTCCCTCTCTCTCTCCCACACACTATCTATCCCCCTCTGTCTCCCTCTCTCCTCAGATCTCTCCCTCTCTCTCTCCCACACACTATCTCTCCCCCTCTGTCTCCCTCACTCTCCTCAGATCTCTCCCTCTCTCTCTCCCACACACTATCTCTCCCCCTCTATCTCTCTCTCTCTCTCTCCTCAGATCTCTCCCTCTCTCTCTCCCACACACTACCTCTCCCCCTCTGTCTCCCTTTCTATCCTCAGATCTCTCCCTCTCTCTCTCGCACACACCATCTCTTCCCCTCTGTCTCCCTCTCTATCCTCATATCTCTCCCTCTCTCTCTCGCACACACCATCTCTTCCCCTCTGTCTCCCTCTCTATCCTCAGATCTCTCCCTCTCTCTCTCGCACACACCATCTCTTCCCCTCTGTCTCCCTCTCTCTCCTCAGATCTCTCCCTCTCTCTCTCGCACACAGCATCTCTCCCCCTCTGTCTCCCTCTCTCTCCTCAGATCTCTCCCTCTCTCTCTCCCACACACTATCTCTCCCCCTCTGTCTCCCTCTCTCTCCTCAGATCTCTCCCTCTCTCTCTCCCACACACTACCTCTCCCCCTCTGTCTCCCTCTCTCTCCTCAGATCTCTCCCTCTCTCTCTCCCACACACTATCTCTCCCCCTCTGTCTCTCTCTCTCTCCTCAGATCTCTCCCTCTCTCTCTCCCACACACTATCTCTCCCCCACTGTCTCTCCCCCTCTCTCTCCCACACACTATCTCTCCCCCACTGTCTCTCCCTCTCTCTCTCTCTCACCAATCTCTCCCTCTCCCTCTCCCACACTATCTCTCCCCCTCTGTCTCCCTCTCTCCTCAGATCTCTCCCTCTCTCTCTCCCACACACTATCTCTCCCCCTCTATCTCTCTCTCTCTCTCTCCTCAGATCTCTCCCTCTCTCTCTCCCACACACTATCTATCCCCCTCTGTCTCCCTCTCTCTCCTCAGATCTCTCCCTCTCTCTCTCCCACACACTATCTCTCCCCCTCTGTCTCTCCCTCTCTCTCTCTCCCACACACTATCTCTCCCCCTCTCTCTCCCACACACTATCTCTCCCCCTCTCTCTCCCACACACTATCTCTCCCCCTCTCTCTCCCACACACTATCTCTCCCCCTCTCTCTCCCACACACTATCTCTCCCCCTCTCTCTCCCACACACTATCTCTCCCCCTCTCTCTCCCACACACTATCTCTCCCCCTCTCTCTCCCACACACTATCTCTCCCCCTCTCTCTCCCACACACTATCTCTCCCCCTCTCTCTCCCACACACTATCTCTCCCCCTCTCTCTCCCACACACTATCTCTCCCCCTCTCTCTCCCACACACTATCTCTCCCCCTCTCTCTCCCACACACTATCTCTCCCCCTGTCTCCCTCTCTCCTCAGATCTCTCCCTCTCTCTCTCCCACACACTATCTCTCCCCCTCTGTCTCTCTCTCTCCCACACACTTTCTCTCCCCCTCTGTCTCTCCCTCTCTCTCTCCCACACACTATCTCTCCCCCTCTGTCTCTCCCTCTCTCTCTCTCCCACAGATCTCTCCCTCTCTCTCTCCCACACACTATCTCTCCCCCTCTGTCTCCCTCTCTCTCCTCAGATCTCTCCCTCTCTCTCTCCCACACACTATCTCTCCCCCTCTGTCTCCCTCTCTCTCCTCAGATCTCTCCCTCTCTCTCTCCCACACACTATCTCTCCCCCTCTGTCTCCCTCTCTCTCCTCAGATCTCTCCCTCTCTCTCTCCCACACACTATCTCTCCCCCTCTGTCTCCCTCTCTCTCCTCAGATCTCTCCCTCTCTCTCTCCCACACACTATCTCTCCCCCTCTGTCTCTCTCTCTCTCCTCAGATCTCTCCCTCTCTCTCTCCCACACACTATCTCTCCCCCACTGTCTCTCCCTCTCTCTCTCCTACAGGTCTCACCCTCTCTCTCTTGCTCACACTGTCTCTCCCCCTCTGTCTCCCTCTCTCTCCTCAGATCTCACCCTCTCCCTCTTGCACACACCATCTCTCCCCCTCTGTCTCTCCCTCTCTCTCTCTCCCACCAATCTCTCCCTCTCTCTCTCCCACACACTATCTCTCCCCCTCTGTCTCCCTCTCTCCTCAGATCTATCCCTCTCTCTCTCCCACACACTATCTCTCCCCCTCTGTCTCTCTCTCTCTCTCTCTCCTCAGATCTCTCCCTCTCTCTCTCCCACACACTATCTCTCCCCCTCTGTCTCCCTCTCTCCTCAGATCTCTCCCTCTCTCTCTCCCACACACTATCTCTCCCCCTCTGTCTCTCTCTCTCTCCCACACACTATCTCTCCCCCTCTGTCTCTCCCTCTCCCACAGATCTCTCCCTCTCTCTCTCCCACACACTATCTCTCCCCCCTGTCTCTCTCTCTCCTCAGATCTCTCCCTCTCTCTCTCCCACACACTATCTCTCCCCCTCTGTCTCTCTCTCTCTCCCACACACTATCTCTCCCCCTCTGTCTCTCCCTCTCCCACAGATCTCTCCCTCTCTCTCTCCCACACACTATCTCTCTTCCGCTGTCTCTCCCTCTCCCACAGATCTCTCCCTCTCTCTCTCTCTCTCTCTCTCCCACACATTATCTCTCCCCCTCTGTCTCCCTCTCTCTCCTCAGATCTCTCCCACACACTATCTCTCCCCTTCTGTCTCTCCCTCCCACACACCATCTCTCCCCCTCTGTCTCTCCCTCTCTCTCTCCTACAGGTCTCACCCTCTCTCTCTTGCTCACACTGTCTCTCCCCCTCTGTCTCCCTCTCTCTCCTCAGATCTCACCCTCTCCCTCTTGCACACACCATCTCTCCCCCTCTGTCTCTCCCTCTCTCTCTCCTACAGGTCTCTCCCTCTCTCGCTCACACTGTCTCTCCCCCTTTGTTTCTCTCTCTCCAACAGATCTCTCCATCTCTCTCTTGCACACACTATCTCTCCCCTTCTGTCTCTCTCTGTCTCCAACAGATCTCTCTCTCTCTCTCTCTCTCTCGCACACACCATCTCTCCCCCTCTGTCTCTCTCCTCAGATCTCTCCCTCTCTCTCTCGCACCCACCATCTCTCCCCCTTTGTCTCTCCCTCTCTCTCGCTCAAACTGTCTCTCCCCTTCTGTCTCTCTCGCCTCAGATCTCTCCCTCTCTCTCTTGCACACACCATCTCTCCCCCTTTGTCTCTCCCCCTCTGTCTCTCTCCCTCTCTCTATCACATAAACGGTCTCCCCCCTTTCTGTCTGTCACTCTGTCTCTCACCTTCCCCCCTCTTTCCTCCCCTCTCCCTCACACTATCTCTCCACATGGCCGGGAGACTCTCTCTCCCACTTTTTCTGGATCTGTTTTCGCTTGAGGGGCAATCGGATCAGGAATACTGCCAATCCGACACAGAGCAGGCCCAGAATTCCTATCACTGCTCCCAGGGCTGTCCCAGGTTGCTGGAGACTCCTGAGAGTGGGACCTGTCAAGGAGAAAGGCAGAGTTAGAGTTCAAGATATTCCAAGAGGTCTTTTTAACCAATCCCCATCTCCACACACCTCCTGTCTCCCTCTCTTTCTTTTCCCATCGCTATCCCTGTCCCCTCCATCTCCCTCTCTCCATCTGACTGACTCTCTATCTTCCCATCACTATTGCTCTCTCTGTCTGTCTCTTTCTCTCTCTCCCCTCCATCTCCCCGTGTCTCTCTCGCTCTCTTCATCTCCCTCTCCCCATCTCCCTGACCATCTCCCCATGTCTCTCTCTCACTCCCCCCATCTCCCTGACCTTCTCCCCATGTCTCTCTCTCACTCCCCCCATCTCCCTGACCATCTCCCCATGTCTCTCTCTCACTCCCCCCATCTCCCTGACCATCTCCCCATGTCTCTCTCTCACTCCCCCCATCTCCCTGACCATCTCCCCATGTCTCTCTCTCACTCCCCCCATCTCCCTGACCATCTCCCCACGTCTCTCTCTCACTCCCCCCATCTCCCTGACCATCTCCCCACGTCTCTCTCTCACTCCCTCCATCTCCCTCTCCCCATTTCCCCGACTCTTGGTCTTCCCGTCTCTACCTCTCTCTCCACCCATTGCATCTCCCTCTCCCCATCTCTCTATTTCCCTAATCTCTATCACTCTCTCTCCCTCACTCCCCTCCCCCTCTCCCACCTACCCCTGCACCCCATCTCTCAGCTCCCTCTCTATCTCTCCCTCTCACAATCCCTCACTTGCCTCAGTCTCCCCCTCCCTTTGCCACTTCCCCCACTCCTCCTCTCTCCGGCTCTCTGTCCCTCCCTCTCTACCTCTCCCTCAGTCCTCCCTTTCCCCCCCATCATATGCCCCTCTCCCCATCGCACACGCTCTCCCACCCATCCCTCCCTCTCTCCCTCACCCACCTCTCTCTATCTCTCTCCCACCCTCTCTACCTCCGTCCCTCCTTCTATCCCTCGTTCACCCCTCTCTCTTCAAGTCCGACTCTCTCTCCCCCTCCCCTTCCTCTCCGCCTCTGCCTGCCATTGGCATGCGCAGTGACACCATTAAAACCCTACTTTGAAATCCCAGGTGTTTTAGTGGACTGTTCGCCATGAAAGACCTCACAATGCAACTCTGGCCCTGAACTCATCCCAGCTGCAATGACAAAACATCCACGAAGCCACAACACCTAATGCAACATTCAGTGCATCCTTGCAAAACAGAGCTTAAACTCATATCCGACAGAGAGAGAGGGCTCACAAACCTTGTCCTGAGTGAGCAGCCAGCAGATCGGAGAAAAGAAAAGGTAAAAGTGCTTTACATTAAGATCTGGAGAAAGGCACTTCCCCGAATCATCTGACGAACACCCACATGTCAACTCTGTACCTGTCCTGGGAGTGTTTGATGGGACAGTGTAGAGGGAGCTTTACTCTGTATCTAACCCCGTACTGTACCTGTCCTGGGAGTTTTTGATGGGGACAGTGCAGAGGGAGCTTTACTCTGTATCTAAATCCGTTTTTTTTTATCCAACCCCCGTTTTTTTTTTTAAACCCCATTTTGTTTTGTCGAGGGGGCCTTTATTCCTCAGGCCCCCTTTATATACACACTTATATTTTTAAAATAACTTTATTAAAAACAGAAATAAACAAAAACTCAAATTAAAATGCCATTCTCGGCGTCGACGATGCACTCCAGTCCCTGCGGTGCCCACCGGTCGCGGAAGGCCTCAAGCGTACCGGCGGACACCGCATGCTCCTTTTCCAGGGACACCCGGGCGCGAACGTAACCGCGGAAGAGGGGCAGGCAATCGGGGAGGACGGAACCCCCGACGGCACGCAACCTGGACCTGTGAATTGCCACCTTGGCCAGGCCCAGGAGCAGACCGACGAGGAGATCCTCCTCCCGGCCCATGCCCCTCCGCTCCGGGTGCCCAAAGATCAGGAGCGTGGGACTGAAGTGCAGCCAGAATTTGAGGAGCAGCCCCTTCAGATACTCAAAGAGGGGCTGCAACCTTGCACACTCCATATATACATGGAACACGGACTCGTCCAGGCCGCAGAAAATACAGGTGGCCTGGGAGTCTGTGAACCTACTTAAAAGTCTATTGCACGGGACTGCTCTGTGCAGCACCCTCCACCCCAGGTCCCCGATGTAAAGGGGGAAGACTCCCGCGTAGAGAGACCTCCATCGGGGTTTCCCCTCGCCGCCAGATGGCAACGCGGACCGCCAGGGCGTGTCCGGCCGGCTGACGTGGGCGAGGAAATGGAGAGTGTGCAGGAGCAGCCCGTACAGGAAACCCCTCCGCGCCGATTGGAATGGCACGGAGGGCATTTCCGAGAGGCGGCTCGGGTTGTGCGGGACCGGCTCCCGAGGAGGGTTTCGGGGCCTGGGTCCGATGAGCAGTTCCGGCCGAGCGGGGGTCAGCTCCGCCGGGAGCGTTCCGCACACCCGAGCCCCCTCGCCACCCACAAAGAGGGGCGTCCCAGGGGTTTTGGCTACTCCTCCGCCCGCCGGACCGTCCCCGGAGTCGGCCGCCCGGACAGCCGAGGCGCTCTCCTCCGCCGGCGGGGGAGCGCCCTGACTGGAGGCGACCGTGTTCCAGACTCGGAATAGATCTCGGTAAAAGACAGGCAACTCCCTCAGAAAGGCGCAGCTAACGGACTCCACCGGGAGCTGCGTGTCGTCTTGAAGGCAGTGACACTGGCGGAAAAAATACGTCGCCAGCGCACACCATCTGGGAGGACGCTCGATGTACAGGTATCTCTGCAGGGTCCGAAGGCGGAGAGTCGCAGCCTGGGTGCGGACGCACACCAGCGACTGACCGCCCTCCTCAATCGGGAGACTCAGGACCGCGGCAGAGACCCAGTGTTTCCTCTTGCCCCAGAAGAAATCGACGGGTTTCTTCTGGATCTTGGTGGCAAATACAGAGGGCGGGGCCAAAGTGACCAACCGGTACCACAACATGGAGGCCACCAGTTGGTTTATGACCAACGCTCGGCCCCTGTAGGAAAGCACTCGGAGCAGTCCTGTCCAGCGCCCCAGCCGAGCGGTGACTTTCGCCTCCAACTCCTGCCAGTTTGCCGGCCAGGCTTCCTCAGCGGGGCTAAGGTGGACTCCCAGATAGAGGAGGTGCGTGGTGCTCCACGCAAAAGGTGTCATCTCCTCCGGCAGGGAGTCCACCCGCCACTGACCAACCAGGAGTCCGGAACATTTCTCCCAATTGATCCTCGCGGAGGACCCGGCAGAAAAGGTCTGCTGGCAGTCGCGCATCCTCCGCAAGTCAACGGGATCCGTGATTGCGAGGAGCACGTCGTCGGCGTAAGCCGAGAGGACGACCCGCATGGCCGGCCTGCGCAGAGCCAATCCCGTCAACCTCCTGCGAAGCAGGCACAGGAAGGGCTCCACGCAGATGGTATACAATTGGCCGGACATGGGGCATCCCTGACGCACTCCTCTCCCAAAGCGAAGGGGCGCCGTCAAGGACCCGTTAACTTTGACTAGACACTCTACGGCGGCGTATAAAAGTCGGACCCGGGCCACGAAATGCGGCCCGAGCCCGAAAGTGCGCAGAGTCCCGAAAAAGTAATCGTGATCCACCCTGTCGAACGCCTTCTCCTGATCGAGGGAGAGAAAGGCGACCGACTGACCAGTCCTCTGGGAAAGATGGATCAGGTCCCGGACCAGGTGGATGTCGTCCTGGATGGACCGGCCCGGGACCGTGGAGGACTGGTCGGGGTGGATCATGTGGGCCAGCACGGAGCCCAGGCGGGTAGACATAGCTCGGGCAAAGATCTTATAATCCGTGCTGAGGAGGGAGACCGGACGTCAGTTTTTAAGCAGGCGGAGATCGCCCCTCTTCGGCAGCAGGACGATGACCGCCCTGTGCCACAAGAGGGGAATCTCCCCGGTCGCCAGGCTTTCCCCCAGGACCCGCGCGTAATCGTCCCCCAGGACGTCCCAGAACGCCCTGAGGAACTTCACGGTCAACCCATCCAGCCCTGGGGATTTGCCCCTTGAGAGCTGGTGGAGGGCGCCAGTCAGCTCCGCCAACGTGAGCGGAGCCTCCAATCCTTCGGCGCCCTCCGGGCTGACCTGCGGCAGGTCCTCCCACAAAACTCTGCGCGCATCCTCGCTGGACGGATCCGGAGAGAACAACGCACTGTAATAAGTCCGGACCAGGAGGCCCATTCCCTCCGGATCCGTGATGGAGGATCCGTCGTCGGCCAGCAGCTCGACGAGCTGCTTATGGACCCCCCGCCATTTTTCCAGCGAGTAGAAGAAGGGTGAGGCGCGGTCCAAATCTTCCAGGATCTGGATCCGTGACCTCATGTACGCGCCTCGGGACCCTATGAGCTGCAGGTCCCTCAGCGCGCCCTTCTTCTCTTTGTACACCTGCCACAGGGCCGGGTCAACGACGGCATGACCGAGGCGGGACTCCAAGTCGAGCACCTCCCTCTCAAGGCGCCCGATCTCGGCTTCCTGCCTCTTGGTCGACCCCTTCGCGTACTCCTGACAGAAGACGCGGATGTGAGTCTTGCCCACATCCCACCATAGCCTCAAGGAGAGGAAGCCCCCCCGCTTCCTTCTCCAGTCGGCCCAGAATCAACAGAACGAGTCCCGAAATCGCTCGTCCTCCAGCAGCCGGTTGTTAAAGTGCCAGTACGCGGATCCCGCCCGCGTGCGGAGCGGAGTGAACTCCGCCCACACCAGGCGGTGGTCCGAGCACCAGCTGCATGGAGGCCGCCGAGACGCGGGAGACGTACGCCTGCGAAATGTAGAGGCGGTCGATTCGCGACCCCCCTCCTCCAGACCTCCACGTGAAGGCGCTGGAGTCGGGATGGAGATTCCGCCAGACGTCCACCAAGTTAAGGGAGCTGATCAGTCCCCTCAACTTCTCCACCGACGCTTGGCCGCACTGGGGACCGGTGCGATCCCCCACCTCGAGGGTGCAGTTAAAATCCCCCCCGAGGATGATGCTCTCGCCGCTATCGATGGAGCTCAAGAGAGCGGACACTTCTTCAAAGAAGCGCGCTTGCAAAGCGCCGGGCCTGGGCGCGTACACGTTCACAAAGTGGAGCGGCACGCTACCCAGGCGAACGGCGAGGTGGAGCAAGCGGACCGGCACTAGCTCCTTGACCCCCAAGATCTCCGGCTGAAAAGTCGGGGCCAACAAGATGGCCACCCCACTAGAAATAGGGGTGAGGTGACTCATGTAGACCCCACCCTGCCACTCCAGGAGCCAGGTGGCTTCGTCTCCCGGAACGGTGTGGGTTTCCTGCAGAAAGCTCACCGCGTATCTCCTTTCCCTAAGGACTGAGAGATTGTGAAATCTGCGGTGAGACCCCCTGCTGCCGTTGATGTTGAGGCTGGCTATGGTTATCTTCATGTCAAGGGTACTTAAAACCCTTCACCAACACCTCACTGTGAGGAGGGAGTGGAAGTGCACCTGGCCCTCCACTCCCCCAGAAACCCATTGAGGAACACATTAAAACAGCGCCTCTCAACCAGTTGATCTGGATGATCAGCGCCAGATTCGACCAACGGTCGAGGGCCAGCTGAACATTATTGCGGCAGCCCCTGCAAACCGCGAGGAAATCCCGGAGTTCCGCTGTGGGGATTTGAGGAGATTCGGTGGGAGGCACGAGGGACTCCACCACCTCACTGGCGATGGAATCAAGATCATCCTCCGTGCCCCGCACCGAATCCCCATCCTCCTCTGGGTCGTCACCGCCAGCGGCCGACACGCCCACCGCACACTGTGGGGCGGACGTCCCGGCCGCGCCAGCTGGTCCCGCCTCCGTCACGATCCCACCCCCAGGATCGATGGCGGAGGAGTCCTCTCTGGATTTATTGTGAAACTGGAGCCTGTAGGCACCAGCGGTTCAGGACCCCCCTCCACCTCCGTCCCCAGGCCAATGAGTGTTCCAGGGGAGACATAAGTTCCCGACTCCGGAAATCCAGCCGGAGCCGAGACCGGAGGCGGCGAGAGGAGGCTATCTCCCGCTCCGCCAGCACCCACAGGCCCAGCAGATGGGGCAGCATTCTTGGTAAGAACCGGGTCAGGTGTCTCCATGTTGGTGGTGGACTCCGGCTGGGAGGGCCGAACCTCTGGGGCCTCACCCTCTCCTTCACTCAGGGCACCCGACCCAGTAGCAGTGGCAGAATGGGCGGCGTCCCCAGGCTCTCCCACCACAAGCAGGGCCCCACTTACTCCTTCAGGAGGGGCTTCAAGTACCGGGGCCTTCCCCTCCCCTCCATCCTGAGGAATAGTGTGCTCCTGCCCAGACTTTGTAGCCTTGGTGGTGGCGGTAGGGGGAACCTGAGGACCCAAAACAGGATACAGCTCCCCTCCATCAGATGGGCCCTGCACCTCAGGGCCCTGTGTTATTTCTGTGGAGGGGTGCCTTCTCCTATTTTTCCCCACTAGGGCGCGGAGGCTCAGAGACCTCCATGTCATCAGAGGCCTCCGCCTCCGCAACCTTTTTTTCCTTTTTAGTCACCCTGGGCCTGAGCCCAGCCCTGGGACAGGTGGATTCCATGGGAATGGGCTTTGGGCTGAGCTCAGGCTCGGGTTGAGTCAAAGTGTCCAAGGGACGCGCCTCATGATGTTTCTTTTTCCTCCGCGTCTTCCGTCCACTCGGACGGATGCTCCCCTCCCCGCCGGAGGCTGTGAAAACCACAGCCTCCGAAATCGACTGAGCGGCGTCTATTGGATGTGTGGGGGGAGTAGGAGGAGGTGCTGTGGATCCACCCTGGGCCGCTGAGGTGGAGCTGGCGGCCGGGAGGTCGGGGCAGTTCTTACGAACATGCCCCACCCCCTTGCAGACGTGGCACCGCGCCCCGTCCGAGGTCCAAAAGACGCGGTAGGCCGTCCCCTGGAACTCCACATTAAATTGGCCCTCCGTGTCCTCCTCCCGCGCCAGCTGCATAAATAACTGGCGGCGGAAGGAGTAGACATGTCGGAGGCTGTGCTCCCTAAGACCGAGTGGGACTGGTGTGATCCCTGACCTCACCTCCCCCAGATGGTGCAGGTGGGGGAGGAGGAGCTCATCAGGAATGAAGGGTGGGATGTTCGACAAGGTTACCCGATGTGCAGTGGCCCCCAGAGGGTCCACTGGCAGGAAAATCCCACCCACTGTGAGCCCCGTACTTAGGGCGAGGGTCACAGCCCGCTCGGTCTTCAGGAAGAACACAGCCTTCCCATACATCTTTGAGGCTGCAACAATGGCCGAGGGGCTGACAACCACGGCCATTGCCTTAACACAAGCCTCAATAGACATATTAGGATGGGTGTAACTCTTCACCCCATGCTTTGTTGTTAAGATTTTAAATGGTGACGGGGCCACAGGAGCAGCTGTCGCAGCTGCTGCAGCATAGGAGGGCCCCGCCACCGGAGAGGACTGAGAAGTCATGGGGTAGAAGAGTTACAGGCACTTTGCTGAGAGAAAAAAAAAGAGCAAATACAATAAATCAAAAAAGTAACATTTAAAGGATGTAGCACAGGGGAAGAGGCTGAGGGAGAGGAAGGCCAGGAGGAATCAGTCTTTGTTAGTATTGCACAAGTCTTGTAGCTGGTCTTCCAGTTGGGAGGGTGGGGTGATGTCTTCACCTGGGTCAGCTGTAAGCTGCCAATGCACACGCCTCCTTTGATGTTCAGATAAGAGAAGAGAAGTCTCTTCACCTGGGCAGCTCCAGCTGTCCCAGGCTTAGTAGTTGGGGTGGGGAGGGAGCTCCCTATCCAAAGATGTTAAACACAGGAGCTCCCTGTTGAACAATGCAGCCCCACCCAAGGTCTCTTCTTTCCCCCACCCCCAACAATCAATGAAAAAGACTTTCAGTACAAAACAAACTCACAAAAGAGCTTCCAGTTCTTCCAGTTCTCTGCCTTCCTTCCTTTGTTGAAAATGTGGAAAAACCCTTGTTTCAGTCTCAGTCTCTCCCTCTTGCAGCAGTCACACAGCCTGCAGCCTCCAACCTGTGCACACAGCAACAGTCAGCTGCACCTCGTTGATGCACTCTGGATCCCAAATCAGAAAGCAGCCAATCCCAGTGCTGTACCTGTCCTGGGAGTGTTTGATGGGGACAGTGTAGAGGGAGCTTTACTCTGTATCTAACCTCCGTACTGTACCTGTCCTGGGAGTGTTTGATGGGGACAGTGTAGAGGGAGCTTTACTCTGTATCTAACCTCCGTACTGTACCTGCCCTGGGAGTGTTTGATGGGGACAGTGTAGAGGGAGCTTTACTCTGTATCTAACCCCCGTACTGTACCTGTCCTGGGAGTGTTTGATGGGGACAGTGTAGAGGGAGCTTTACTCTGTATCTAACCCCGTACTGTACCTGTCCTGGGAGTGTTTGATGGAGGACAGTGTAGAGGGAGCTTTACTCTGTATCTAACTCCGTACTGTACCTGTCCTGGGAGTGTTTGATGGAGGACAGTGTAGAGGGAGCTTTACTCTGTATCTAACTCCGTACTGTACCTGTCCTGGGAGTGTTGATGGGGACAGTGTAGAGGGAGCTTTACTCTGTATCTAACCTCCGTACTGTACCTGCCCTGGGAGTGTTTGATGGGGACAGTGTAGAGGGAGTGGTGAATGGGAGAGTGTAGAGTGTGTGTTTACAGGGACAGTGTAAGTGGTGTGTTTAACTGGGAATTGTAGTCCTAGATTTGCTTACCGTTTTGGGTCCTGGTTAAGATGGGCATGGATGTCACTGTTGTGGGCTTGGTGATTGAATCTCCCTGACTTACGTCCCTGGCCTCACGTCTCTGGCGACTCTCCGCCCTGCTGCAGTTCTGGAGAGAAAATAAATTATATTGTGAGGTTAGTGGCCACGTGAAAATGCACCCATTTCCCCTTCTCCTTAACGCTCCTTCCAGGTGATTCAGCAATATATGTAGACTTCTTTCAGTCTAGTCCGCTGTGTTTGGTGCTCATGATGTGATCGGCTGTACATTGGAGATAACAAACCCAGATTGGGTGACTGCTTTGTGGAACACGCGACCTCGAGTTTCCTGTTGCCTGTCATTTTAATTCTCCACCTCGTTCTCAACCTGACCTCTCTGACCTCAGTCTACTGCAGTGTTAGCTTGAGGAAAAGAACCACATCTTTCGATTCGGCACTTTACAGCCTGCCGGACTCAATATTGAGTTCAATCATTTCAGACCCCAATCTCTGTCCCCATTTTGTTTCCTTTACCGTTGAGGATTTTGGCTTTACTCTCATTTTACTCCTGTTTTTGCTTTTGGACGGCAGTCATTCATCATTCTGCAGTTCTCACCTCCTCCGGACACATCAGCAAAGTGTACTTTGAGAAAGAAACACAACAATCCTTTTTTATTCATTCATGGGATGTGGGTGTCACTGGCTATGCCAGCATTTATTGCCCATCCCTAATTGCCCCTTGAGAAGGTGGTGGTGAGCTGCCTTCTTGAACCGTTGCAGTCCATGTGGGGTAGGTACACCCACAGTGCTGTTAGGAAGGGAGTTCCAGGATTTTGACTCAGCGACAGTGAAGGAACGGCGATATAGTTCCAAGTCGGGATGGTGTGTGACTTGGAGAGGAACTTGCAGGTGGTGGTGTTTCCATGTATTTGCTGCCCTTGTCCTTCTAGTTGGTAGAGGTCGCGGGTTTGGAAGGTGCTGTCTAAGGAGCCTTGGTGCATTGCTGCAGTGCATCTTGTAGATGGTACACACTGCTGCCACTGTGTGTCGGTGGTGGAGGGAGTGAATGTTTGTCGATGGGGAGCCAATCAAGTGGGCTGCTTTGTCCTGGATGGTGTTGAGCTTCTTGAGTGTTGTTGGCGCTGCACCCATTCAGGCAAGTGGAGAGTATTCTATCACACTCCTGACTTGTGCATTCGGGAAAAAACTAACAAGGCAAAGGAATACACAATAAATGCTAGGATGCTGAGGAACAGTAACCATCTTACTGAGGGGCAAGCCACGTCAGCCATCTTACTGAGGGGCAGGTTGGCCATCTTAATGAGGGGCAAGTTGGGCATCTGACTGAGGGAGAAGGCATGTCAGCCATCTTACTGAGGGGCAGGTTGGCCATCTTACTGAGGGAGAAGGCAGGTCAGCCATATTACTTAGGGGCAGGCTGGCCATCGTACTGAGGGGCAAGGCAGGTCAGCCATCTGACTGAGGGGCAAGGCAGGTCAGCCATCTGACTGAGGGGCAAAGCAGCTCAGCCATCTTACTGAGGGGCAGGTTGGCCATCTTACTGAGGGGCAAGTCAGGTCAGCCATCTTATGAAGGAGCAGGTTCGCCATCTTAGTGAGGGGCATTACCAGTGGGGATAAACTGAGGTTTTTTATTATATTCTTTCATGTGCGTTGCTGGCACGGCCACAGCATTTGCTGCCCATCCCTAATTGCCCTTGACAACTGAATGGCTTGCTAGGCCATTTCAGAGGGCATGTAAGAGTTGACCACATTGCTGTGGCTCTGGAGTCACATGTAGGCCAGACCAGGTAAGGAGGGCAGATTTCCTTCCCTAAAGGACATGGGTGAGCCAGGTGGGTTTTTACAACAATGGATGTTACTTTCATGGCACCATTACTGAGACTAGCTTTCAATTCCGGATTTTTCCAGGTGTCCGGTGACAGTCGGGGATGTCCTTACCTGGAGCGATGGGCAGGCTGATTGCCTACACAGTCGCACGGCACACTGCAGATAGAAGGTGGAGAGCGGGAGAGAGCTGTGCTCGAGGAAGCGAAAGGCCTGGAAGGAGAAGCGGGCGTAGGGAGCCTCACCATTCACCAGCACCGACGTCTTCTGATCCTTCACGCACCTGGGTAGGGGAGGGGTGTGCGGGGCGAAAAAGACAATGCTGCAGGCACTTCCAGAAATTTCTGTCTCACCTCGTGGGTGGCGGAGTGGGGGGGGGTGGGGTGGCGGTTGGTGTTGGTGGACTGAGGAGATCCGATCAGCCTCAGTGAGCCGGCGACTGGACGGTTGGTGCTTCCTCCCACAGTCGAATATCCCTGTGGCAATCACTGCCTGGAGCTCGCACACCCAGGGAGGACTGGATGTGAGGGGAGTAGGGGGAGGCATGAGTGTGATGTGAGGGAGGTTGGAAGGTACCGGTGGGATACCCGAACCCCCCGACCCAATGGGAGAGGTCGTCTTCAGGAGAGAGGGGGAATGTCATTATTCAGAACTGTGGACTTTTGGGGTAACTGAAGGGAGGAGGGTGTCCCTCCACACTCCCCTACACCTCTCCCTCTCTCCACCCCATTCTCCCCTATCCGTCTATCTATCCCGTTCCCCCCTCCCCCTCTCTATCCCGTTCCACCTCTCCCTCTCTCGTTCCCCTCTCTCTATCGTGTTCCCCCTTCCTTTCTCTCTGTCCCATTCCCCCTCTCCCTCTCTATCCCGTTCCACCCTCCCTCCCTCTCCCTCTCCATGCCATTCCCCACCTACCTCCCTCTCTCCGTGCCATTCCCCACCTCCCTCCCTCTCTCCGTGCCATTCCATACCTCCCTCCCTCTCTCCGTGCCATTCCCCACCTCGTTCCCTCTTGCCGTGCCATTCCCCACCACCCTCCCTCTCTCCGTGCCATTCCCCACCTCCCTCCCTCTCTCCGTGCCATTCCCCACCTCCCTCCATCTCTCCGTGCCATTCCCCACCTCCCTCCCTCTCTCCGAGCCAGTCCCCACCTCCCTCCCTCTCTCCGTGCCATTCCCCAACTCCCTCCCTCCGTGACATTCCCCACCTCCCTCCCTCTCTCCGTGCCATTCCCCAACTCCCTCCCTCTCTCCGTGACATTCCCCACCTCCCTCCCTCTCTCCGTGCCATTCCCCACCTCCCTCCCTCTCTCCGTGCCATTCCCCAACTCCCTCCCTCTCTCCGTGCCATTCCCCACCACCCTCCCTCTCTCCGTGCCATTCCCCACCTCCCTCCCTCTCTCCGTGCCAGTCCCCACCTCCCTCTCTCTCAATATACCATTCCCCCTCTCCCTCTCTATCTCAGTCCGCCCTCTCACTCTCGCTATTCAATTTCCCCTCTTCCCTTCTCTTTTACTCTCTCCCTATCTCACCCCCTCCCTCCCGCTCCCACACAATTCAACTCACCCCTCTCCACCTCCTTTTCCTTCCATTAATCTTCCCACTCACCACTCGGAGAACACCTTGCAGACTCACCCATCAAAGAGGTCATAGGTCGAGCCATTGCCAGGAATCGTGGAAGTGGTGGCGTAACAGCGGTCCAAATGTAGGAGGAAGCTGCAGGGGAACGAGAGAGAGAGAGAGCTTGACCTGACAATCCCACGTCACTCTGACACAACATCACATCACTCCATCATCACATCACATCACATCACTCCATCATCACATCACATCACCCCGTCATCACATCACATCACCCCGTCATCACATCACATCACTCCGTCATCACATCGCATCACTCCGTCATCACATCACATCACTCCGACATCACATCACATCACTCCATCATCACATCACATCACTCCGACATCACATCACATCACTCCGACATCACATCACATCACTCCATCATCACATCACATCACCCCGTCATCACATCACATCACTCCATCATCACATCACATCACTCCGTCATCACATCGCATCACTCCGTCATCACATCGCATCACTCCGTCATCACATCGCATCACTCCGTCATCACATCGCATCACTCCGTCATCACATCACATCACTCCGTCATCACATCACATCACTCCGTCATCACATCACATCACTCCAACATCACATCACATCACTCCATCATCACATCACATCACTCCATCATCACATCACATCACTCCATCATCACATCACATCACTCCATCATCACATCACATCACATCACTCCGACATCACATCACATCACTCCGTCATCACATCACATCACTCCGTCATCACATCACTCCGTCATCACATCACATCACTCCGTCATCACATCACATCACTCCGTCATCACATCACATCACTCCGTCATCACATCACATCACTCCAACATCACATCACATCACTCCAACATCACATCACATCACTCCATCATCACATCACATCACTCCATCATCACATCACATCACTCCATCATCACATCACATCACATCACTCCGACATCACATCACATCACTCCGTCATCACATCACATCACTCCGTCATCACATCACTCCGTCATCACATCACATCACTCCGTCATCACATCACATCACTCCGTCATCACATCACATCACTCCGTCATCACATCACTCCGACATCACATCACTCCATCATCACATCACATCACTCCATCATCACATCACATCACTCCATCATCACATCACATCACTCCATCATCACATCACATCACTCCGTCATCACATCACATCACTCCGTCATCACATCACATCACTCCATCATCACACCACTCCGACATCACATCACATCACTCCGACATCACATCACATCACTCCGACATCACATCACATCACTCCGACATCACATCACATCATTCCATCATCACACCACTCCGACATCACATCACATCACTCCATCATCACATCACATCACTCCATCATCACATCACATCACTCCGTCATCACATCACACCACTCCATCATCACATCACATCACTCCTTCATCACATCACATCACTCCTTCATCACATCACATCACTCCGACATCACATCACACCACTCCATCATCACATCACATCACTCCTTCATCACATCACATCACTCCGACATCACATCACATCACTCCATCATCACATCACATCACTCCATCATCACATCACATCACTCCGTCATCACATCACATCACTCCGACATCACATCACATCACTCCATCATCACATCACATCACTCCGTCATCACATCACATCACTCCGACATCACATCACATCACTCCATCATCACATCACATCACTCCGTCATCACATCACATCACTCCATCATCACATCACATCACTCCGTCATCACATCACATCACTCCATCATCACACCACTCCGACATCACATCACATCACTCCATCATCACATCACATCACTCCATCATCACATCACATCACTCCAACATCACATCACATCACTCCATCATCACATCACTCCATCATCACATCACATCATTCCAACATCACATCACATCACTCCAACATCACATCACATCACTCCAACATCACATCACATCACTCCAACATCACATCACATCACTCCATCATCACATCACATCACTCCGACATCACATCACATCACTCCATCATCACATCACATCACTCCATCATCACATCACATCACTCCGTCATCACATCACATCACTCCATCATCACACCACTCCGACATCACATCACATCACTCCATCATCACATCACATCACTCCAACATCACATCACATCATTCCGACATCACATCACATCACTCCAACATCACATCACATCATTCCAACATCACATCACATCACTCCATCATCACATCACATCACTCCATCATCACATCACATCACATCACATCACTCCATCATCACATCACATCACTCCATCATCACATCACATCACTCCATCATCACATCACTCCATCATCACATCACATCACTCCATCATCACATCACATCACCTCACTCCGACATCACATCACACCACTCCATCATCACATCACATCACTCCATCATCACATCACATCACTCCATCATCACATCACATCGACATCACATCACATCACTCCGACATCACATCACATCATTCGATCATCACATCACATCACTCCATCATCACATCACATCACTCCATCATCACATCACTCCATCATCACATCACCCCGACGTCACATCACCCCGACGTCACATCACCCCGACGTCACATCACCCCGACGTCACATCACTCCGACGTCACATCACTCCGACAGAACCCACACAATGTCACTCCTACAGATCGCATCACCACCTCGCTCCAAAGTAACAGAACGGCACGTCATTCCGTCACAACACAACGTCACTCCAACAATTCGCAGGACCACGTCGCACCTCATCCCGTCTCTTCCACCTTCTCCCCAGTCACCCATACACCACTAACCCACCTTCTCCCCCAATCCCTCAACCCCACTGACCCACCTTCACCCCAATCCCTCAATCCCACTGACCCACCTGCACTCCAATCCCTCAATCCACACTGACCCACCTTCTCCCCAACCCTCAATCCCCACTGACCCACCTTCTCCCCAATCCCTCAATTCCACTGACCCACCTTCTCCCCAATACCTCAATCCCCACTGACCCACCTTCTCACCAATCCCTCAATCCCACTGACCACCTTCACTCCAATCTCTCAATCCCACTGTCCACCTTCTCCCCAATCCCTCAATCCCACTGATCCACCTTCTCCCCAATCCCTCAATCCCATTGACCCACCTTCTCCCCAATCCCTCAATCCCACTGATCCACCTTCTCCTCAATCCCTCAATCCCACTGACCCACCTTCTCCCCAATCCCTCAATCCCCACTGACCCACCTTCTCCCCAATCCCTCATCCCCGAATGACCCACCTTCTCCCCAATCCCTCAATCCCCACTGACCCACCTTCTCCCCAATCCCTTAATCCCATTGGCCCACCTTCTCCCCAATCCCTCAATCCCCACTGACCCACCTTCTCCCCAATCTCTCAATCCCACTGACCCACCTTCTCCCCAATCCCTCAATCCCACTGTCCCATCTTCTCCCCAATCCCTCAATCCCACTGATCCACCTTCTCCCCAATCCCGCAAACCCACTGACCCACCATTTCGCCAATCCCTCAATCCCACTGACCCACCTTCTCCCCAATACCTCAATCCCCACTGACCCACCTTCTCCCCAATACCTCAATCCCCACTGACCCACCTTCTCCCCAATCCCTCAATCCCCACTGACCCACCTTCTCCCCAATCCCTCAATCCCACTGACCCACCTTCTCCCCAATACCTCAATCCCCACTGACCCACCTTCTCCCCAAAACCTCAATCCCACTGACCCACCTTCTCCCGAATCCCTCAATCCCACTGACCCACCTTCTCCCCAATCCCTCAATCCCACTGACCCACCTTCTCCCCAATCCCTCAATCCCATCGATCCATCTTCTCCCCAATCACTCAATCCCACTGACCCACCTTCTCCCCAATCCCTCAATCCCAATGACCCACCTTCTCCTTAATCCCTCGATCCAACTGACCCACCATCTCGCCAATCCCTCAATCCCACTGACCCACCTTCTCCCCAATCCCTCAATCCCAATGACCCACCTTCTCCTTAATCCCTCGATCCAACTGACCCACCATCTCGCCAATCCCTCAATCCCACTGACCCACCTTCTCCTCAATCCCTCAATCCCACTGAGCCACCTTCTCCTCAATCCCTCAATCCCCACTGACCCACCTTCTCCCCAATCCCTCAATCCCACTGATTTACCTTCCCCCCAATCCCTCATCCCCAAATGACCAACCTTCTCCCCAATCCCTCAATCCCAATGACCCACCTTCTCCCCAATCCCTCAATCCCACTGACCCACCTTCTCCTCAATCCCTCAATCCCAATGACCCACCTTCTCCTTAATCCCTCGATCCAATTGACCCACCATCTCGCCAATCCCTCAATCCCACTGACCCACCTTCTCCTCAATCCCTCAATCCCACTGACCCACCTTCTCCCCAATCCCTCAATCCCCACTGACCCACCTTCTCCCCAATATCTCAATCCCCACTGACCCACCTTCTCCCCAACCCCTCAATCCCATTGGCCCACCTTCTCCCCAATCCCTCAATCCCCACTGACCCACCTTCTCCCCAATCCCTCTATCCCCACTGACCCACCTTCTCCCCAACCCCTCAATCCCATTGGCCCACCTTCTCCCCAATCCCTCAATCCCATTGGCCCACCTTCTCCCCAATCCCTCAATCCCCACTGACCCACCTTCTCCCCAATCCCTCAATCCCCACTGACCCACCTTCTCCCCAATCCCTCTATCCCCACTGACCCATCTTCTCCCCAATCCCTCAATCCCCACTGACCCACCTTCTCCCCAATCCCTCTATACCCACTGACCCACCTTCTCCCCAATCCCGCAAACCCACTGACCCACTATCTCCCCAATCCCTCAATTCCACTGTCCCATCTTCTCCCCAATCCCTCAATCCCATCGACCCACCTTCTCCCCAATCCCTCAATCCCATCGACCCACCTTCTCCCCAATCCCTCAATCCCATCGACCCACCTTCTCCCCAATCCCTCAAACCCACTGACCCACCTTCTCCCCAACCCCTCAATCCCATTGGCCCACCTTCTCCCCAACCCCTCAATCCCACTGAGCCACATTCTCCTCAATCCCTCAATCCCACTGACCCACCTTCTCCCCAATCCCTCAATCCCCACTGACCCACCTTTTCCCCAACACCTCAATCCCATTGGCCCACCTTCTCCCCAATCCCTCAATCCCCACTGACCCACCTTCTACCCAATCCCTCAATCGCACTGACCCACTTTCTCCTCAATCCCTCAATCCCCACTGACCCACCTTCTCCCCAATACCTCAATCCACACTGACCCACCTTCGCCCCAATCCCTCAATCCCCACTGACCCACCTCCTCCCCAATCCCTCATCCCCAAATGAACCACCTTCTCCCCAATCCCTCAATGACCAGTGACCCACCTTCTCCCCAATGCCTCAATCCCAATGACCCACCTTCTCCCCAATCCCTCAATCCCCACTGACCCACCTTCTCCCCAATCCCTCAATCCCCACTGACCCACCTTCTCCCCAATCCCTCAATCCCCACTGACCCACCTTCTCCCCAATCCCTCAATCCCCACTGACCCACCTTCTCCCCAACCCCTCAATCCCACTGACCCACCTTCTCCCCAATCCCTCAATCCCCACTGACCCACCTTCTCCCCAATCCCTCAATCCCCACTGACCCACCTTCTCCCCAACCCCTCAATCCCATTGGCCCACCTTCTCCCCAATCCCTCAATCCCCACTGACCCACCTTCTCCCCAATCCCTCAATCCTACCAACCCAGCTTCTCCCCAATCCCTCATTCCCCACTGAGCCACCTTCTCCCCAATCCCTCAATCCCACTGCCCCACCTCTTCCCCAATCACTCGATTCCACTGACCCACCTTCTCCCCAATCCCTCAATCCCGCCGACTCACCTTCTCCACAATCCCTCAATCCACACCGACCCACTTCCCCCAATCCGTCAGTCCCACTGACCCACCTTCTCCCCAATCCCTCAATCCCAGTGACCCACCTTCTCCCCAATCCCTCAATCCCCACTGACCCACCTTCTCCCCAACCCTTCAATCCCATTGGCCCACCTTCTCCCCAATCCCTCTATCCCCACTGACCCACCTTCTCCCCAATTCCTCAATCCTACCAACCCAGCTTCTCCCCAATCCCTCATTCCCCACTGACCCACCTTCTCCCCAATCCCTCATCCCCAAATGACCCACCTTCTCCCCAATCCCTCTATCCCCACTGACCCACCTTCTCCCCAATTCCTCAATCCTACCAACCCAGCTTCTCCCCAATCCCTCAATCCCCACTGACCCACCTTCTCTCCAATCCCTCAATCCCAGTGACCCACCTTCTCCCCAATCCCTCAATCCCAGTGACCCACCTTCTCCCCAATCCCTCAATCCCCACTTACCCACCTTCTCCCCAACCCTTCAATCCCATTCGCCCACCTTCTCCCCAAACCCTCAATCCTACCAACCCAGCTTCTCCCCAATCCCTCATTCCCCACTCACCCACCTTCTCCCCAATCCCTCAATCCTACCAACCCAGCTTCTCCCCAATCCCTCATTCCCCACTGAGCCACCTTCTCCCCAATCCCTCAATCCCACTGCCCCACCTCTTCCCCAATCACTCGATCCCACTGACCCACCTTCTCCCCAATCCCTCAATCCCGCCGACTCACCTTCTCCTCAATCCCTCAATCCCCACCGACCCACCTTCCCCCAATCCCTCAATCCCACTGACTCACCTTCTCCCCAATCCCTCAATCCCCACTGACCCACCATCTCCCCAATCCCTCAATCCCCACTGACCCACCTTCTCCCCCATCCCTCAATCCCACTGACCACCTTCACTCCAATCCCTCAATCCCCACTGACCCACCTTCTCCCCAATCCCTCATCCCCAAATGACCCACCTTCTCCCCAATCCCTCAATCCCAGTGACCCACCTTCTCCCCAATCCCTCAATCCCCACTGACCCACCTTCTCCCCAATCCCTCAATCCCCACTGACCCACTTCCCCAATCCCTCAATCCCACTGCCCCACCTCTTCCCCAATCCCTCAATCCCATCGACCCACCTTCTCCCCAATCCCTCAATCCCATCGACCCACCTTCTCCCCAATCCCTCAATCCCCACTGACCCACCATCTCCCCAATCCCTCAATCCCCACTGACCCACCTTCTCCCCAATACCTCAATCCCACTGACCACCTTCACTCCAATCCCTCAATCCCACTGATCAACCTTCTCCCCTATCCCTCAATCCCATCGACCCACCTTCTCCCCAACCCCTCAATCCCATTGGCCCACCTTCTCCCCAATCCCTCAATCCCCACTGACCCACCATCTCCCCAATCCCTCAATCCCCACTGACCCACCTTCTCCCCAATCCCTCAATCCCACTGACCACCTTCACTCCAATCCCTCAATCCCCACTGACCCACCTTCTCCCCAATCCCTCAATCCCACTGACCACCTTCACTCCAATCCCTCAATCCCATCGACCCACCTTCTCCCCAACCCCTCAATCCCATTGGCCCACCTTCTCCCCAATCCCTCAATCCCCACTGACCCACCTTCTACCCAATCCCTCAATCGCACTGACCCACCTTCTCCCCAACCCCTCAATCCCACTGAGCCACATTCTCCTCAATCCCACTGACCCACCTTCTCCCCAATCCCTCAATCTCACTGACCCACCTTCTCCCCAATCCCTCAATCCCCACTGACCCACCTTCTCCCCAATCCCTCAATCCCCACTGACCCACGTTCTCAACCCCTCAATCCCATTGGCCCACCTTCTCCCCAATCCCTCAATCCCCACTGACCCACCTTCTACCCAATCCCTCAATCGCCCTGACCCACCTTTTCCCCAATCCCTCAATCCCCACTGACCCACCTTCTCCCCAATCCCTCAATCCCCACTGACCCACCTTCTACCCAATCCCTCAATCGCACTGACCCACTTTCTCCTCAATCCCTCAATCCCACTGACCCACCTTCTCCCCAATACCTCAATCCACACTGACCCACCTTCTCCCCAATCCCTCAATCCCCACTGACCCACCTCCTCCCCAATCCCTCATCCCCAAATGAACCACCTTCTCCCCAATCCCTCAATGACCACTGACCCACCTTCTCCCCAATCCCTCAATCCCAATGACCCACCTTCTCCCCAATCCCTCAATCCCCACTGACCCACCTTCTCCCCAATCCCTCAATCCCCACTGACCCACCTTCTCCCCAATCCCTCAATCCCCACTGACCCACCTTCTCCCCAATCCCTCAATCCCCACTGACCCACCTTCTCCCCAATCCCTCAATCCCCACTGACCCACCTTCTGCCCAATCCCTCAATCCCCACTGACCCACCTTCTCCCCAACCCCTCAATCCCATTGGCCCACCTTCTCCCCAATCCCTCTATCCCCACTGACCCACCTTCTCCCCAATCCCTCTATCCCCACTGACCCACCTTCTCCCCAATCCCTCAATCCTACCAACCCAGCTTCTCCCCAATCCCTCATTCCCCACTGAACCACCTTCTCCCCAATCCCTCGATCCCACTGACCCACCTTCTCCCCAATCCCTCAATCCCGCCGACTCACCTTCTCCACAATCCCTCAATCCCCACCGACCCACCTTCCCCCAATCCGTCAATCCCACTGACCCACCTTCTCCCCAATCCCTCAATCCCCACTGACCCACCTTCTCCCCAATCCCTCAATCCCACTGACTCACCTTCTCCCCAATCCCTCAATCCCCACTGACCCACCTTCTCCCCAATCCCTCAATCCCCACTGACCCACCTTCTCCCCAATCCCTCATCCCCAAATGACCCACCTTCTCCCCAATCCCTCAATCCCAGTGACCCACCTTCTCCCCAATCCCTCAATCCCCACTGACCCACCTTCTCCCCAATCCCTCAATCCCACTGCCCCACCTCTTCCCCAATCTCTCGATCCCACTGACCCACCTTCTCCCCAATCCCTCAATCCCGCCGACTCACCTTCTCCACAATCCCTCAATCCCCACCGACCCACCTTCCCCCAATCCGTCAATCCCACTGACCCACCTTCTCCCCAATCCCTCAATCCCACTGACTCACCTTCTCCCCAATACCTCAATCCCCACTGACCCACCTTCTCCCCAATCCCTCAATCCCACTGACCCACCTTCTCCCCAATCCCTCAATCCCCACTGACCCACCTTCTCCCCAACCCTTCAATCCCATTGGCCCACCTTCTCCCCAATCCCTCTATCCCCACTGACCCACCTTCTCCCCAATTCATCAATCCTACCAACCCAGCTTCTCCCCAATCCCTCATTCCCCACTGACCCACCTTCTCCCCAATCCCTCAATCCCAGTGACCCACCTTCTCCCCAATCCCTCATCCCCAAATGACCCACCTTCTCCCCAATCCCTCAATCCCTGTGACCCACCTTCTCCCCAATCCCTCAATCCCACTGACCCACCTTCTCCCCAATCCCTCAATCCTCACTGACCCACCTTCTCCCCAATCCCTCAATCCTCACTGACCCACCTTCTCCCCAATCCCTCTATTCCCACTGACCCACCTTCTCCCCAATCCCTCAATCCTACCAACCCAGCTTCTCCCCAATCCCTCATTCCCCACTGAGCCACCTTCTCCCCAATCACTCAATCCCACTGCCCCACCTCTTCCCCAATCATTCGATCCCACTGACCCACCTTCTCCCCAATCCCTCAATCCCGCCGACTCACCTTCTCCACAATCCCTCAATCCCCACCGACCCACCTTCCCCCAATCCGTCAATCCCACTGACCCACCTTCTCCCCAATCCCTCAATCCCCACTGACCCACCTTCTCCCCAATCCCTCAATCCCACTGACTCACCTTCTCCCCAATCCCTCAATCCCCACTGACCCACCTTCTCCCCAATCCCTCAATCCCCACTGACCCACCTTCTCCCCAATCCCTCATCCCCAAATGACCCACCTTCTCCCCAATCCCTCAATCCCCACTGACCCACCTTCTCCCCAATCCCTCAATCCCACTGACTCACCTTCTCCCCAATCCCTCAATCCCCACTGACCCACCTTCTCCCCAATCCCTCAATCCCCAAATGACCCACCTTCTCCCCAATCCCTCAATCCCCACTGCCCCACCTCTTCCCCAATCACTCGATCCCGCCGACTCACCTTCTCCACAATCCCTCAATCCCAGTGACCCACCTTCTCCCCAATCCCTCATCCCCAAATGACCCACCTTCTCCCCAATCCCTCAATCCCAGTGACCCACCTTCTCCCCAATCCCTCAATCCCACTGACCCACCTTCTCCCCAATCCCTCAATCCTCACTGACCCACCTTCTCCCCAATCCCTCAATCCTCACTGACCCACCTTCTCCCCAAACCCTCAATCCCCACTGACCCACCTTCTCCCCAATCCCTCTATCCCCACTGACCCACCTTCTCCCCAATCCCTCAATCCTACCAACCCAGCTTCTCCCCAATCCCTCATTCCCCACTGAGCCACCTTCTCCCCAATCCCTCAATCCCACTGCCCCACCTCTTCCCCAATCACTCGATCCCACTGACCCACCTTCTCCCCAATCCCTCAATCCCCACCGACCCACCTTCCCCCAATCCGTCAATCCCACTAACCCACCTTCTCCCCAATCCCTCAATCCCACTGACTCACCTTCTCCCCAATCCCTGAATCTCCACTGATCCACCTTCTCCCCAATTCCTCATTCCCACTGACCCACCTTCTCCCCAATCCCTCATTCCCACTGACCCACCTTCTCCCCAATCCCTCATTCCCACTGACCCACCTTCTCCCCAATTCCTCAATCTCCCGCAACCGACCTCTTCTCTTTCACTCAACCCCCTCCCTTCCCCTCAAACCTCTCTTCCCCTTAATGGCCTTCCCTTTCCCTGCCCACTCCTTGACATCCTTTTCTCTCAGATACATCTCACTCCTTTACACCTCACCTATCACTCTTCCCCTCCCCTTGATCCCATCCAAAATCCGCTTCCACTCGCTGCCTCACATTCCCTCCTCTCCTGTCCCTCTCCACTGTCCTCACCCACTAACATCCTCTCCCCTTCATGCAACTCCGATGTCCCTTACTTTGTGGTGAGGTTAAAGGCTATCACTTGAACATAGATGGTGCTGTTGAGTGGGAGTCCGACACGAGGGATGAACAGGCGACTTTGGTAGGAATGCTGGAATCCGAATGGGAGAGGGTAAAAGAGAGAGAGATGGAGACAGAGAGAAAAGGAGAAAGTTACCAGATAGCCCAGGACCCACCTTTTCCCCAATCCATCAATCCCACTAACCCATTTTCTCCCAATCCCTCAATCCCACTGCCCCACCATCTCCCCAATCCCTCAATCCCACTGACCCACCTTCTCCTCAATCCCTCAATCCCCACTGACCCACCTTCTCCCCAATCCCTCAATCCCACTTACCCACCTTCTCCCCAATCCCTCAATCCCCACTGATCCATCTTCTCCTCAATCCCCACTGACCCAGCTTCTCCCCAATCCCTCAATCCCACCGATTCACCTTCTCCCCATTCCCTCAATTCCATCGACCCACCTTCTCCCCAATCCCTCAATCCCCACTGACCCACCTCCTCCCCAATCCCTCAATCCCACTTACCCACCTTCTCCCCAATCCCTCAATCCCAATGACCCACCTTCTCCCCAATCCCTCAATCCCCACTGACCCACCTTCACCCCAATCCCTCAATCCCCACTGACCCACCTTCTCCCCAATCCCTCAATCCCCACTGACCCACATCCTCCCCAATCCCTCAATCCCACTTACCCACCTTCTCCCCAATCCCTCAATCCCAATGACCCACCTTCTCCCCAATCCCTCAATCCCCACTGACCCACCTTCACCCCAATCCCTCAATCCCCACTGATCCACCTTCTCCTCAATCCCCACTGACCCATCTCCTCCCCAATCCCTCATTCACCACTGACCTACCTTCTCCCCAATCCCTCAATCCCCACTGATCCAGCTTCTCCCCAATCCCTCAATCCCCACTGACCCACCTCCTCCCCAATCCCTCAATCCCACCTACCCACCTTCTCCCCAATCCCTCAATCCCATTGACCCACCTTCTCCCCAATCCCTCAATCCCCACTGATCCACCTTCTCCTCAATCCCCACTGACCCACCTCCTCCCCAATCCCTCAATCCTACTTACCCACCTTTTCTCCACTCCCTCAATCCCACCTTCTCCCCAATACCTCAATCCCCACTGACCCACCTTCTCCCCAATCCCTCAATCCCCACTGACCCACCTTCTCCCCAATCCCTCAATCCCACCTTCTCCCCAATACCTCAATCCCACCGACCCACCTTCTCCCCAATACCTCAATCCCACCGACCCACCTACTCCCCAATCCCTCAATCTCAACGACCCACCTTATCCCCAATCCCTTAATCCCACTGACCCACCTTCTCCCCAATCCCTCAATCTCAATGACCCACCTTATCCCCAATCCCTTAATCCCACCGACCCACCTACTCCCCAATCCCTCAATCTCAATGACCCACCTTATCCCCAATCCCTCAATCTCAATGACCCACCTTCTCCCCAATACCTCAATCCCACCGACCCACCTTCTCCCCAATACCTCAATCCCCACTGACCCACCTTCTCCCCAATCCCTCAGACACACTGACCCACCTTCTCCCCAATCCCTCAATCCCACCGACCCACCTTCTCCCCAATCCCTCATTCCCCACTGACCCACCTTCTCCCCAATCCCTCAATCCTACCAACCCAGCTTCTCCCCAATCCCTCAATCCCCACTGACCCACCTTCTCCCCAATCCCTCAACCCCACTGACCCACCTTCTCCCCAATCCCTCAATCCCACCAACCCAGCTTCTCCCCAATCCCTCATTCCCCACTGAGCCACCTCTTCCCCAATCACTCGATCCCACTGACCCACCTTCTCCTCAATCCATCAATCCCGCCGACTCACCTTCTCCCCAATCCCTCAATCCCCACCGACCCACCTTCCCCCAATCCCTCAATCCCACTGACTCACCTTCTCCCCAATCCCTCAATCTCCACTGACCCACCTTCTCCCCAATCCCTCATTCCCACTGACCCACCTTCTCCCTAATTCCTCATTCCCACTGACCCACCTTCTCCCCAATTCCTCAACCTCCCGCAACCGACCTCTTCTCTTTCACTCAACCCCCTCCCTTCACCTCAATCCAAAGAGAGGGGACTGAGAGAGGGGAGATCAAGAGGGGTCGGAGAGATGGATAGAGAGAGGGGACAGAGAGAGGGGACGGACAGAGGGGACGGACAGAGGGGTCAGAGAGAGGTGATAGAGGGAGAGGGATAGAGGGAGAGGGATAGAGAGGGGGCAGAGAGGGGGGACAGAGAGAGGGGGGATTAAGAGGGGACAGAGAGAAGGGACAGAGAGAAGGGACAGAGAGAGGGGACAGAGAGAGGGGACAGCGAGGGGGGATCAGGAGGGGTCGGATAGAGGGATAGAGAGAGGGGACAGAGAGAGGGGACAGAGAGAGGGGACAGAGAGAGGGGACTGAGAGAGGGGACAGAGAGAGGGACAGAGAGAGGGACAGAGAGAGGGATAGAGAGCGAGGGATAGAGAGCGAGGGATAGAGAGCGAGGGATAGAGAGGGGGGACATCAAGAGGGGTCGGAGAGAGGGATAGAGAGAGGGGACAGAGAGAGGGATAGAGAGAGAGTTATGGAGAGGGTACAGAGAGAGGGTACAGAGTGAGGGGACAGAGTGAGGGGACAGAGTGAGGGGACAGAGTGAGAGGACAGAGAGAGGGGACAGAGAGAGGGGACAGAGAGAGGGGACAGAGAGAGAGGGGACAGAGAGAGAGGGACAGAGAGAGAGGGACAGAGAGAGAGGGATAGAGGGAGGGATAGAGAGAGAGGGATAGAGAGAGAGGGATAGAGAGAGAGGGATAGAGAGAGAGAGGGATACAGAGAGAGGGGACAGAGAGAGAGGGGACAGAGAGAGAGGGGACAGAGAGAGAGGGGACAGAGAGAGGGATAGAGAGAGGGATAGAGAGAGGGATAGAGAGAGAGGGATAGAGGGAGAGGGATAGAGAGAGAGAGGGATAGAGAGAGAGAGGGATCGAGAGAGAGGGAGAGAGAGAGGGGACAGAGAGAGGGGGGATCAAGAGGGGACAGAGAGAGGGGACAGAGAGAGAGGGGACAGAGAGAGAGGGATAGAGAGGGGGGACAGAGAGAGGGGGGAATCAAGAGAAGACAGAGAGAGGGGACAGGGAGAGGAATAGAGACGGGACAGAGAGAGAGGGACAGAGAGAGGGACAGAGAGAGGGGATAGAGAGAGGGGACAGAGAGAGAGGGATAGAGAGAGATGGATAGAGAGGGGGGACAGAGAGAGGGGACAGAGAGAGGGGACAGAGAGAGGGGATAGTGAGAGGGGACGGAGAGAGGGGACGGAGAGAGGGGACGGAGAGAGGGGACGGAGACATGGAACGGACAGAGGGGACGGACAGAGGGGACGGACAGAGGGGACGGACAGAGGGGTCAGAGAGAGGGGATAGAGGGAGAGGGATAGAGGGAGAGGGATAGAGGGGGGACAGAGAGAGGGGGGATTCAGAGGGGACAGAGAGAGGGGACAGAGAGAGGGGAAAGAGAGGGGGGACAGAGAGAGGGGGGACAGAGAGAGGGGGGATCAAGAGGGGGCAGAGAGGGGGTCAGAGAGAGAGGGGTCAGAGAGAGAGGGGACAGAGAGAGGGGACACAGAGAGAGGACAGAGAGAGAGGGGTCAGAGAGAGAGGGGTCAGAGAGAGAGGGGTCAGAGAGAGAGGGGTCAGAGAGAGGGGACAGAGAGAGGGATAGAGAGAGAGGAATAGAGAGAGAGGGATAGAGAGAGAGGGATAGAGAGGGGGGACTGAGAGAGGGGAGATCAAGAGGGGTCGGAGAGAGGGGACAGAGAGAGGGGACAGAGAGAGGGATAGAGAGAGAGTTATAGAGAGGGTACAGAGAGAGGGTACAGAGAGAGGGTACAGAGAGAGGGAACAGAGAGAGAGGACAGAGAGAGAGGGGACAGAGAGAGAGGGGACAGAGAGAGAAGGACAGAAAGAGAAGGACAGAAAGAGAGGGACAGAGAGAGAGGGGACAGGGAGAGAGGGGACAGAGAGAGAGGGGACAGAGAGAGAGGGGACAGAGAGAGAGGGGACAGAGAGAGGGATAGAGAGGGGACAGAGAGAGGGGACAGAGAGAGGGGACAGAGAGAGGGGACAGAGAGAGGGATAGAGATGGGACAGAAAGAGAGGGACAGAGAGAGAGGGACAGAGAGAGAGGGACAGAGAGAGAGGGACAGAGAGAGGGGACAGAGAGAGAGGTATTGAGAGAGGGATAGATAGAGGGATAGATAGAGGGATAGAGAGAGGGATAGAGAGAGAGGGACAGAGAGAGGGGACAGAGAGAGGGGACAGAGAGAGAGGACAGAGAGAGAGAGGACAGAGAGAGAGAGGACAGAGAGAGAGAGGACAGAGAGAGAGGGACAGAGAGAGAGGTAGAGAGAGAGGTAGAGAGAGAGGGATAGAGAGAGGGAGATAGAGAGAGAGGGATAGAGAGAGAGGGATAGAGAGGGGGACAGAGAGAGGGGGGACAGAGAGAGGGGGGATCAAGAGGGGACAGAGAGAGGGGACGGGGAGAGGGGACGGGGAGAGGGGACGGGGAGAGGGGACGGGGAGAGGGGACGGAGAGAGGGGACGGAGAGAGGGGACGGAGACATGGAACGGAGACATGGAACGGAGAGAGGGGACGGACAGAGGGGACGGACAGAGGGGACGGACAGAGGGGTCAGAGAGAGGGGATAGAGGGAGACGGATAGAGAGGGGGCAGAGAGGGGGGACAGAGAGAGGGGGACAGAGAGAGAGGGATAGAGAGAGGGAGATAGAGAGAGAGGGATAGAGAGAGGGGACAGAGAGAGGGAGATAGAGAGAGAGGGATAGAGAGAGAGGGATAGAGAGAGAGGGATAGAGAGGGGGGACAGAGAGAGGGGGGATCAAGAGGGGACAGAGAGAGGTGACGGGGAGAGGGGACGGGGAGAGGGGACGGGGAGAGGGGACGGAGAGAGGGGACGGAGAGAGGGGACGGAGACATGGAACGGAGACATGGAACGGAGACATGGAACGGAGAGAGGGGACGGAGAGAGGGGACGGACAGAGGGGACGGACAGAGGGGTCAGAGAGAGGGGATAGAGGGAGACGGATAGAGAGGGGGCAGAGAGGGGGGATAGAGAGAGGGGGGATTAAGAGGGGACAGAGAGAAGGGACAGAGAGAGGGGACAGAGAGAGGGGACAGAGAGAGGGGACAGAGAGAGGGGGCAGAGAGAGGGGCAGAGAGAGGGGCAGAGAGAGGGGGCAGAGAGAGGGGGCAGAGAGAGGGGGCAGAGAGGGGGGGCAGAGAGGGGGGGCAGAGAGGGGGGGCAGAGAGGGGGGACAGAGAGAGGGGGGATCAAGTGGGGGACAGAGAGGGGGGACAGAGAGGGGGGACAGAGAGAGGGGACAGAGAGAGGGGACAGAGAGAGAGAGGTCAGAGAGAGAGAGGTCAGAGAGAGAGAGGTCAGAGAGAGAGAGGTCAGAGAGAGAGGGGACAGAGAGAAGGGACAGAGAGAGAGGGATAGAGAGAGAGGGATAGAGAGAGAGGGGACATACAGAGGGGACGGAGGGAGGGGACAGAGAGAGGGACAGAGAGAGAGGAATCGAGAGAGTGGGGACAGAGAGAGGGGGGATCAAGAGGGGACAGAGAGTGAGGGACAGAGAGAGAGGGACAGAGAGAGAGGGATAGAGAGAGAGGGGACATACAGAGGGGACGGAGGGAGGGGACAGAGAGAGGGACAGAGAGAGAGGGATTGAGAGAGAGGGACAGAGAGAGAGGGATAGAGAGAGGGACAAAGAGAGAGGGACAAAGAGAGAGGGATAGAGAGATAGGTATAGAGAGAGAGGGATAGAGAGAGAGGGATAGAGAGGAGGGTCAGAGAGCGGGGTCGGAGAGAGGGATAGAGAGAGGGGACAGAGAGAGGGTACAGAGAGAGAGAGGACAGAGAGAGAGAGGACAGAGAGAGAGAGGACAGAGAGAGAGGGGACAGAGAGAGAGGGGACAGAGAGAGAGGGGACAGAGAGAGAGGGGACAGAGAGAGGGGACAGAGAGAGGGAGCAGAGAGACGGGGGACAGAGATGGGACAGAGCGAGCGGGACAGAGAGAGAGGGACAGACAGACAGAGAGGAACAGAGACAGGGGACAGAGAGAGAGGGATAGAGAGAGGGATAGAGAGAGGGATAGAGAGAGGGATAGAGAGAGGGGTAGAGAGAGGGGTAGAGAGAGGGGTAGAGAGAGAGGGATAGAGAGAGAGGGATAGAGAGGGGGGACAGAGAGAGGGGGGATCAAGAGGGGACAGAGAGAGGGGCAGGGAGAGTTATAGAGAGGGGACAGAGAGAGGGGGCAGAGAAAGGGGACAGAGAGAGTTGGATAGAGAGAGAGGGATAGAGAGAGAGGGATAGAGAGAGAGGGATAGAGAGAGAGGACAGAGAGAGAGAGGACAGAGAGAGAGGGGACAGAGAGAGAGGGGACAGAGAGAGAGGGGACAGAGAGTGAGGGGACAGAGAGAAAGAACAGAGAGAGGGGGCAGAGAGATGGGGGACAGAGAGAGGGATAGAGATGGGACAGAGCGAGCGGGACAGAGAGAGAGGGACAGACAGACAGAGAGGAACAGAGACAGGGGACAGAGAGAGAGGGACAGAGAGAGAGGGATAGAGAGAGGGATAGAGAGAGGGGTAGAGAGAGAGGGATAGAGAGAGAGGGATAGAGAGAGAGGGATAGAGAGGGGGGACAGAGAGAGGGGGGATCAAGAGGGGACAGAGAGAGGGGCAGGGAGAGTTATAGAGAGGGGACAGAGAGAGGGGGCAGAGAAAGGGGACAGAGAGAGTTGGATAGAGAGAGAGGGGACAGAGAGAGGGGACGGAGAGAGGGGACAGAGAGGGAGGACAGAGAGTGGGACAGAGAGAGGGATAAAGAGAGAGGGATAGAGAGAGAGGGATAGAGAGAGGGGACTGAGAGAGGGGACTGAGAGAGAGGACAGAGAGAGAGAGGACAGAGAGAGAGGGGACAGAGAGAGAGGGGACAGAGAGAGAGGGGACAGAGAGAGAGGGGACAGAGTGAGGGGACAGAGAGAAAGAACAGAGAGAGGGATAGAGATGGGACAGAGCGAGCGGGACAGAGAGAGAGGGACAGACAGACAGAGAGGAACAGAGACAGGGGACAGAGAGAGAGGGACAGAGAGAGAGGGGTAGAGAGAGAGGGGTAGAGAGAGAGGGATAGAGAGAGAGGGATAGAGAGAGAGGGATAGACAGAGAGGGATAGAGATGGGGGACAGAGAGTGGGGGGATCAAGAGGGGACAGAGAGAGGGGCAGGGAGAGTTATAGAGAGGGGACAGAGAGAGGGGGCAGAGAAAGGGGACAGAGAGAGTTGGATAGAGAGAGAGGGGACAGAGAGAGGCGACGGAGAGAGGGGACAGAGAGTGGGACAGAGAGAGGGATAGAGAGAGAGGGATAGAGAGAGAGGGATAGAGAGAGAGGGATAGAGAGGGGGGACTGAGAGAGGGGGGATCAAGAGTGGTCGGAGAGAGGGATGGAGAGGGGGGATAGAGAGAGAGTTATAGAGAGGGGACAGAGAGAAGGGACAGGGAGAGGGAATGGAGAGAGAGGGATAGAGAGAGGGACAGAGAGAGGGATAAAGAGATAGGTATAGAGAGATAGGTATAGAGAGATAGGGGACAGAGAGAGGGATAGAGAGAGGGGACAGAGAGCAGGGACAGAGAGAAGGGACAGAGAGAGGGAATGGAGAGAGGGGACAGAGAGAAGGGACAGAGTGAGGGGACAGAGTGAGGGGACAGAGTGAGGGGACAGAGAGAGGGATAAAGAGAGAGGGATAAAGAGAGAGGGATAAAGAGAGAGGGATAGAGAGAGAGGGATTGAGAGAGAGGGATTGAGAGAGAGGGATAGAGAGGGGGGAACTGAGAGAGGGGAGATCAAGAGGGGTCAGAGAGAGGGATATAGAGAGAGTTATAGAGAGGGGACAGAGAGAAGGGACAGAGAGAAGGGACAGAGAGAAGGGACAGAGAGAGGGGACAGAGAGAGGGGACAGAGAGAGGGGACAGAGAGAGGGGATAGAGAGAGGGGATAGAGAGAGGGGATAGAGAGAGGGGACAGAGAGAGGGGACAGAGAGAGGGATAGAGATGGGGCAGAGAGAGGGGACAAAGAGAGAGGGACAGAGAGAGAGGGACAGAGAGAGAGGGACAGAGAGAGGGGACAGAGAGAGAGGGGACAGAGAGAGAGGGGACAGAGAGAGAGGGGAGAGAGAGAGAGGGATAGAGAGAGAGGGATAGAGAGAGAGGGATAGAGAGAGGGGGGATCGAGAGGGGGGATCGAGAGGGGGGATCAAGAGGGGACGGAGAGAGGGGACGGAGAGAGGGGACGGAGACAGGGGACGGAGAGAGGGGACGGAGACATGGAACGGAGAGAGGGGACAGAGAGAGGGGACAGAGAGAGGGGACAGAGAGAGGGGACAGAGAGAGGGGACAGAGAGAGAGGGATAGAGAGGGAGCAGAGAGAAGGGACAGTGAGAGGGGACAGAGAGAGGGGGCAGAGAGTGGGGACAGAGAGAGGGGGGATCAAGAAGGGACAGAGAGAAGGGACAGAGAGAGGAGACAGAGAGAGAGGGATAGAGAGGGGGCAGAGAGGGGGACAAGGAGGGGGACAGAGAGAGGAGACAGAGAGAGGGGATAGAGAGGGGGCAGAGAGAGCGGACAGAGAGAGCGGACAGAGAGAGGGGACAGAGAGAGTTATTGAGAGGGGATAGGGAGAGGGGACAGAGAGAGTGGACAGAGAGAGTGGACAGAGAGAGATTGATAGAGAGAGATTGATAGAGAGAGAGGGATAGAGAGAGAGGGATAGAGAGACAGGGATAGAGAGGGGGGACAGAGAGAGGAGGGATCAAGAGGGGCAGAGAGAGTTAGAGAGAGGGGACAGAGAGAGGGGACAGAGAGAGGGAACAGAGAGAGAGGGAACAGAGAGAGGTGACAGAGAGAGGGGACAGAGAGAGGGGACAGAGAGAGGGGACAGAGAGAGGGACAGAGAGAGGGACAGAGTGAGGGACAGAGAGAGGGATAAAGAGAGAGGGATAAAGAGAGAGGGATAAAGAGAGAGGGATAAAGAGAGAGGGATAGAGAGATAGAGGGACAGAGAGAGAGGGATAGAGAGAGGGACAGAGAGAGGGATAAAGAGATAGGTATAGAGAGAGAGGGGACAGAGAGAGGGATAGAGAGAGAGTTATAGAGAGGGGACAGAGAGAGGCTTCAGAGAGAGGCTTCAGAGAGAGGGGACTGAGAGAGAGGACAGAGAGAGAGGGGACAGAGAGAGGGGACAGAGAGAGGGGACAGAGAGAGGGGACAGAGAGAAGGGACAGAGAGAGGGAATGGAGAGAGGGGACAGAGAGAAGGGACAGTGTGAGGGGACAGAGAGAGGGATAAAGAGAGAGGGATAAAGAGAGAGGGATAAAGAGAGAGGGATAAAGAGAGAGGGATAAAGAGAGAGGGATAGAGAGAGGGATTGAGAGAGAGGGATTGAGAGAGAGGGATGGAGAGGGGGGAACTGAGAGAGGGGAGATCAAGAGGGGTCGGAGAGAGGGATAGAGAGAGGGATAGAGAGAGGGGACAGAGAGAGGGATAGAGAGAGTTATAGAGAGGGGACAGAGAGAGGGGACAGAGAGAGGGGATAGAGAGAGGGGATAGAGAGAGGGGATAGAGAGAGGGATAGAGAGAGGGATAGAGATGGGACAGAGAGAGGGGACAGAGAGAGGGATAGAGATGGGGCAGAGAGAAGGGACAAAGAGAGAGGGACAGAGAGAGAGGGACAGAGAGAGAGGGACAGAGAGAGAGGGGACAGAGAGAGGGATAGAGATGGGACAGAAAGAGAGGGACAGAGAGAGAGGGACAGAGAGAGAGGGACAGAGAGAGAGGGACAGAGAGAGGTATTGAGAGAGGGATAGATAGAGGGATAGAGAGAGGGATAGAGAGAGAGGGAGAGAGAGAGGGACAGAGAGGGGACAGAGAGAGAGGGGACAGAGAGAGAGGGGACAGAGAGAGAGGGGACAGAGAGAGAGGGACAGAGAGAGAGGGACAGAGAGAGGGACAGAGAGAGGGATAGAGAGAGGGATAGAGAGAGAGGGATAGAGAGAGAGGGATAGAGAGAGAGGGACAGAGAGAGAGGGACAGAGAGAGAGGGATAGAGAGAGAGGGATAGAGAGAGAGGGATAGAGAGAGAGGGGGGACAGAGAGAGGGGGGGATCAAGAGGGGACAGAGAGAGAGGGAGATAGAGAGAGGGAGATAGAGAGAGGGAGATAGAGAGAGAGGGATAGAGAGAGAGGGATAGAGAGGGGGGATCAAGAGGGGACGGGGAGAGGGGACGGGGAGAGGGGACGGGGAGAGGGGACGGAGTGAGGGGACGGAGTGAGGGGACGGAGTGAGGGGACGGAGAGAGGGGACGGAGAGAGGGGACGGAGAGAGGGGACGGAGAGAGGGGACGGAGACAGGGGACGGAGACAGGGGACGGAGACAGGGGACGGAGACATTGAACGGAGAGAGGGGACGGACAGAGGGGACGGACAGAGGGGATAGAGGGAGAGGGATAGAGAGGGGGCAGAGAGGGGGGACAGAGAGAGGGGGCAGAGAGGGGGGACAGAGAGAGGGGGGATTAAGAGGGGACAGAGAGAAGGGACAGAGAGAGTGGACAGAGAGAGGGGGCAGAGAGAGGGGGCAGAGAGAGGGGGACAGAGAGAGGGGGGATCAAGTGGGGGCAGAGAGGGGGGACAGAGAGAGGGGACAGAGAGAGAGGGGACAGAGAGAGAGGGGACAGAGAGAGAGAGGTCAGAGAGAGAGAGGTCAGAGAGAGAGGGGACAGAGAGAAGGGACAGAGAGAGAGGGATAGAGAGAGAGGGATAGAGAGGGGGCAGAGAGTGGGGACAGAGAGAGGGGAGATCAAGAGGGGACAGAGAGTGAGGGACAGAGAGTGAGGGACAGAGAGTGAGGGGACAGAGAGAGAGGGACAGAGAGAGAGGGACAGAGAGAGAGGGGACATAGAGAGGGGACGGAGGGAGGGGACAGAGAGAGAGGGACAGAGAGAGAGGGACAGAGAGAGAGGGATAGAGAGAGAGGGATAGAGAGAGGGACAAAGAGAGAAGGACAAAGAGAGAGGGATAGAGAGATAGGTATAGAGAGAGAGGGATAGAGAGAGAGGGATAGAGAGAGAGGGATAGAGAGGGGGGACAGAGAGCGGGGTCGGAGAGAGGGATAGAGAGAGGGGACAGAGAGAGGGATAGAGAGAGAGTTAGAGAGAGGGTACAGAGAGAGGGTACAGAGAGAGGGGACAGAGAGAGAGGGGACAGAGAGAGAGGGGACAGAGAGAGAGGGGACAGAGAGAGAGGGGACAGAGAGAAAGAACAGAGAGAGAGGGCAGAGAGACGGGGGACAGAGAGAGGGATAGAGATGGGACAGAGCGAGCGGGACAGAGAGAGAGGGACAGACAGACAGAGAGGAACAGAGAGAGAGGGACAGAGAGAGAGGGACAGAGAGAGAGGGATAGAGAGAGGGGTAGAGAGAGAGTGATAGAGAGAGAGGGATAGAGAGAGAGGGATAGAGAGGGGGTACAGAGAGAGGGGGGATCAAGAGGGGACAGAGAGAGGGGCAGGGAGAGTTATAGAGAGGGGACAGAGAGAGGGGGCAGAGAAAGGGGACAGAGAGAGTTGGATAGAGAGAGAGGGGACAGAGAGAGGGGACAGAGAGAGGGGACAGAGAGAGGGGGCAGAGAGAGGGGGCAGAGAGAGGGGACAGAGAGAGGGGACAGAGAGAGGGGACAGAGAGAGAGGACAGAGAGTGGGACAGAGAGAGGGATAAAGAGAGAGGGATAGAGAGAGGGGGATAGAGAGGGAGGACTGAGAGAGGGGGGATCAAGAGTGGTCGGAGAGAGGGATGGAGAGGGGGGACAGAGAGAGGGATAGAGAGAGAGTTATAGAGAGGGTACAGAGAGAGGGGACAGAGAGAGAGGACAGAGAGTGGGACAGAGAGAGGGATAAAGAGAGAGGGATAGAGAGAGGGGGATAGAGAGGGAGGACTGAGAGAGGGGGGATCAAGAGTGGTCGGAGAGAGGGATAGAGAGAGGGACAGAGAGAGGGATAAAGAGATAGGTATAGAGAGATAGGTATAGAGAGATAGGGGACAGAGAGAGGGATAGAGAGAGAGTTATAGAGAGGGGACAGAGAGAGGCTTCAGAGAGAGGGGACTGAGAGAGAGGACAGAGAGAGAGGGGACAGAGAGAGGGTACAGAGAGAGGGGACAGAGAGAGGGGACAGAGAGAGGGGACAGAGAGCAGGGACAGAGAGAAGGGACAGAGAGAGGGAATGGAGAGAGGGGACAGAGAGAAGGGACAGAGTGAGGGGACAGAGTGAGGGGACAGAGAGAGGGATAAAGAGAGAGGGATAGAGAGAGGGGGATAGAGAGGGAGGACTGAGAGAGGGGGGATCAAGAGTGGTCGGAGAGAGGGATGGAGAGGGGGGACAGAGAGAGGGATAGAGAGAGAGTTATAGAGAGGGTACAGAGAGAGGGTACAGAGAGAAGGGACAGAGAGAAGGGACAGGGAGAGGGGACAGAGAGAGGGGACAGAGAGAGGGATAAAGAGAGAGGGATAAAGAGAGAGGGATAGAGAGAGAGGGATAGAGAGAGAGAGGGATAGAGAGGGGGGACTGAGAGAGGGGAGATCAAGAGGGGTCGGAGAGAGGGATAGAGATAGGGGACACAGAGAGAGAAGGGAGAGAGAGAGTGGGACAGAGAGAGTGGGACAGAGAGAGTGGGACAGAGAGAGTGGGACAGAGAGAGAGGGATAGAGAGAGGGATAGAGAGAGGGATAGAGAGAGAGGGATAGAGAGAGAGGGATAGAGAGAGAGGGATAGAGAGGGGGGACAGAGAGAGGAGGGATCAAGAGGGGACAGAGAGAGGGGCAGAGAGAGTTATAGAGAGGGGACAGAGAGAGGGGACAGAGAGAAGGGACAGAGAGAAGGGACAGAGAGAGGGACAGAGAGAGGGACAGAGAGAGGGACAGAGAGAGGGACAAAGAGAGAGGGATAAAGAGAGAGGGATAAAGAGAGAGGGATCGAGAGATAGAGGGATAGAGAGATAGAGGGATAGAGAGAGAGGGATAGAGAGAGAGGGATAGAGAGAGAGGGATAGAGAGAGGGACAGAGAGAGGGATAAAGAGATAGGTATAGAGAGATAGGTATAGAGAGATAGGGGACAGAGAGAGGGATAGAGAGAGAGTTATAGAGAGGGGACAGAGAGAGGCTTCAGAGAGAGGGGACTGAGAGAGAGGACAGAGAGAGAGGGGACAGAGAGAGGGTACAGAGAGAGGGGACAGAGAGAGGGGACAGAGAGAGGGGACAGAGAGCAGGGACAGAGAGAAGGGACAGAGAGAGGGAATGGAGAGAGGGGACAGAGAGAAGGGACAGAGTGAGGGGACAGAGTGAGGGGACAGAGTGAGGGGACAGAGAGAGGGATAAAGAGAGAGGGATAGAGAGAGGGGGATAGAGAGGGAGGACTGAGAGAGGGGGGATCAAGAGTGGTCGGAGAGAGGGATGGAGAGGGGGGACAGAGAGAGGGATAGAGAGAGAGTTATAGAGAGGGTACAGAGAGAGGGTACAGAGAGAAGGGACAGAGAGAAGGGACAGGGAGAGGGGACAGAGAGAGGGGACAGAGAGAGGGATAAAGAGAGAGGGATAAAGAGAGAGGGATAGAGAGAGAGGGATAGAGAGAGAGAGGGATAGAGAGGGGGGACTGAGAGAGGGGAGATCAAGAGGGGTCGGAGAGAGGGATAGAGATAGGGGACACAGAGAGAGAAGGGAGAGAGAGAGTGGGACAGAGAGAGTGGGACAGAGAGAGTGGGACAGAGAGAGAGGGATAGAGAGAGGGATAGAGAGAGGGATAGAGAGAGAGGGATAGAGAGAGAGGGATAGAGAGAGAGGGATAGAGAGGGGGGACAGAGAGAGGAGGGATCAAGAGGGGACAGAGAGAGGGGCAGAGAGAGTTATAGAGAGGGGACAGAGAGAGGGGACAGAGAGAAGGGACAGAGAGAAGGGACAGAGAGAGGGACAGAGAGAGGGACAGAGAGAGGGACAGAGAGAGGGACAAAGAGAGAGGGATAAAGAGAGAGGGATAAAGAGAGAGGGATCGAGAGATAGAGGGATAGAGAGATAGAGGGATAGAGAGATAGAGGGATAGAGAGAGAGGGATACAGAGAGAGGGATAGAGAGAGAGGGATAGAGAGAGGGACAGAGAGAGGGATAAAGAGATAGGTATAGAGAGATAGGTATAGAGAGATAGGGGACAGAGAGAGGGATAGAGAGAGAGTTATAGAGAGGGGACAGAGAGAGGCTTCAGAGAGAGGGGACTGAGAGAGAGGACAGAGAGAGAGGGGACAGAGAGAGGGTACAGAGAGAGGGGACAGAGAGAGGGGACAGAGAGAGGGGACAGAGAGCAGGGACAGAGAGAAGGGACAGAGAGAGGGAATGGAGAGAGGGGACAGAGAGAAGGGACAGAGTGAGGGGACAGAGTGAGGGGACAGAGAGAGGGATAAAGAGAGAGGGATAGAGAGAGAGGGATTGAGAGAGAGGGATAGAGAGGGAGGAACTGAGAGAGGGGAGATCAAGAGGGGTCAGAGAGAGGGATGGAGAGAGGGGACAGAGAGAGGGATATAGAGAGAGTTATAGAGAGGGGACAGAGAGAAGGGACAGAGAGAAGGGACAGAGAGAGGGGACAGAGAGAGGGGACAGAGAGAGGGGACAGAGAGAGGGGATAGAGAGAGGGGATAGAGAGAGGGGATAGAGAGAGGGGACAGAGAGAGGGGACAGAGAGAGGGGACAGAGATGGGGCAGAGAGAGGGGACAAAGAGAGAGGGACAGAGAGAGAGGGACAGAGAGAGAGGGGACAGAGAGAGAGGGGACAGAGAGAGAGGGGACAGAGAGAGAGGGGACAGAGAGAGAGGGGACAGAGAGAGAGGGGACAGAGAGAGAGGGATAGAGAGAGGGGGGATCAAGAGGGGACGGAGAGAGGGGACGGAGAGAGGGGACGGAGAGAGGGGACAGAGAGAGGGGACAGAGAGAGGGGACAGAGAGAGGGGACAGAGAGAGGGGACAGAGAGAGAGGGATAGAGAGGGGGCAGAGAGAAGGGACAGTGAGAGAGGGATAGAGAGTGGGGACAGAGAGAGGGGGGATCAAGAAGGGACAGAGTGAAGGGACAGAGAGAGGAGACAGAGAGAGAGGGATAGAGAGGGATAGAGAGGGATAGAGAGGGGGCAGAGAGGGGGACAGAGAGAGGAGACAGAGAGAGGGGGCAGAGAGGGGGCAGAGAGGGGGACAGAGAGAGTGGACAGAGAGAGTGGACAGAGAGAGATTGATAGAGAGAGAGGGATAGAGAGAGAGGGATAGAGAGAGAGGGATAGAGAGGGGAGACAGAGAGAGGAGGGATCAAGAGGGGCAGAGAGAGTTATAGAGAGGGGACAGAGAGAGGGGACAGAGAGAGGGGACAGAGAGAGGGATAGAGAGAGAGGGATAGAGAGAGAGGGATAGAGAGAGAGGGATAGAGAGAGAGGGATAGAGAGAGGGATAGAGAGAGGGATAGAGAGAGGGATAAAGAGATAGGTATAGAGAGATAGGTATAGAGAGATAGGTATAGAGAGATAGGTATAGAGAGAGAGGGATAGAGAGAGAGGGATAGAGAGGGGGGACAGAGTGAGGGGTCGGAGAGAGGGATAGAGAGAGGGGACAGAGAGAGGGATAGAGAGAGAGTTATAGAGAGGGGACAGAGAGAGGGTACAGAGAGAGGGTACAGAGAGAGGGTACAGAGAGAGGGGACTGAGAGAGGGGACTGAGAGAGGGGACAGAGAGAGAGGGGACAGTGAGAGGGGACAGTGAGAGGGGACAGTGAGAGGGGACAGTGAGAGGGATAGAGATGGGACAGAGAGAGAGGGACATAGATGGGACAGAGAGAGAGGGACAGAGAGAGAGGGATAGAGAGAGAGGGATAGAGAGAGAGGTATAGAGAGATAGGTGTAGAGAGAGAGGGATAGAGAGGGGGCAGAGAGGGGGACAGAGAGAGGAGAGGGATAGAGAGAGAGGGATAGAGAGGGGGGACAGAGAGAGGGGTCGGAGAGGGGGACAGAGAGAGGGGACAGTGAGAGGGGACAGTGAGAGGGGACAGTGAGAGGGGACAGAGAGAGGGGACAATGAGAGAGGGATAGAGAGAGAGGGATAGAGAGAGAGGGATAGAGAGAGAGGGATAGAGAGAGGGATAAAGAGATAGGAATAGAGAGATAGGGATAGAGAGATAGGGATAGAGAGAGAGGGATAGAGAGAGAGGGATAGAGAGGGAGGACAGAGAGAGAGGCATAGAGAGGGGGGACTGAGAGAGGGGGGATCAAGAGGGGTCGGAGAGAGGGACAGAGAGAGGGATAGAGAGAGAGTTATAGAGAGGGTACAGAGAGAGGGTACAGAGAGAGGGGAAAGAGAGAGAGGACAGAAAGAGAGGGGACAGAGAGAGAGGGGACAGAGAGAGGGGGGACAGAGAGAGGGGACAGAGAGAGGGGACAGAGAGAGGGGATAGAGAGAGGGGATAGAGAGAGGGATAGAGAGGGGACAGAGAGAGAGGGGACAGAGAGAGAGGGACAGAGAGAGGGGACAGAGAGAGGGATAGAGATGGGGCATAGAGAAGGGACAAAGAGAGAGGGACAGAGAGAGAGGGACAGAGAGAGAGGGACAGAGAGAGAGGGGACAGAGAGAGGGATAGAGATGGGACAGAAAGAGAGGGACAGAGAGAGAGGGACAGAGAGAGAGGGACAGAGAGAGAGGGACAGAGAGAGGTATTGAGAGAGGGATAGATAGAGGGATAGAGAGAGGGATAGAGAGAGAGGGAGAGAGAGAGGGACAGAGAGAGGGGACAGAGAGAGAGGGGACAGAGAGAGAGGGGACAGAGAGAGAGGGGACAGAGAGAGAGGGACAGAGAGAGAGGGACAGAGAGAGGGATAGAGAGAGGGATAGAGAGAGGGATAGAGAGAGAGGGACAGAGAGAGAGGGACAGAGAGAGAGGGATAGAGAGAGAGGGATAGAGAGAGAGGGGGGACAGAGAGAGGGGGGGATCAAGAGGGGACAGAGAGAGAGGGAGATAGAGAGAGGGAGATAGAGAGAGGGAGATAGAGAGAGGGAGATAGAGAGAGAGGGATAGAGAGAGAGGGATAGAGAGAGAGGGATAGAGAGGGGGGATCAAGAGGGGACGGGGAGAGGGGACGGGGAGAGGGGATGGAGTGAGGGGACGGAGTGAGGGGACGGAGTGAGGGGACGGAGAGAGGGGACGGAGAGAGGGGACGGAGAGAGGGGACGGAGACAGGGGACGGAGACAGGGGACGGAGACAGGGGACGGAGACATTGAACGGAGAGAGGGGACGGACAGAGGGGACGGACAGAGGGGACGGAGAGAGGGGATAGAGGGAGAGGGATAGAGAGGGGGCAGAGAGGGGGGACAGAGAGAGGGGGCAGAGAGGGGGGACAGAGAGAGGGGGGATTAAGAGGGGACAGAGAGAAGGGACAGAGAGAGTGGACAGAGAGAGGGGGCAGAGAGAGGGGGCAGAGAGAGGGGGACAGAGAGAGGGGGGATCAAGTGGGGGCAGAGAGGGGGGACAGAGAGAGGGGACAGAGAGAGAGGGGACAGAGAGAGAGGGGACAGAGAGAGAGAGGTCAGAGAGAGAGAGGTCAGAGAGAGAGGGGACAGAGAGAAGGGACAGAGAGAGAGGGATAGAGAGAGAGGGATAGAGAGGGGGCAGAGAGTGGGGACAGAGAGAGGGGGGATCAAGAGGGGACAGAGAGTGAGGGACAGAGAGTGAGGGGACAGAGAGAGAGGGACAGAGAGAGAGGGATAGAGAGAGGGGGATAGAGAGGGAGGACTGAGAGATGGGGGATCAAGAGTGGTCGGAGAGAGGGATAGAGAGAGGGACAGAGAGAGGGATAAAGAGATAGGTATAGAGAGATAGGTATAGAGAGATAGGGGACAGAGAGAGGGATAGAGAGATAGGTATAGAGAGGGGACAGAGAGAGGCTTCAGAGAGAGGGGACTGAGAGAGAGGACAGAGAGAGAGGGGACAGAGAGAGGGTACAGAGAGAGGGGACAGAGAGAGGGGACAGAGAGAGGGGACAGAGAGAGGGGACAGAGAGCAGGGACAGAGAGCAGGGACAGAGAGAGGGAATGGAGAGAGGGGACAGAGAGAAGGGACAGAGTGAGGGGACAGAGTGAGGGGACAGAGAGAGGGATAAAGAGAGAGGGATAGAGAGAGGGGGATAGAGAGGGAGGACTGAGAGAGGGGGGATCAAGAGTGGTCGGAGAGAGGGATGGAGAGGGGGGACAGAGAGAGGGATAGAGAGAGAGTTATAGAGAGGGTACAGAGAGAGGGTACAGAGAGAAGGGACAGAGAGAAGGGACAGGGAGAGGGGACAGAGAGAGGGGACAGAGAGAGGGATAAAGAGAGAGGGATAAAGAGAGAGGGATAGAGAGAGAGGGATAGAGAGAGAGAGGGATAGAGAGGGGGGACTGAGAGAGGGGAGATCAAGAGGGGTCGGAGAGAGGGATAGAGATAGGGGACACAGAGAGAGAAGGGAGAGAGAGAGTGGGACAGAGAGAGTGGGACAGAGAGAGTGGGACAGAGAGAGTGGGACAGAGAGAGAGGGATAGAGAGAGGGATAGAGAGAGGGATAGAGAGAGAGGGATAGAGAGAGAGGGATAGAGAGAGAGGGATAGAGAGGGGGGACAGAGAGAGGAGGGATCAAGAGGGGACAGAGAGAGGGGCAGAGAGAGTTATAGAGAGGGGACAGAGAGAGGGGACAGAGAGAAGGGACAGAGAGAAGGGACAGAGAGAGGGACAGAGAGAGGGACAGAGAGAGGGACAAAGAGAGAGGGATAAAGAGAGAGGGATCGAGAGATAGAGGGATAGAGAGATAGAGGGATAGAGAGAGAGGGATAGAGAGAGAGGGATAGAGAGAGAGGGATAGAGAGAGGGACAGAGAGAGGGATAAAGAGATAGGTATAGAGAGATAGGTATAGAGAGATAGGGGACAGAGAGAGGGATAGAGAGAGAGTTATAGAGAGGGGACAGAGAGAGGCTTCACAGAGAGGGGACTGAGAGAGAGGACAGAGAGAGAGGGGACAGAGAGAGGGTACAGAGAGAGGGGACAGAGAGAGGGGACAGAGAGAGGGGACAGAGAGCAGGGACAGAGAGAAGGGACAGAGAGAGGGAATGGAGAGAGGGGACAGAGAGAAGGGACAGAGTGAGGGGACAGAGTGAGGGGACAGAGAGAGGGATAAAGAGAGAGGGATAGAGAGAGGGGGATAGAGAGGGAGGACTGAGAGAGGGGGGATCAAGAGTGGTTGGAGAGAGGGATGGAGAGGGGGGACAGAGAGAGGGATAGAGAGAGAGTTATAGAGAGGGTACAGAGAGAGGGTACAGAGAGAAGGGACAGAGAGAAGGGACAGGGAGAGGGGACAGAGAGAGGGGACAGAGAGAGGGATAAAGAGAGAGGGATAAAGAGAGAGGGATAGAGAGAGAGGGATAGAGAGAGAGAGGGATAGAGAGGGGGGACTGAGAGAGGGGAGATCAAGAGGGGTCGGAGAGAGGGATAGAGATAGGGGACACAGAGAGAGAAGGGAGAGAGAGAGTGGGACAGAGAGAGTGGGACAGAGAGAGTGGGACAGAGAGAGAGGGATAGAGAGAGGGATAGAGAGAGGGATAGAGAGAGAGGGATAGAGAGAGAGGGATAGAGAGAGAGGGATAGAGAGGGGGGACAGAGAGAGGAGGGATCAAGAGGGGACAGAGAGAGGGGCAGAGAGAGTTATAGAGAGGGGACAGAGAGAGGGGACAGAGAGAAGGGACAGAGAGAAGGGACAGAGAGAGGGACAGAGAGAGGGACAGAGAGAGGGACAAAGAGAGAGGGATAAAGAGAGAGGGATAAAGAGAGAGGGATCGAGAGATAGAGGGATAGAGAGATAGAGGGATAGAGAGATAGAGGGATAGAGAGAGAGGGATAGAGAGAGAGGGATAGAGAGAGAGGGATAGAGAGAGGGACAGAGAGAGGGATAAAGAGATAGGTATAGAGAGATAGGTATAGAGAGATAGGGGACAGAGAGAGGGATAGAGAGAGAGTTATAGAGAGGGGACAGAGAGAGGCTTCAGAGAGAGGGGACTGAGAGAGAGGACAGAGAGAGAGGGGACAGAGAGAGGGTACAGAGAGAGGGGACAGAGAGAGGGGACAGAGAGAGGGGACAGAGAGCAGGGACAGAGAGAAGGGACAGAGAGAGGGAATGGAGAGAGGGGACAGAGAGAAGGGACAGAGTGAGGGGACAGAGTGAGGGGACAGAGAGAGGGATAAAGAGAGAGGGATAGAGAGAGAGGGATTGAGAGAGAGGGATAGAGAGGGAGGAACTGAGAGAGGGGAGATCAAGAGGGGTCAGAGAGAGGGATGGAGAGAGGGGACAGAGAGAGGGATATAGAGAGAGTTATAGAGAGGGGACAGAGAGAAGGGACAGAGAGAAGGGACAGAGAGAGGGGACAGAGAGAGGGGACAGAGAGAGGGGACAGAGAGAGGGGATAGAGAGAGGGGATAGAGAGAGGGGATAGAGAGAGGGGACAGAGAGAGGGGACAGAGAGAGGGGACAGAGATGGGGCAGAGAGAGGGGACAAAGAGAGAGGGACAGAGAGAGAGGGACAGAGAGAGAGGGACAGAGAGAGGGGACAGAGAGAGAGGGGACAGAGAGAGAGGGGACAGAGAGAGAGGGGACAGAGAGAGAGGGATAGAGAGAGAGGGATAGAGAGAGGGGGGATCAAGAGGGGACGGAGAGAGGGGACGGAGAGAGGGGACGGAGAGAGGGGACGGAGAGAGAGGACAGAGAGAGGGGACAGAGAGAGGGGACAGAGAGAGGGGACAGAGAGAGAGGGATAGAGAGGGGGCAGAGAGAAGGGACAGTGAGAGAGGGATAGAGAGTGGGGACAGAGAGAGGGGGGATCAAGAAGGGACAGAGTGAAGGGACAGAGAGAGGAGACAGAGAGAGAGGGATAGAGAGGGATAGAGAGGGATAGAGAGGGGGCAGAGAGGGGGACAGAGAGAGGAGACAGAGAGAGGGGGCAGAGAGGGGGCAGAGAGGGGGACAGAGAGAGTGGACAGAGAGAGTGGACAGAGAGAGATTGATAGAGAGAGAGGGATAGAGAGAGAGGGATAGAGAGAGAGGGATAGAGAGAGAGGGATAGAGAGGGGAGACAGAGAGAGGAGGGATCAAGAGGGGCAGAGAGAGTTATAGAGAGGGGACAGAGAGAGGGGACAGAGAGAGGGGACAGAGAGAGGGGACAGAGAGAGGGATAGAGAGAGAGGGATAGAGAGAGAGGGATAGAGAGAGAGGGATAGAGAGAGAGGGATAGAGAGAGGGATAGAGAGAGGGATAGAGAGAGGGATAAAGAGATAGGTATAGAGAGATAGGTATAGAGAGATAGGTATAGAGAGATAGGTATAGAGAGAGAGGGATAGAGAGAGAGGGATAGAGAGGGGGGACAGAGTGAGGGGTCGGAGAGAGGGATAGAGAGAGGGGACAGAGAGAGGGATAGAGAGAGAGTTATAGAGAGGGGACAGAGAGAGGGTACAGAGAGAGGGTACAGAGAGAGGGTACAGAGAGAGGGGACTGAGAGAGGGGACTGAGAGAGGGGACAGAGAGAGAGGGGACAGTGAGAGGGGACAGTGAGAGGGGACAGTGAGAGGGGACAGTGAGAGGGGACAGTGAGAGGGGACAGTGAGAGGGATAGAGATGGGACAGAGAGAGAGGGACATAGATGGGACAGAGAGAGAGGGACAGAGAGAGAGGGATAGAGAGAGAGGGATAGAGAGAGAGGTATAGAGAGATAGGTGTAGAGAGAGAGGGATAGAGAGGGGGCAGAGAGGGGGACAGAGAGAGGAGAGGGATAGAGAGAGAGGGATAGAGAGGGGGGACAGAGAGAGGGGTCGGAGAGGGGACAGTGAGAGGGGACAGTGAGAGGGGACAGTGAGAGGGGACAGAGAGAGGGGACAATGAGAGAGGGATAGAGAGAGAGGGATAGAGAGAGAGGGATAGAGAGAGGGATAAAGAGATAGGAATAGAGAGATAGGGATAGAGAGATAGGGATAGAGAGAGAGGGATAGAGAGGGAGGACAGAGAGAGAGGCATAGAGAGGGGGGACTGAGAGAGGGGGGATCAAGAGGGGTCGGAGAGAGGGACAGAGAGAGGGATAGAGAGAGAGTTATAGAGAGGGTACAGAGAGAGGGTACAGAGAGAGGGGAAAGAGAGAGAGGACAGAAAGAGAGGGGACAGAGAGAGAGGGGACAGAGAGAGGGGGGACAGAGAGAGGGGACAGAGAGAGGGGACAGAGAGAGGGGACAGAGAGAGGGGATAGAGAGAGGGGATAGAGAGAGGGATAGAGAGGGGACAGAGAGAGAGGGGACAGAGAGAGAGGGACAGAGAGAGGGGACAGAGAGAGGGATAGAGATGGGGCAGAGAGAAGGGACAAAGAGAGAGGGACAGAGAGAGAGGGACAGAGAGAGAGGGACAGAGAGAGAGGGGACAGAGAGAGGGATAGAGATGGGACAGAAAGAGAGGGACAGAGAGAGAGGGACAGAGAGAGAGGGACAGAGAGAGAGGGACAGAGAGAGGTATTGAGAGAGGGATAGATAGAGGGATAGAGAGAGGGATAGAGAGAGAGGGAGAGAGAGAGGGACAGAGAGAGGGGACAGAGAGAGAGGGGACAGAGAGAGAGGGGACAGAGAGAGAGGGGACAGAGAGAGAGGGACAGAGAGAGAGGGACAGAGAGAGGGACAGAGAGAGGGATAGAGAGAGGGATAGAGAGAGGGATAGAGAGAGAGGGATAGAGAGAGAGGGATAGAGAGAGAGGGACAGAGAGAGAGGGACAGAGAGAGAGGGATAGAGAGAGAGGGATAGAGAGAGAGGGGGGACAGAGAGAGGGGGGGATCAAGAGGGGACAGAGAGAGAGGGAGATAGAGAGAGGGAGATAGAGAGAGGGAGATAGAGAGAGGGAGATAGAGAGAGAGGGATAGAGAGAGAGGGATAGAGAGAGAGGGATAGAGAGGGGGGATCAAGAGGGGACGGGGAGAGGGGACGGGGAGAGGGGATGGAGTGAGGGGACGGAGTGAGGGGACGGAGTGAGGGGACGGAGAGAGGGGACGGAGAGAGGGGACGGAGACAGGGGACGGAGACAGGGGACGGAGACAGGGGACGGAGACATTGAACGGAGAGAGGGGACGGACAGAGGGGACGGACAGAGGGGACGGAGAGAGGGGATAGAGGGAGAGGGATAGAGAGGGGGCAGAGAGGGGGGACAGAGAGAGGGGGCAGAGAGGGGGGACAGAGAGAGGGGGGATTAAGAGGGGACAGAGAGAAGGGACAGAGAGAGTGGACAGAGAGAGGGGGCAGAGAGAGGGGGCAGAGAGAGGGGGACAGAGAGAGGGGGGATCAAGTGGGGGCAGAGAGGGGGGACAGAGAGAGGGGACAGAGAGAGAGGGGACAGAGAGAGAGGGGACAGAGAGAGAGAGGTCAGAGAGAGAGAGGTCAGAGAGAGAGGGGACAGAGAGAAGGGACAGAGAGAGAGGGATAGAGAGAGAGGGATAGAGAGGGGGCAGAGAGTGGGGACAGAGAGAGGGGGGATCAAGAGGGGACAGAGAGTGAGGGACAGAGAGTGAGGGGACAGAGAGAGAGGGACAGAGAGAGAGGGACAGAGAGAGAGGGGACATAGAGAGGGGACGGAGGGAGGGGACAGAGAGAGAGGGACAGAGAGAGAGGGACAGAGAGAGAGGGATAGAGAGAGAGGGATAGAGAGAGAGGGATAGAGAGAGGGACAAAGAGAGAAGGACAAAGAGAGAGGGATAGAGAGATAGGTATAGAGAGAGAGGGATAGAGAGAGAGGGATAGAGAGAGAGGGATAGAGAGGGGGGACAGAGAGCGGGGTCGGAGAGAGGGATAGAGAGAGGGGACAGAGAGAGGGATAGAGAGAGAGTTAGAGAGAGGGTACAGAGAGAGGGTACAGAGAGAGGGGACTGAGTGAGAGGACAGAGAGAGAGGGGACAGAGAGAGAGGGGACAGAGAGAGAGGGGACAGAGAGAAAGAACAGAGAGAGAGGGCAGAGAGACGGGGGACAGAGAGAGGGATAGAGATGGGACAGAGCGAGCGGGACAGAGAGAGAGGGACAGACAGACAGAGAGGAACAGAGAGAGAGGGACAGAGAGAGAGGGAAAGAGAGAGAGGGATAGAGAGAGGGGTAGAGAGAGAGTGATAGAGAGAGAGGGATAGAGAGAGAGGGATAGAGAGGGGGTACAGAGAGAGGGGGGATCAAGAGGGGACAGAGAGAGGGGCAGGGAGAGTTATAGAGAGGGGACAGAGAGAGGGGGCAGAGAAAGGGGACAGAGAGAGTTGGATAGAGAGAGAGGGGACAGAGAGAGGGGACAGAGAGAGGGGACAGAGAGAGGGGACAGAGAGAGGGGGCAGAGAGAGGGGGCAGAGAGAGGGGACAGAGAGAGGGGACAGAGAGAGGGGACAGAGAGAGGGGACAGAGAGAGAGGACAGAGAGTGGGACAGAGAGAGGGATAAAGAGAGAGGGATAGAGAGAGGGGGATAGAGAGGGAGGACTGAGAGAGGGGGGATCAAGAGTGGTCGGAGAGAGGGATGGAGAGGGGGGACAGAGAGAGGGATAGAGAGAGAGTTATAGAGAGGGTACAGAGAGAGGGTACAGAGAGAAGGGACAGAGAGAAGGGACAGGGAGAGGGGACAGAGAGAGGGGACAGAGAGAGGGATAAAGAGAGAGGGATAAAGAGAGAGGGATAAAGAGAGAGGGATAGAGAGAGAGGGATAGAGAGAGAGAGGGATAGAGAGGGGGGACTGAGAGAGGGGAGATCAAGAGGGGTCGGAGAGAGGGATAGAGATAGGGGACACAGAGAGAGAAGGGAGAGAGAGAGTGGGACAGAGAGAGTGGGACAGAGAGAGTGGGACAGAGAGAGTGGGACAGAGAGAGAGGGATAGAGAGAGGGATAGAGAGAGGGATAGAGAGAGAGGGATAGAGAGAGAGGGATAGAGAGGGGGGACAGAGAGAGGAGGGATCAAGAGGGGACAGAGAGAGGGGCAGAGAGAGTTATAGAGAGGGGACAGAGAGAGGGGACAGAGAGAAGGGACAGAGAGAAGGGACAGAGAGAGGGACAGAGAGAGGGACAGAGAGAGGGACAAAGAGAGAGGGATAAAGAGAGAGGGATAAAGAGATAGAGGGATCGAGAGATAGAGGGATAGAGAGATAGAGGGATAGAGAGAGAGGGATAGAGAGAGAGGGATAGAGAGAGGGACAGAGAGAGGGATAAAGAGATAGGTATAGAGAGATAGGTATAGAGAGATAGGGGACAGAGAGAGGGATAGAGAGGGGACAGAGAGAGGCTTCAGAGAGAGGCTTCAGAGAGAGGGGACTGAGAGAGAGGACAGAGAGAGAGGGGACAGAGAGAGGGTACAGAGAGAGGGGACAGAGAGAGGGGACAGAGAGAGGGGACAGAGAGCAGGGACAGAGAGAAGGGACAGAGAGAGGGAATGGAGAGAGGGGACAGAGAGAAGGGACAGAGTGAGGGGACAGAGTGAGGGGACAGAGAGAGGGATAAAGAGAGAGGGATAGAGAGAGAGGGATTGAGAGAGAGGGATAGAGAGGGAGGAACTGAGAGAGGGGAGATCAAGAGGGGTCAGAGAGAGGGATGGAGAGAGGGGACAGAGAGAGGGATATAGAGAGAGTTATAGAGAGGGGACAGAGAGAAGGGACAGAGAGAAGGGACAGAGAGAGGGGACAGAGAGAGGGGACAGAGAGAGGGGACAGAGAGAGGGGATAGAGAGAGGGGATAGAGAGAGGGGATAGAGAGAGGGGACAGAGAGAGGGGACAGAGAGAGGGGACAGAGATGGGGCAGAGAGAGGGGACAAAGAGAGAGGGACAGAGAGAGAGGGACAGAGAGAGGGGACAGAGAGAGAGGGGACAGAGAGAGAGGGGACAGAGAGAGAGGGGACAGAGAGAGAGGGATAGAGAGAGAGGGATAGAGAGAGGGGGGATCAAGAGGGGACGGAGAGAGGGGACGGAGAGAGGGGACGGAGAGAGGGGACAGAGAGAGGGGACAGAGAGAGGGGACAGAGAGAGGGGACAGAGAGAGGGGACAGAGAGAGGGGACAGAGAGAGAGGGATAGAGAGGGGGCAGAGAGAAGGGACAGTGAGAGAGGGATAGAGAGTGGGGACAGAGAGAGGGGGGATCAAGAAGGGACAGAGTGAAGGGACAGAGAGAGGAGACAGAGAGAGAGGGATAGAGAGGGATAGAGAGGGGGCAGAGAGGGGGACAGAGAGAGAGGAGACAGAGAGAGGGGGCAGAGAGGGGGCAGAGAGGGGGACAGAGAGAGTGGACAGAGAGAGTGGACAGAGAGAGATTGATAGAGAGAGAGGGATAGAGAGAGAGGGATAGAGAGAGAGGGATAGAGAGAGAGGGATAGAGAGGGGAGACAGAGAGAGGAGGGATCAAGAGGGGCAGAGAGAGTTATAGAGAGGGGACAGAGAGAGGGGACAGAGAGAGGGGACAGAGAGAGGGGACAGAGAGAGGGATAGAGAGAGAGGGATAGAGAGAGAGGGATAGAGAGAGAGGGATAGAGAGAGAGGGATAGAGAGAGGGATAGAGAGAGGGATAAAGAGATAGGTATAGAGAGATAGGTATAGAGAGATAGGTATAGAGAGAGAGGGATAGAGAGAGAGGGATAGAGAGGGGGGACAGAGTGAGGGGTCGGAGAGAGGGATAGAGAGAGGGGACAGAGAGAGGGATAGAGAGAGAGTTATAGAGAGGGGACAGAGAGAGGGTACAGAGAGAGGGTACAGAGAGAGGGGACTGAGAGAGGGGACTGAGAGAGGGGACTGAGAGAGGGGACAGAGAGAGAGGGGACAGAGAGAGAGGGGACAGTGAGAGGGGACAGTGAGAGGGGACAGTGAGAGGGGACAGTGAGAGGGATAGAGATGGGACAGAGAGAGAGGGACATAGATGGGACAGAGAGAGAGGGACAGAGAGAGAGGGATAGAGAGAGAGGGATAGAGAGAGAGGTATAGAGAGATAGGTGTAGAGAGAGAGGGATAGAGAGGGGGCAGAGAGGGGGACAGAGAGAGGAGAGGGATAGAGAGAGAGGGATAGAGAGGGGGGACAGAGAGAGGGGTCGGAGAGGGGGACAGAGAGAGGGGACAGTGAGAGGGGACAGTGAGAGGGGACAGTGAGAGGGGACAGAGAGAGGGGACAATGAGAGAGGGATAGAGAGAGAGGGATAGAGAGAGAGGGATAGAGAGAGAGGGATAGAGAGAGGGATAAAGAGATAGGAATAGAGAGATAGGGATAGAGAGATAGGGATAGAGAGAGAGGGATAGAGAGGGAGGACAGAGAGAGAGGCATAGAGAGGGGGGACTGAGAGAGGGGGGATCAAGAGGGGTCGGAGAGAGGGACAGAGAGAGGGATAGAGAGAGAGTTATAGAGAGGGTACAGAGAGAGGGTACAGAGAGAGGGGAAAGAGAGAGAGGACAGAAAGAGAGGGGACAGAGAGAGAGGGGACAGAGAGAGGGGGGACAGAGAGAGGGGACAGAGAGAGGGGACAGAGAGAGGGGATAGAGAGAGGGATAGAGAGAGGGATAGAGAGGGGACAGAGAGAGAGGGGACAGAGAGAGAGGGGACAGAGAGAGAGGGGACAGAGAGAGGGATAGAGATGAGACAGAGAGAGAGGGACAGAGAGAGAGGGATAGAGAGAGAGGGATAGAGAGAGAGGGAAAGAGAGAGAGGGATAGAGAGATAGGTATAGAGAGAGAGGGATAGAGAGAGAGGGATAGAGAGGGTGGACAGAGAGAGGGGTCGGAGAGAGGGACAGAGAGAAGGACAGAGAGAGGGATAAAGAGAGAGGGATAGAGAGATAGGTATAGAGAGAGAGGGATAGAGAGGGTGGACAGAGAGAGGGGTCGGAGAGAGGGATAGAGAGAGGGGACAGAGAGAGGGATAGAGAGAGAGTTATAGAGAGGGGACAGAGAGAGGGTACAGAGAGAGGGGACAGAGAGAGAGGGGACAGAGAGAGAGGGGACAGAGAGAGAGGGGACAGAGAGAGAGGGGACAGAGAGGGGGGAGAGAGAGGGGGGAGAGAGAGGGGACAGAGAGAGGGGGGACAGAGAGTGGGATAGAGATGGGATAGCGTGAGCGGGACAGAGAGAGAGGGACAGACAGACAGAGAGAAGGGACAGAGAGAGGGAATGGAGAGAGGGGACAGAGAGAAGGGACAGAGTGAGGGGACAGAGTGAGGGGACAGAGAGAGGGATAAAGAGAGAGGGATAGAGAGAGAGGGATTGAGAGAGAGGGATAGAGAGGGAGGAACTGAGAGAGGGGAGATCAAGAGGGGTCAGAGAGAGGGATGGAGAGAGGGGACAGAGAGAGGGATATAGAGAGAGTTATAGAGAGGGGACAGAGAGAAGGGACAGAGAGAAGGGACAGAGAGAGGGGACAGAGAGAGGGGACAGAGAGAGGGGATAGAGAGAGGGGATAGAGAGAGGGGATAGAGAGAGGGGACAGAGAGAGGGGACAGAGAGAGGGGACAGAGATGGGGCAGAGAGAGGGGACAAAGAGAGAGGGACAGAGAGAGAGGGACAGAGAGAGAGGGACAGAGAGAGGGGACAGAGAGAGAGGGGACAGAGAGAGAGGGGACAGAGAGAGAGGGGACAGAGAGAGAGGGATAGAGAGAGAGGGATAGAGAGAGGGGGGATCAAGAGGGGACGGAGAGAGGGGACGGAGAGAGGGGACGGAGAGAGGGGACAGAGAGAGGGGACAGAGAGAGGGGACAGAGAGAGGGGACAGAGAGAGGGGACAGAGAGAGAGGGATAGAGAGGGGGCAGAGAGAAGGGACAGTGAGAGAGGGATAGAGAGTGGGGACAGAGAGAGGGGGGATCAAGAAGGGACAGAGTGAAGGGACAGAGAGAGGAGACAGAGAGAGAGGGATAGAGAGGGATAGAGAGGGATAGAGAGGGGGCAGAGAGGGGGACAGAGAGAGGAGACAGAGAGAGGGGGCAGAGAGGGGGCAGAGAGGGGGACAGAGAGAGTGGACAGAGAGAGTGGACAGAGAGAGATTGATAGAGAGAGAGGGATAGAGAGAGAGGGATAGAGAGAGAGGGATAGAGAGGGGAGACAGAGAGAGGAGGGATCAAGAGGGGCAGAGAGAGTTATAGAGAGGGGACAGAGAGAGGGGACAGAGAGAGGGGACAGAGAGAGGGGACAGAGAGAGGGGACAGAGAGAGGGGACAGAGAGAGGGATAGAGAGAGAGGGATAGAGAGAGAGGGATAGAGAGAGAGGGATAGAGAGAGAGGGATAGAGAGAGGGATAGAGAGAGGGATAAAGAGATAGGTATAGAGAGATAGGTATAGAGAGATAGGTATAGAGAGAGAGGGATAGAGAGAGAGGGATAGAGAGGGGGGACAGAGTGAGGGGTCGGAGAGAGGGATAGAGAGAGGGGACAGAGAGAGGGATAGAGAGAGAGTTATAGAGAGGGGACAGAGAGAGGGTACAGAGAGAGGGTACAGAGAGAGAGGGGACAGTGAGAGGGGACAGTGAGAGGGGACAGTGAGAGGGGACAGTGAGAGGGATAGAGATGGGACAGAGAGAGAGGGACATAGATGGGACAGAGAGAGAGGGACAGAGAGAGAGGGATAGAGAGAGAGGGATAGAGAGAGAGGTATAGAGAGATAGGTGTAGAGAGAGAGGGATAGAGAGGGGGCAGAGAGGGGGACAGAGAGAGGAGAGGGATAGAGAGAGAGGGATAGAGAGGGGGGACAGAGAGAGGGGTCGGAGAGGGGGACAGAGAGAGGGGACAGTGAGAGGGGACAGTGAGAGGGGACAGTGAGAGGGGACAGAGAGAGGGGACAATGAGAGAGGGATAGAGAGAGAGGGATAGAGAGAGAGGGATAGAGAGAGAGGGATAGAGAGAGGGATAAAGAGATAGGAATAGAGAGATAGGGATAGAGAGATAGGGATAGAGAGAGAGGGATAGAGAGGGAGGACAGAGAGAGAGGCATAGAGAGGGGGGACTGAGAGAGGGGGGATCAAGAGGGGTCGGAGAGAGGGACAGAGAGAGGGATAGAGAGAGAGTTATAGAGAGGGTACAGAGAGAGGGTACAGAGAGAGGGGAAAGAGAGAGAGGACAGAAAGAGAGGGGACAGAGAGAGAGGGGACAGAGAGAGGGGGGACAGAGAGAGGGGACAGAGAGAGGGGACAGAGAGAGGGGATAGAGAGAGGGATAGAGAGGGGACAGAGAGAGAGGGGACAGAGAGAGAGGGGACAGAGAGAGAGGGGACAGAGAGAGGGATAGAGATGAGACAGAGAGAGAGGGACAGAGAGAGAGGGATAGAGAGAGAGGGATAGAGAGAGAGGGAAAGAGAGAGAGGGATAGAGAGAGAGGGATAGAGAGATAGGTATAGAGAGAGAGGGATAGAGAGAGAGGGATAGAGAGGGTGGACAGAGAGAGGGGTCGGAGAGAGGGACAGAGAGAAGGACAGAGAGAGGGATAAAGAGAGAGGGATAGAGAGATAGGAATAGAGAGATAGGGATAGAGAGATAGGGATAGAGAGAGAGGGATAGAGAGGGAGGACAGAGAGAGAGGCATAGAGAGGGGGGACTGAGAGAGGGGGGATCAAGAGGGGTCGGAGAGAGGGACAGAGAGAGGGATAGAGAGAGAGTTATAGAGAGGGTACAGAGAGAGGGTACAGAGAGAGGGGAAAGAGAGAGAGGACAGAAAGAGAGGGGACAGAGAGAGGGGGGAAAGAGAGAGGGGACAGAGAGAGGGGACAGAGAGAGGGGATAGAGAGAGGGGATAGAGAGAGGGATAGAGAGGGGACAGAGAGAGAGGGGACAGAGAGAGAGGGGACAGAGAGAGAGGGGACAGAGAGAGGGATAGAGATGAGACAGAGAGAGAGGGACAGAGAGAGAGGGATAGAGAGAGAGGGATAGAGAGAGAGGGAAAGAGAGAGAGGGATAGAGAGATAGGTATAGAGAGAGAGGGATAGAGAGAGAGGGATAGAGAGGGTGGACAGAGAGAGGGGTCGGAGAGAGGGACAGAGAGAAGGACAGAGAGAGGGATAAAGAGAGAGGGATAGAGAGATAGGTATAGAGAGAGAGGGATAGAGAGGGTGGACAGAGAGAGGGGTCGGAGAGAGGGATAGAGAGAGGGGACAGAGAGAGGGATAGAGAGAGAGTTATAGAGAGGGGACAGAGAGAGGGTACAGAGAGAGGGGACAGAGAGAGAGGGGACAGAGAGAGAGGGGACAGAGAGAGAGGGGACAGAGAGAGAGGGGACAGAGAGGGGGGAGAGAGAGGGGGGAGAGAGAGGGGGGAGAGAGAGGGGGGACAGAGAGGGGGGGGACAGAGAGTGGGATAGAGATGGGATAGCGCGAGCGGGACAGAGAGAGAGGGACAGACAGACAGAGAGGGACAGAGAGAGGGGACAGAGAGATAGGGATAGAGAGAGAGGGATAGAGAGGGAGGACAGAGAGAGAGGTATAGAGAGGGGGGACTGAGAGAGGGGGGATCAAGAGGGGTCGGAGAGATGGACAGAGAGAGGGGTAGAGAGAGAGTTATAGAGAGGGTACAGAGAGAGGGTACAGAGAGAGGGGACAGAGAGACGGGACAGAGAGAGAGGACAGAGAGAGAGAGGACAGAGAGAGAGAGGACAGAGAGAGAGGGGACAGAGAGATGGGACAGAGAGAGATGGGACAGAGAGAGAGGGGACAGAGAGAGAGGGGACAGAGAGAGAGGGGACAGAGAGAGGGATAGAGATGGGACAGAGAGAGAGGGACAGAGAGAGAGGGATAGAGAGAGAGGGATAGAGAGAGAGGGATAGAGAGATAGGTATAGAGAGAGAGGGATAGAGAGAGGGGGATAGAGAGAGGGGACAGAGAGAGGGTACAGAGAGAGGGGACAGAGAGAGAGGACAGAGAGAGAGGACAGAGAGAGAGAGGACAGAGAGAGAGAGGACAGAGAGAGAGGGGACAGTGAGAGGGGACAGTGAGAGGGGACAGTGAGAGGGGACAGTGAGAGGGGACAGAGAGAGAGGGGACAGAGAGAGGGATAGAGATGGGACAGAGAGAGAGGGACAGAGATGGGACAGAGAGAGAGGGACAGAGAGAGAGGGACAGAGAGAGAGGGACAGAGAGAGAGGGATAGAGAGAGGGGGATCGAGAGAGGGGGATAGAGAGAGAAGGATAGAGAGGGGGGACAGAGTGAGGGGTCGGAGAGAGGGATAGAGAGAGGGATAGAGAGAGGGGACAGAGAGAGGGGACAGAGAGAGGGGACAGAGAGAGGGGACAGAGAGAGGGGACAGAGAGAGAGTTAGAGAGAGGGGACAGAGAGAGGGTACAGAGAGAGGGGACTGAGAGAGAGGGGACTGAGAGAGAGGGGACAGTGAGAGAGGGGACAGTGAGAGAGGGGACAGTGAGAGGGGACAGAGAGAGGGATAGAGATGGGACAGAGAGAGAGGGACAGAGATGGGACAGAGAGAGAGGGACAGAGAGAGAGGGATAGAGAGAGAGGGATAGAGAGAGAGGGATAGAGAGAGGGGGATAGAGAGAGGGGGATAGAGAGAGAGGGATAGAGAGGGGGGACAGAGTGAGGGGTCGGAGAGAGGGACAGAGAGAGGGGACAGAGAGAGGGGACAGAGAGAGGGGACAGAGAGAGGGGACAGAGAGAGGGATAGAGAGAGGGATAGAGAGAGAGTTAGAGAGAGGGGACAGAGAGAGGGGACAGAGAGAGGGGACAGAGAGAGGGGACAGAGAGAGGGTACAGAGAGAGGGTACAGAGAGAGGGGACAGTGAGAGGGGACAGTGAGAGGGGACAGAGAGAGAGGGGATAGAGAGAGGGATAGAGATGGGACAGAGAGAGAGGGACAGAGATGGGACAGAGAGAGAGGGACAGAGAGAGAGGGATAGAGAGAGAGGGATAGAGAGAGAGGGATGGAGAGAGGGATAGAGAGAGGGATAGAGAGAGGGATAAAGAGATAGGAATAGAGAGATAGGGATAGAGAGATAGGGATAGAGAGATAGGGATAGAGAGATAGGGATAGAGAGAGAGGGATAGAGAGGGGGGTCGGAGAGAGGGGACAGAGAGAGGGGACAGAGAGAGGGGACAGAGAGAGGGGACAGAGAGAGGGGACAGTGAGAGGGGACAGAGAGAGGGGACAATGAGAGAGGGATAGAGAGAGAGGGATAGAGAGAGAGGGATAGAGAGATAGGGATAGAGAGATAGGGATAGAGAGTGAGGGATAGAGAGGGAGGACAGAGAGAGAGGCATAGAGAGGGGGGACTGAGAGAGGGGGTTCAAGAGGGGTCGGAGAGAGGGACAGAGAGAGGGATAGAGAGAGAGTTATAGAGAGGGTACAGAGAGAGGGTACAGAGAGAGGGTACAGAGAGAGGGGAAAGAGAGAGGGGAAAGAGAGACGGGACAGAGAGAGAGGACAGAGAGAGAGAGGACAGAGAGAGACAGGACAGGGAGAGAGAGGACAGGGAGAGAGGGGACAGGGAGAGAGAGGACAGGGAGAGAGGGGACAGAGAGAGAGGGGACAGAGAGAGAGGGGACAGAGAGAGGGGACAGAGAGAGGGGACAGAGAGAGGGGACAGAGAGAGGGACAGAGAGAGGGGACAGAGAGAGGGGACAGAGAGAGGGGACAGCGAGAGAGGGGACAGCGAGAGAGGGGACAGAGAGAGAGGGGACAGAGAGAGAGGGGACAGAGAGAGAGGGGACAGAGAGTGAGGGGACAGAGAGAGGGATAGAGATGGGACAGAGAGAGAGGGACAGAGAGAGAGGGATGGAGAGAGAGGGATAGAGAGAGAGGGATAGGGAGAGAGGGATAGAGAGAGAGTTATAGAGAGGGTACAGAGAGAGGGTACAGAGAGAGGGGAAAGAGAGACGGGACAGAGAGAGGACAGAGAGAGAGGGGACAGAGAGAGAGGGGACAGAGAGAGAGGGGACAGAGAGAGGGGACAGAGAGAGGGGATAGAGAGAGGGATAGAGACATGGAACGGAGAGAGGGGACAGAGAGAGGGGACAGAGAGAGAGGGGACGGGGAGAGAGGGGACGGGGAGAGAGGGGACAGAGAGAGAGGGGACAGAGAGAGGGGACAGAGAGAGGGGATAGAGAGAGGGATAGAGACATGGAACGGAGAGAGGGGACAGAGAGAGGGGACAGAGAGAGAGGGGACGGGGAGAGAGGGGACGGGGAGAGAGGGGACGGGGAGAGAGGGGACGGAGAGAGGGGACAGAGAGAGGGGACAGAGAGAGGGGACAGAGAGAGGGGACAGAGAGAGGGGACGGAGAGAGGGGACGGAGAGAGGGGACGGAGAGAGGGGACGGAGACATGGAATGGAGAGAGGGGACGGAGAGAGGGGATAGAGGGAGAGGGATAGAGAGGGGGCAGTGAGGGGGGACAGAGAGAGGGGGGATCAGGAGGGGACAGGGAGAAGGGACAGAGAGAGAGGGATAGAGAGAGGGGGGATCAAGAGGGGACAGAGAGAAGGGACAGAGGGAGGGGACAGAGTGAGAGGGATAGAGAGTGGGGACAGAGAGAGGGGGGATCAAGAGGGGGCAAAGAGATGGGACGGAGAGAGGGGACGGAGAGAGGGGATAGAGGGAGAAGGATAGCGAGGGGACAGAGAGAGGGGACAGAGAGAGGGGACAGAGAGAGGGGGGATCAAGAGGGAACAGGGAGCGGGATAGAGAAGGGACAGAAAGAGGGGACAGAGACCGGGGGGATCAAGAGGGGACAGAGAGAGAGAGGAATAGAGAGGGGACAGAGAGAGAGAGGGACAGAGAGAGGGGACAGAGAGAGAGGGATAGAGAGAGAGGGATAGAGAGGGGGGACAGAGTGGGGGGGCATCAAGAGGGGACAGAGAGAGGGGACGGAGACAGGGGACGGAGAGAGGGGACGGAGAGAGGGGACGGAGAGATGGAACAGAGAGAGGGGACGGAGAGAGGGGACGCAGAGGGAGGGATAGAGAGGGGGCAGAGAGTGGGGACAGAGAGAGGGGGGACAGAGAGGGGACAGAGAGAAGGGACAGAGAGAGGGGACAGAGAGAGTTATAGAGAGGGGACAGGGAGAGGGGACAGGGAGAGGGGACAGAGAGAGGGGACAGAGAGTGGGGACAGAGAGTGGGGACAGAGAGAGGGGACAGAGAGAGGGGACAGAGAGAGGGGACAGGGAGCGGGAAGAGAGGGGACAGAGAGAGGGGGGCTCAAGAGGGGACAGGGAGAGGGATAGAGTGGGGACAGAGAGAGGGGGCAGAGAGGGGGGTCGGAGAGAGGGGACAGAGTGTGGGGACAGAGAGAGGGGGGTTCAAGAGGGAACAGGGAGCGGGATAGAGAGGGGACAGAGAGAGGGGACAGTGAGAGGGGGGATCAAGAGGGAACAGGGAGCGGGATAGAGAGGGGACAGAGAGAGGGGACAGCGAGATGGGGGATCAAGATGGGACATGGAGAAGGATAGAGAGAGGACAGAGAGAGGGGACAGCGAGAGGGGGCTCAAGAGGGGACAGGGAGAGGGATAGATAGGGGACAGAGAGAGGCGGGATCAAAAGGGAACAGAGAGAGGGGACAGAGAGAGGGGACAGAGAGTGGGGACAGAGAGAGGGGGGATCAAGAGGGGACAGGGAGCAGGTTAGAGAGGGGACAGAGAGTGGGGACAGTGAGAGGGGGGATCAAGAGGGGACAGGGAGCAGGATAGAGAGGGGACAGAGAGAGAGGACAGCGAGAGGGGGGTCAAGAGGGGACAGGGAGAAGGATAGAGAGGGGACAGAGAGAGGGGATAGAGAGAGAGGGATAGAGGGAGAGGGATAGACAGGGGGGATCAAGAGGGGACAGAGAGAGGGATAGAGACGGCACAGAGAGAGGGGACAGAGAGAGAGGGACAGAGAGAAAGGGACAGAGAGAGGGGACAGAGAGAGGGGATAGAGAGAGGGGACAGAGAGAGAGGGGACGGAGAGAGGGGACGGAGACATGGAACGGAGAGAGGGGACAGGGAGAGGGGACGAAGAGAGGGGACAGAGAGAGGGGACAGAGAGAGAGGGGACGGAGAGAGGTGACGGAGAGAGGGGACGGAGAGAGGGGACGGAGAGAGGGGACGTTGAGAGGGGACGGAGAGAAGGGACGGAGAGAGGGGACGGAGACATGGAATGGAGAGAGGGGACGATGAGAGGGGATAGAGGGAGAGGGATAGAGAGGGGGCAGAGAGGGGGGACAGAGAGAGGGGGGATCAAGAGGGGACAGGGAGAAGGGACAGAGAGAGTGGACAGAGAGAGAGGGATAGAGAGAGGGGGGATCAAGAGGGGACAGAGAGAAGGGACAGAGAGAGGGGACAGAGTGAGAGGGATAGAGAGTGGGGACAGAGAGAGGGGGGATCAAGAGGGGGCAGAGAGAGGGGACGGGGAGAAGGGACGGAGAGAGGGGACGGAGAGAGGGGAGAGAGGGAGAGGGACAGAGAGAGAGTGATAGCGAGGGGACAGAGAGAGGGGACAGAGAGAGGGGACAGAGAGTGGGGACAGAGAGAGGGGGGATCAAGAGGGAACAGGGAGCGGGATAGAGAGGGGACAGAGAGAGGGGACAGAGAGCGGGGGGATCAAGAGGGGACAGAGAGAGAGAGGAATAGAGAGTGGACAGACAGAGTGGACAGAGAGAGTGGACAGAGAGAGTGGACAGAGAGAGTGGACAGAGAGAGGGGACAGAGAGAGGGGACAGAGAGAGAGGGACAGAGAGAGAGGGACAGAGAGAGAGGGACAGAGAGAGAGGGATAGAGAGAGAGGGATTGAGAGAGAGGGATTGAGAGAGAGGGATAGAGAGAGAGGGATAGAGAGGGGGGACAGAGTGGGGGGGGCATCAAGAGGGGACAGAGAGAGGGGACGGAGAGAGGGGACGGAGAGAGGGGACGGAGACATGGAACAGAGAGAGGGGACGGAGAGAGGGGACGGAGAGAGGGGACGGAGAGGGAGGGAGAGAGAGGGGGCAGAGAGGGGGGACAGAGAGGGAAGATAGAGAGAGAGGACAGAGAGAGGGGGCAGAGAGTGGGGACAGAGATAGGGGGGATCAAGAGGGGACAGAGAGAAGGGACAGAGAGAGGGGACAGAGTGAGAGGGATAGAGAGGGGGCAGAGAGGGGGGTCATATTGGGGGGACAGAGAGAGAGGGATGGAGAGGGGGCAGAGAGGGGGGATCAAGAGGGGACAGAGAGAAGGGACAGAGAGAGGGGACAGAGAGTGTTATGGAGAGGGGACAGGGGGAGGGGACAGAGAGAGGGGACATGGAGAGGGATAGAGAGAGGACAGAGAGAGGGGACAGCGAGAGGGGGGAATCAAGAGGGGACAGGGAGAGGGATAGATAGGGGACAGAGAGAGGGGGGATCAAAAGGGAACAGAGAGAGGGGACAGAGAGAGGGGACAGAGAGTGGGGGGATCAAGAGGGGACAGGGAGCAGGTTAGAGAGGGGACAGAGAGTGGGGACGGAGAGAGGGGGGATCAAGAGGGGACAGGGAGCAGGATAGAGAGGGGACAGAGAGAGGGGACAGCGAGAGGGGGGATCAAGAGGGGACAGGGAGAGGGATAGAGAGGGGGCAGAGAGAGGGGATAGAGAGAGAGGGACAGAGGGAGAGGGATAGACAGGGGGGATCAAGAGGGGACAGAGAGACGGATAGAGACGGCACAGAGAGAGGGGACAGAGAGAGAGGGACAGAGAGAAAGGGACAGAGCGAAAGGGACAGAGAGAGGGGACAGAGAGAGGGGACAGAGAGAGAGGGGACGGAGAGAGGGGACGGAGACATGGAATGGAGAGAGGGGACAGAGAGAGGGGACACAGAGAGAGGGGACGGAGAGAGGGGACGGAGAGAGGGGACGGAGAGAGGGGACAGAGAGAGGGGACAGAGAGAGGGGACAGAGAGAGGGGACAGAGAGAGGGGACAGAGAGAGGGGACACAGAGAGAGGGGACACAGAGAGAGGGGACGGAGAGAGGGGACGGAGAGAGGGGACGGAGAGAGGGGACGGAGACATGGAATGGAGAGAGGGGACGGAGAGAGGGGACGGAGAGAGGGGACGGAGAGAGGGGACGGAGAGAGGGGACGGAGACATGGAATGGAGAGAGGGGACGGAGAGAGGGGACGGAGAGAGGGGACGGAGAGAGGGGACGGAGAGAGGGGATAGAGGGAGAGGGATAGAGAGGGGGCAGTGAGGGGGGACAGAGAGAGGGGGGATCAAGAGGGGACAGGGAGAAGGGACAGAGAGAGAGGGATAGAGAGAGGGGGGATCAAGAGGGGACAGGGAGCAGGTTAGAGAGGGGACAGAGAGTGGGGACGGAGAGAGTTATAGAGAGGGGACAGGGAGAGGGGACAGAGAGAGGGGACAGAGAGAGGGGACAGAGAGAGGGGACATGGAGAGGAATAGAGAGAGGACAGAGAGAGGGGACAGCGAGAGGGGGGATCAAGAGGGGACAGGGAGAGGGATAGATAGGGGACAGAGAGAGGGGGGATCAAAAGGGAACAGAGAGAGGGGACAGAGAGAGGGGACAGAGAGTGGGGGGATCAAGAGGGGACAGGGAGCAGGTTAGAGAGGGGACAGAGAGTGGGGACGGAGAGAGGGGGGATCAAGAGGGGACAGGGAGCAGGATAGAGAGGGGACAGAGAGAGGGATAGAGGGAGAGGGATAGACAGGGGGGATCAAGAGGGGACAGAGAGAGGGATAGAGACGGCACAGAGAGAGGGGACAGAGAGAGAGGGGACAGAGAGAGAGGGGACAGAGAGAGAGGGACAGAGAGAAAGGGACAGAGAGAAAGGGACAGAGAGAGGGGACAGAGAGAGGGGACAGAGAGAGGGGACAGAGAGAGGGGACAGAGAGAGAGGGGACGGAGACATGGAATGGAGAGAGGGGACAGAGAGAGGGGACGGAGAGAGGGGACGGAGAGAGGGGACAGAGAGAGGGGACAGAGAGAGGGGACGGAGAGAGGGGACGGAGAGAGGGGACGGAGAGAGGGGACGGAGAGAGGGGACAGAGAGAGGGGACAGAGAGAGGGGACAGAGAGAGGGGACAGAGACAGGGGATGTTGAGAGGGGACGGCGAGAGGGGACGGAGAGAGGGGACGGAGACATGGAATGGAGAGAGGGGACGGAGAGAGGGGACGGAGAGAGGGGACAGAGGGAGAGGGATAGAGAGGGGGCAGTGAGGGGGGACAGAGAGAGGGGGATCAAGAGGGAACAGGGAGAAGGGACAGAGAGAGAGGGATAGAGAGAGGGGGGATCAAGAGGGGACAGAGAGAAGGGACAGAGGGAGGGGACAGAGTGAGAGGGATAGAGAGTGGGGACAGAGAGAGGGGGGATCAAGAGGGGGCAAAGAGATGGGACGGAGAGAGGGGACGGAGAGAGGGGATGGAGGGAGAGGGATAGAGAGAGAGGGATAGCGAGGGGACAGAGAGTGGGGACAGAGAGCGGGGGGATCAAGAGGGGACAGAGAGAGAGAGGAATAGAGAGGGGACAGAGAGAGAGAGGGACAGAGAGAGGGGACAGAGAGAGAGGGATAGAGAGAGAGGGATTGAGAGAGAGGGATAGAGAGGGGGGACAGAGTGGGGGGGCATCAAGAGGGGACAGAGAGAGGGGACGGAGAGAGGGGACGGAGAGAGGGGACGGAGACATGGAACAGAAAGAGGGGACGGAGAAGGGGACGGAGAGGGAGGGATAGAGAGGGGGCAGAGAGGGGGGACAGAGAGGGAAGATAGAGAGAGAGGACAGAGAGAGAGGGATAGAGAGGGGGCAGAGAGTGGGGACAGAGAGAGGGGACAGAGAGAGGGGGGATCAAGAGGGGACAGAGAGAGGGGACAGAGAGAGAGGGGACAGAGAGAGAGGGATAGAGAGGGGGCAGAGAGGGGGGACAGAGAGGGGGGACAGAGAGAGAGGGATGGAGAGGGGGCAGAGAGGGGGGATCAAGAGGGGACAGAGAGAAGGGACAGAGAGAGGGGACAGAGAGAGTTATAGAGAGGGGACAGGGAGAGGGGACAGAGAGAGGGGACAGAGAGAGGGGACAGAGAGAGGGGACAGAGAGCGGGAAGAGAGGGGACAGAGAGAGGGGGGCTCAAGAGGGGACAGGGAGAGGGATAGAGTGGGGACAGAGAGAGGGGGCAGAGAGGGGGGTCGGAGAGAGGGGACAGAGTGTGGGGACAGAGAGAGGGGGGTTCAAGAGGGAACAGGGAGCGGGATAGAGAGGGGACAGAGAGAGGGGACAGCGAGAGGGGGGATCAAGAGGGAACAGGGAGCGGGATAGAGAGGGGACAGAGAGAGGGGACAGCGAGATGGGGGATCAAGATGGGACATGGAGAAGGAAAGAGAGAGGACAGAGAGAGGGGACAGCGAGAGGGGGGATCAAGAGGGGACAGGGAGAGGGATAGATAGGGGACAGAGAGAGGCGGGATCAAAAGGGAACAGAGAGAGGGGACAGAGAGAGGGGACAGAGAGTGGGGACAGAGAGAGGGGGGATCAAGAGGGGACAGGGAGCAGGTTAGAGAGGGAACAGAGAGTGGGGACAGAGAGAGGGGGGATCAAGAGGGGACAGGGAGCAGGATAGAGAGGGGACAGAGAGAGAGGACAGCGAGAGGGGGGATCAAGAGGGGACAGGGAGAGGGATAGAGAGGGGACAGAGAGAGGGGACAGCGAGATGGGGGATCAAGAGGGGACATGGAGAAGGATAGAGAGAGGACAGAGAGAGGGGACAGCGAGAGGGGGGATCAAGAGGGGACAGGGAGAGGGATAGATAGGGGACAGAGAGAGGCGGGATCAAAAGGGAACAGAGAGAGGGGACAGAGAGAGGGGACAGAGAGAGGGGACAGTGAGAGGGGGGATCAAGAGGGAACAGGGAGCGGGATAGAGAGGGGACAGAGAGAGGGGACAGCGAGATGGGGGATCAAGAGGGGACATGGAGAAGGATAGAGAGAGGACAGAGAGAGGGGACAGCGAGATGGGGGATCAAGAGGGGACATGGAGAAGGATAGAGAGAGGACAGGGAGAGGGGACAGCGAGAGGGGGGATCAAGAGTTGACAGGGAGAGGGATAGATAGGGTCAGAGAGAGGCGGGATCAAAAGGGAACAGAGAGAGGGGACAGAGAGTGGGGACAGAGAGAGGGGGGATCAAGAGGGGACAGGGAGCAGGTGAGAGAGGGGACAGAGAGTGGGGACAGAGAGAGGGGGGATCAAGAGGGGACAGGGAGCAGGATAGAGAGGGGACAGAGAGAGGGGACAGCGAGAGGGGGGATCAAGAGGGAACAGGGAGCGGGATAAAGAGGGGACAGAGCGAGGGGACAGAGAGAGGGGATAGAGAGAGAGGGATAAAGGGAGTGGGATAGACAGGGGGAATCAAGAGGGGACGGAGAGAGGGGACGGAGAGAGGGGACGGAGACATGGAACGGAGAGAGGGAACAGGGAGAGGGGACAGGGAGAGGGGACAGAGAGAGGGGACGGAGAGAGGGGACGGAGAGAGGGGACGGAGAGAGGGGACGGAGAGAGGGGACGGAGAGAGGGGACGGAGAGAGGGGATGGAGAGAGGTGACGGAGAGAGGGGACGGAGACATGGAACGGAGAGAGGGGACGGAGAGAGGGGATAGAGGGAGAGGGATAGAGAGGGGGGGGGATCAAGAGGGGACAGAGAGAAGGGACAGAAAGAGGGGACAGGGAGAGGGATAGATAGGGGACAGAGAGAGGCGGGATCAAAAGGGAACAGAGAGAGGGGACAGAGAGAGGGGACAGAGAGTGGGGACAGAGAGAGGGGGGATCAAGAGGGGACAGGGAGCAGGTTAGAGAGGGGACAGAGAGTGGGGACAGAGAGAGGGGGGATCAAGAGGGGACAGGGAGCAGGATAGAGAGGGGACAGAGAGAGAGGACAGCGAGAGGGGGGATCAAGAGGGGACAGGGAGAGGGATAGAGAGGGGACAGAGAGAGGGGACAGCGAGATGGGGGATCAAGAGGGGACATGGAGAAGGATAGAGAGAGGACAGAGAGAGGGGACAGCGAGAGGGGGGATCAAGAGGGGACAGGGAGAGGGATAGATAGGGGACAGAGAGAGGCGGGATCAAAAGGGAACAGAGAGAGGGGACAGAGAGAGGGGACAGAGAGTGGGGACAGAGAGAGGGGGGATCAAGAGGGGACAGGGAGCAGGTTAGAGAGGGGACAGAGAGTGGGGACAGAGAGAGGGGGGATCAAGAGGGGACAGGGAGGAGGACAGAGAGAGGGGACAGCGAGAGGGGGGATCAAGCGGGAACAGGGAGCGGGATAGAGAGGGGACAGAGAGAGGGGACAGCGAGATGGGGGATCAAGAGGGGACATGGAGAAGGATAGAGAGAGGACAGAGAGAGGGGACAGCGAGATGGGGGATCAAGAGGGGACATGGAGAAGGATAGAGAGAGGACAGGGAGAGGGGACAGCGAGAGGGGGGATCAAGAGGGGACAGGGAGAGGGATAGATAGGGGACAGAGAGAGGCGGGATCAAAAGGTAACAGAGAGAGGGGACAGAGAGAGGGCACAGAGAGTGGGGACAGAGAGAGGGGGGATCAAGAGGGGACAGGGAGCAGGTTAGAGAGGGGACAGAGAGTGGGGACAGAGAGAGGGGGGATCAAGAGGGGACAGGGAGCAGGATCAAGAGGGGACAGGGAGCAGGATAGAGAGGGGACAGAGAGAGGGGACAGCGAGAGGGGGGATCAAGAGGGGACAGGGAGAGGGATAGAGAGGGGACAGAGCGAGGGGACAGAGAGAGGGGATAGAGAGAGAGGGATAGAGGGAGTGGGATAGACAGGGGGGATCAAGAGGGGACGGAGAGAGGGGACGGAGAGAGGGGACGTAGACATGGAACGGAGAGAGGGGACAGGGAGAGGGGACAGGGAGAGGGGACAGAGAGAGGGGCCAGAGAGAGGGGACGGAGAGAGGGGACGGAGAAAGGGGACGGAGAGAGGGGACGGAGAGAGGGGACGGAGAGAGGGGACGGAGAGAGGGGACGGAGAGAGGGGACGTTGAGAGGTGACGGAGAGAGGTGACGGAGAGAGGTGACGGAGAGAGGGGACGGAGACATGGAACGGAGAGAGGGGACGGAGAGAGGGGATAGAGGGAGAGGGATAGAGAGGGGGGGGGATCAAGAGGGGACAGAGAGAAGGGACAGAGAGAGGGGACAGAGTGAGAGGGATAGAGAGGGGGGACAGAGAGAGGGGGATAGAAAGGAGATAGAGAGAGGGGACAGAGAGAGGGATAGAAAGGAGGTAGAGAGAGGGCACAGAGTGTACAGAGAGTGGGATAGAGAGGGGACAGAGAGAGGGGACAGAGAGGGTGGGATAGAAAGGAGATAGAGAGAGGGGACAGGGAGAAAGGGATAGAAAGGAGATAGAGAGAGGGTACAGAGAGAGGGGACACAGAGAGAGGGATAGAAAGGAGATAGAGAGAGGGGACAGAGAGAGGGGACAGAGAGTTATAGAGAGGGACAGAGAGGGGGGACGGAGACATGGAACGGAGAGAGGGGACTTAGAGATGGGACGGAGAGAGGGGGGATCAAGAGGGGACAGCGAGAGGGGGGATCAAGAGGGAACAGGGAGCGGGATAAAGAGGGGACAGAGCGAGGGGACAGAGAGAGGGGATAGAGAGAGAGGGATAAAGGGAGTGGGATAGACAGGGGGAATCAAGAGGGGACGGAGAGAGGGGACGGAGAGAGGGGACGGAGACATGGAACGGAGAGAGGGAACAGGGAGAGGGGACAGGGAGAGGGGACAGAGAGAGGGGACAGAGAGAGGGGACGGAGAAAGGGGACGGAGAGAGGGGACGGAGAGAGGGGACGGAGAGAGGGGACGGAGAGAGGGGACGGAGAGAGGGGACGGAGAGAGGGGACGTTGAGAGGGGATGGAGAGAGGTGACGGAGAGAGGGGACGGAGACATGGAACGGAGAGAGGGGACGGAGAGAGGGGATAGAGGGAGAGGGATAGAGAGGGGGGGGGATCAAGAGGGGACAGAGAGAAGGGACAGAAAGAGGGGACAGGGAGAGGGATAGATAGGGGACAGAGAGAGGCGGGATCAAAAGGGAACAGAGAGAGGGGACAGAGAGAGGGGACAGAGAGTGGGGACAGAGAGAGGGGGGATCAAGAGGGGACAGGGAGCAGGTTAGAGAGGGGACAGAGAGTGGGGACAGAGAGAGGGGGGATCAAGAGGGGACAGGGAGCAGGATAGAGAGGGGACAGAGAGAGAGGACAGCGAGAGGGGGGATCAAGAGGGGACAGGGAGAGGGATAGAGAGGGGACAGAGAGAGGGGACAGCGAGATGGGGGATCAAGAGGGGACATGGAGAAGGATAGAGAGAGGACAGAGAGAGGGGACAGCGAGAGGGGGGATCAAGAGGGGACAGGGAGAGGGATAGATAGGGGACAGAGAGAGGCGGGCTCAAAAGGGAACAGAGAGAGGGGACAGAGAGAGGGGACAGAGAGTGGGGACAGAGAGAGGGGGGATCAAGAGGGGACAGGGAGCAGGTTAGAGAGGGGACAGAGAGTGGGGACAGAGAGAGGCGGGATCAAGAGGGGACAGGGAGGAGGACAGAGAGAGGGGACAGCGAGAGGGGGGATCAAGCGGGAACAGGGAGCGGGATAGAGAGGGGACAGAGAGAGGGGACAGCGAGATGGGGGATCAAGAGGGGACATGGAGAAGGATAGAGAGAGGACAGAGAGAGGGGACAGCGAGATGGGGGATCAAGAGGGGACATGGAGAAGGATAGAGAGAGGACAGGGAGAGGGGACAGCGAGAGGGGGGATCAAGAGGGGACAGGGAGAGGGATAGATAGGGGACAGAGAGAGGCGGGATCAAAAGGTAACAGAGAGAGGGGACAGAGAGAGGGCACAGAGAGTGGGGACAGAGAGAGGGGGGATCAAGAGGGGACAGGGAGCAGGTTAGAGAGGGGACAGAGAGTGGGGACAGAGAGAGGGGGGATCAAGAGGGGACAGGGAGCAGGATCAAGAGGGGACAGGGAGCAGGATAGAGAGGGGACAGAGAGAGGGGACAGCGAGAGGGGGGATCAAGAGGGGACAGGGAGAGGGATAGAGAGGGGACAGAGCGAGGGGACAGAGAGAGGGGATAGAGAGAGAGGGATAGAGGGAGTGGGATAGACAGGGGGGATCAAGAGGGGACGGAGAGAGGGGACGGAGAGAGGGGACGTAGACATGGAACGGAGAGAGGGGACAGGGAGAGGGGACAGGGAGAGGGGACAGAGAGAGGGGCCAGAGAGAGGGGACGGAGAGAGGGGACGGAGAAAGGGGACGGAGAGAGGGGACGGAGAGAGGGGACGGAGAGAGGGGACGGAGAGAGGGGACGTTGAGAGGTGACGGAGAGAGGTGACGGAGAGAGGTGACGGAGAGAGGGGACGGAGACATGGAACGGAGAGAGGGGACGGAGAGAGGGGATAGAGGGAGAGGGATAGAGAGGGGGGGGGATCAAGAGGGGACAGAGAGAAGGGACAGAGAGAGGGGACAGAGTGAGAGGGATAGAGAGGGGGGACAGAGAGAGGGGGATAGAAAGGAGATAGAGAGAGGGGACAGAGAGAGGGATAGAAAGGAGGTAGAGAGAGGGCACAGAGTGTACAGAGAGTGGGATAGAGAGGGGACAGAGAGAGGGGACAGAGAGGGTGGGATAGAAAGGAGATAGAGAGAGGGGACAGGGAGAAAGGGATAGAAAGGAGATAGAGAGAGGGTACAGAGAGAGGGGACACAGAGAGAGGGATAGAAAGGAGATAGAGAGAGGGGACAGAGAGAGGGGACAGAGAGTTATAGAGAGGGACAGAGAGGGGGGACGGAGACATGGAACGGAGAGAGGGGACTTAGAGATGGGACGGAGAGAGGGGGGATCAAGAGGGGACAGAGAGAGGGGACAGAGAGAGTTATAGAGAGGGGGCAGAGAGGGGGGACAAAGAGAGGGGGGATCAAGAGGGGACAGAGAGAGGGGACAGAGAGAGTTATAGAGAGGGGTCAGAGAGAGGGGACAGAGAGAGTTATAGAGAGGGGACAGAGAGTGAGGGGACAGAGAGAGAGGGACAGAGAGAGTTATAGAGAGGGGACAGAGAGAGTTATCGAGAGGGGACAGTGAGAGAGGACAGAGAGAGGGGACAGAGAGTGAGGGGACAGAGAGAGTGGGATAGAGAGCGAGGGATAGAGAGGGGGCAGAGAAGGGGGACAGGGAGAGGGACAGAGAGGGATAGAAAGGGGATTGAGAAAAGGGATAGAGAGAGAGGGAACAGAGAGAGATGGATAGAGAGGGGACAGAGAGACGGACAGAGAGAGGGTTCAGAGAGAGTAGGATAGAGAGTGGGATAGAAAGAGTGGGATAGAGAGAGTGGGAGAGAGAGAGTGGGAGAGAGAGTGGGAGAGAGAGTGGGAGAGACAGGGGGCAGAGACAGGGGGCAGAGACAGGGGGCAGAGAGAGGGGCGAGAGAGAGAGGGATAGAAAGGAGATCGAGAGAGGGGACAGAGAGAGGGGACAGAGAGAGAGGGATAGAAAGGAGATAGAGAGAGGGACAGAGAGAGGGTACAGAGAGAGGGGATTGAGAGAGGGGACAGAGAGAGAAGAATAGGGAGGGGGCAGAGAGGGGGGGCAGAGAGAGGGGGGATCAAGAGGGGACAGAGAGAGGGGACATAGAGAGGGGACATAGAGAGGGGACAGAGAGAGGGGACAGAGAGAGTTATAGAGAGGGGACAGAGAGAGGGGACGGAGAGAGGGGACGGAGAGAGGGGACGGAGAGAGGGGACGGAGAGAGGGGACGGAGAGAGGGGATGTTGAGAGGGGACGGAGAGAGGTGACGGAGAGAGGGGACGGAGACATGGAACGGAGAGAGGGGACGGAGAGAGGGGATAGAGGGAGAGGGATAGAGAGGGGGGGGATCAAGAGGGGACAGAGAGAAGGGACAGAGAGAGGGGACAGAGTGAGAGGGATAGAGAGGGGGGACAGAGAGAGGGGGATAGAAAGGAGATAGAGAGAGGGGACAGAGAGAGAGGGATAGAAAGGAGGTAGAGAGAGGGCACAGAGTGTACAGAGAGTGGGATAGAGAGGGGACAGAGAGAGGGGACAGAGAGGGTGGGATAGAAAGGGGATAGAGAGAGGGGACAGAGAGAGGTATGGAGAGGGGACAGAGAGAATGGACATCAAGAGGGGACAGAGAGAGAGGGATAGAAAGGAGATAGAGAGAGGGGACAGGGAGAAAGGGATCGAAAGGAGATAGAGAGAGGGTACAGAGAGAGGGGACACAGAGAGAGGGATAGAAAGGAGAAAGAGAGAGGGGACAGAGAGAGGGTACAGAGAGAGGGGACAGAGAGTTATAGAGAGGGACAGAGAGGGGGGACAGAGACATGGAACGGAGAGAGGGGACTTAGAGATGGGACGGAGAGAGGGGGGATCAAGAGGGGACAGAGAGAGGGGACAGAGAGAGTTATAGAGAGGGGGCAGAGAGGGGGGACAGAGAGAGGGGGGATCAAGAGGGGACAGAGAGAGGGGACAGAGAGAGGGGACAGGGAGAGTTATGGAGAGGGGTCAGAGAGAGTTATAGAGAGGGGACAGAGAGTGAGGGGACAGAGAGAGAGGGACAGAGAGAGTTATAGAGAGGGGACAGAGAGAGTTATCGAGAGGGGACAGAGAGTGAGGGGACAGAGAGTGAGGGGACAGAGAGTGAGGGGACAGAGAGAGTGGGATAGAGAGCGAGGGATAGAGAGGGGGCAGAGAAGGGGGACAGGGAGAGGGACAGAGAGGGATAGAAAGGGGATTGAGAAAAGGGATAGAGAGAGAGGGATCAGAGAGAGATGGATAGAGAGGGGACAGAGAGACGGACAGAGAGAGGGTTCAGAGAGAGTAGGATAGAGAGTGGGATAGAGAGAGTGGGAGAGAGAGAGTGGGAGAGAGAGAGTGGGAGAGAGAGTGGGAGAGAGAGGGGGCAGAGACAGGGGGCAGAGAGAGGGGGCAGAGAGAGGGGGCAGGGAGAGGGGCGAGAGAGAGAGGGATAGAAAGGAGATCGAGAGAGGGGACAGAGAGGGGACAGAGAGAGGGGACAGAGAGAGAGGGATTGAGAGAGGGGACAGAGAGAGAAGAATAGGGAGGGGGCAGAGAGGGGGGGCAGAGGGAGGGGGGATCAAGAGGGGACAGAGAGAGGGGACAGAGAGAGGGGACAGAGAGAGGGGACAGAGAGAGTTATAGAGAGGGGACAGAGAGAGGGGACAGAGAGAGAGGGACAGAGAGGGGGGACAGAGAGGGGGGACAGAGAGGGGGGACAGAGAGGGGGGACAGAGAGAGGAACAGAGAGAAAGGGACAGAGAGAACGGGGTAGAGAGAGAGGGGATAGAGAGACGGATAGAGAGGGGACAGAGGGAGGGACAGAGAGAGGGACAGAGAGAGGGACAGAGAGAGGGACAGAGAGAGGGGACAGATAGAGGGGACAGAGAGAGTGGGACAGAGAGAGTGGGACAGAGAGAGTGGGATAGAGAGAGTGGGATAGAGAGAGTGGGATAGAGAGAGTGGGATAGAGAGGGGACAGAGAGAGGGGAAAGAGAGAGGGGGCAGAGAGAGGGGGCAGAGAGAGGGGGCAGAGAGAGGGGGCAGTGAGGGGGGACAGAGAGGGAAGATAGAGAGAGAGGACAGAGAGAGAGGACAGAGAGAGAGGTATAGAGAGGGGGCAGAGAGTGGGGACAGAGAGAGGGGGGATCAAGAGGGGACAGAGAGAAGGGACAGAGAGAGGGGACAGAGAGAGAGGGATAGAGAGGGGGCACAGAGAGAGAGGGATGGAGAGGGGGCAGAGAGGGGGGACAGAGAGAGGGGGGATCAAGAGGGGACAGGGAGCAGGTTAGAGAGGGGACAGAGAGAGGGGACAGCGAGAGGGGGGATCAAGAGGGGACAGGGAGAGGGATGGAGAGGGGACAGAGCGAGGGGACAGAGAGAGGGGATAGAGAGAGAGGGATAGAGGGAGTGGGATAGACAGGGGGGATCAAAAGGGGACAGAGAGAGGGATAGAGACGGCACAGAGTGAGGGGACAGAGAGAGAGGGACAGAGAGAGAGGGACAGAGAGAAAGGGACAGAGAGAAAGGGACAGAGAGAGGGGACAGAGAGAGGGGACAGAGAGAGAGGGGACAGAGAGAGAGGGGACGGAGAGAGAGGGGACGGAGAGAGAGGGGACGGAGAGAGAGGGGTCGGAGAGAGGGGACGGAGAGAGGGGACGGAGAGAGGGAACGGAGAGAGGGAACGGAGAGAGGGAACGGAGAGAGGGGACGGAGACATGGAACGGAGAGAGGGGACGGAGACATGGAACGGAGAGAGGGGACAGGGAGAGGGGACAGGGAGAGGGGACGGAGAGAGGGGACGGAGAGAGGGGACGGAGAGAGGGGACGGAGAGAGGGGACGTTGAGAGGGGACGGAGAGAGGGGACGGAGAGAGGGGACGGAGACATGGAACGGAGAGAGGGGACGGAGAGAGGGGATAGAGGGAGAGGGATAGAGAGGGGGGGATCAAGAGGGGACAGAGAGAAGGGACAGAGAGAGGGGACAGAGTGAGAGGGATGGAGAGGGGGGACAGAGAGAGGGGGATAGAAAGGAGATAGAGAGAGGGGACAGAGAGAGAGTGATAGAAAGGAGGTAGAGAGAGGGCACAGAGTGTACAGAGAGAGGGATAGAGAGGGGACAGAGAGAGGGGACAGAGAGGGTGGGATAGAAAGGGGATAGAGAGAGGGGACAGAGAGAGGTATGGAGAGGGGACAGAGAGAATGGACATCAAGAGGGGACAGAGAGAGAGGGATAGAAAGGAGATAGAGAGAGGGGACAGGGAGAAAGGGATAGAAAGGAGATAGAGAGAGGGTACAGAGAGAGGGGACACAGAGAGAGGGATAGAAAGGAGATAGAGAGAGGGGACAGAGAGAGGGTACAGAGAGAGGGGACAGAGAGAGGGGACAGAGAGTTATAGAGAGGGACAGAGAGGGGGGACGGAGACATGGAACGGAGAGAGGGGACTTAGAGATGGGACGGAGAGACGGGGGATCAAGAGGGGGCAGAGAGAGGGGACAGAGAGAGTTATAGAGAGGGGGCAGAGAGGGGGGACAGAGAGAGGGGGGATCAAGAGGGGACAGAGAGAAGGGACAGAGAGAGGGGACAGAGAGAGGGGGGTTCAAGAGGGAACAGGGAGCGGGATAGAGAGGGGACAGCGAGATGGGGGATCAAGAGGGGACAGGGAGCAGGATAAAGAGGGGACAGCGAGAGGGGGGATCAAGAGGGGACAGGGAGAGGGATAGAGAGGGGACAGAGCGAGGGGACAGAGAGAGAGGGACAGAGAGAAAGGGACAGAGAGAGGGGACAGAGAGAGAGGGGACAGAGAGAGAGGGGACGGAGAGAGAGTGGACGGAGAGAGAGTGGACGGAGAGAGAGGGGACTGAGAGAGAGGGGACTGAGAGAGAGGGGACGGAGAGAGAGGGGACGGAGAGAGGGGACGGAGAGAGGGGACGGAGAGAGGGGACGGAGAGAGGGGACGGAGACTTGGAACGGAGACATGGAACGGAGACATGGAACGGAGACATGGAACGGAGACATGGGACGGAGAGAGGGGACGGAGAGAGGGGACGGAGAGAGGGGATAGAGGGAGAGGGATAGAGAGGGGGGAAAGAGAGAGGGGGGATCAAGAGGAGGCAGAGAGAGGGGACGGAGAGAGGGGACAGAGAGAGGGGACGGGGAGAGGGGACGGGGAGAGGGGACGGGGAGAGGGGACCGGGAGAGGGGCGGGGAGAGGGGACGGAGAGAGGGGACGGAGAGAGGGGACGGAGAGAGGGGACGGAGAGAGGAGACGGAGAGAGGGGACGGAGAGAGGGGACGGAGAGAGGGGACGGAGAGAGGGGATAGAGAGAGAGGGATAGAGAGGGGGCAGAGAGGGGGGATTAAGAGCGGACAGAGAGAGCGGACAGAGAGAGGGGACAGAGAGAGGGGACAGTGAGAGGGGACAGTGAGAGGGGACAGAGAGAGGGGGGATCAAGAGGGGAAAGAGAGAAGGGACAGAGAGAGGGGGACAGAGAGAGAGGGATAGAGAGGGGGCAGAGAGGGGGGACAGAGAGAGGTTGCATCAAGAGGGGACAGAGAGAAGGGACAGAGAGAGGGGATAGAGGGAGAGGGATAGAGAGGGGGCAGAGAGGGGGGATTAAGAGGGGACAGAGAGAGGGGACAGAGAGAGGGGGGATCAAGAGGGGAAAGAGAGAAGGGACAGAGAGAGGGGGACACAGAGAGAGGGATAGAGAGGGGGCAGAGAGTGGGGAGAGAGAGAGGGGGGATCAAGAGGGGAAAGAGAGAAGGGACAGAGAGAGGGGGACAGAGAGAGAGGGATAGAGAAGGGGCAGAGAGGGGGGACAGACAGAGGGGACAGAGAGAGGGGGGATCAAGAAGGGACAGAGAGAAGGGACAGTGACAGAGGGAAAGAGAGGGGGCAGAGAGGGGAGACAGAGAGAGGGGGGATCAAGAGGGGACAGAGGGAAGGGACAGAGAGAGAGGACAGAGAGAGTTATAGAGAGGGGACAGGGACAGGGTATAGAGAGAGGGGATAGAAAGAGGGGGCAGAGAGTGGGGCCAGAGAGTGGGGACAGAGAGAGAGGGACAGAGAGAGGGGACAGAGAGTGGGGACAGAGAGTGGGGACAGAGAGAGGGGACAGAGAGAGGGGGGATCAAGAGGGAACAGGGAGCGGGATAGAGAGGGGACAGAGAGAGGGGACAGAGAGCGGGGGGATCAAGAGGGGACAGGGAGAGGGATAGAGGGGGGACAGAGAGAGGGGGGTTCAAGAGGGGACAGAGAGAGGGGACAGAGGGAGGGGACAGAGGGAGGGGACAGAGAGGGGGCAGAGAGGGGTGTCAGAGAGAGGGGGGATCATGAGGGAACAGAGAGAAGGGACAGAGAGAAGGGACAGAGAGAAGGGACAGAGAGAGGGGACAGAGAGAGTTATAGAGAGGGGACAGGGAGAGGGGACAGAGAGAGGGGACAGAGAGAGGGGACAGAGAGAGGGGGGATCAAGAGGGGACAGGGAGAGGGATAAATGGGGGACAGAGAGAGGGTGGATCAAGAGGGGACAGAGAGAGGGGACAGAGGGAGGGGACAGAGGGAGGGGACAGAGAGGGGGCAGAGAGGGGTGTCAGAGAGAGGGGGGATCATGAGGGAACAGAGAGAAGGGACAGAGAGAAGGGACAGAGAGAGGGGACAGAGGGAGGGGACAGAGGGTGAGGGATAGAGAGGGGGCAGAGAGAGGGGGGATCAAGAGGGGACAGAGGGAAGGGACAGAGAGAGGGGACAGAGAGAGGGGACAGAGAGAGGGATAGCGAGGGGCCAGAGAGTGGGGACAGAGAGTGGGGACAGAGAGAGGGGACAGAGAGAGGTTACAGAGAGTGGGGACAGAGAGAGAGGGACAGAGAGGGGGCAGAGAGAGGGGGGATCAAGAGGGGACAGAGAGAGGGATAGAGAGGGGACAGAGAGAGGGGACAGAGAGAGAGGGGACAGAGAGAGAGGGGACAGAGAGAGAGGGGACAGAGAGAGAGGGACAGAGAGAGAGGGACAGAGAGAGAGGGATAGAGAGAGAGGGGATCAAGAGGGGACAGAGAGAGGTGACAGAGAGAGGGATAGAGAGAGAGGGGATCAAGAGGGGACAGAGAGAGGTGACAGAGAGAGGGATAGAGAGGGGGCAGAGAATAGGGACAGAGAGAGGGGGATCAAGAGGGAACAGAGAGATGGTACAGAGAGAGGGTTAGAGAGGGGACAGAGAGAGGGGACAGAGAGCGTGGGAAAGAAAGGGGATAGTGACAGAGGACAGAGAGAGGGGACAGAGAGAATGGACATCAAGAGGGGACAGAGAGAGAGGGACAGAAAGGAGATAGCGAGAGGGGACAGAGAGAGGGGACAGAGAGAGGGGGATAGAAAGGAGATAGAGAGAGTGGACAGAGAGAGGGGACAGAGCGATAGGGATAGAAAGGAGATAGACAGAGGGTACAGAGAGAGGGATAGAGAGGGGACAGAGAGAAGGGACAGAAAGGGTGGGATGGAAAGGGGACAGAGAGAAGGGACAGAGAGAAAGGGATAGAAAGGAGATAGAGAGAGGGGACACAGAGAGAGGGATAGAAAGGAAATAGAGAAAGGGGACAGAGAGAGGGTACAGAGAGAGGGATAGAGGGGGGACAGAGAGAAGGAATTGAGAGAGGGGACAGAGAGAGAAGAATAGAGAGGGGGCAGAGAGGGGGGACAGAGAGAGGGGGGATCAAGAGGGGACAGAGAGAGGGGACAGAGAGGGGGGACAGAGAGGGGGGACAGAGAGGGGGGACAGAGAGATGGAACGGAGAGAGGGGACGGAGAGAGGGGACGGAGAGAGGGGACGGAGAGGGAGGGATACAGAGAGAGGGATAGACAGGGGGGTGAAGAGGGGACAGAGAGTGGGATAGAGACGGGACAGAGAGAGAGGGATAGAGACAGAGGGATAGAGACAGAGGGATAGAGAGAGGGATAGAGAGAGGGATAGAGAGAGGGATAGAGAGGGGGGACAGAGAGAGAGGGATAGAGAGGGGGCAGAGAGGGGGGACAGAGAGAGGTTGCATCAAGAGGGGACAGGGAGAAGGGACAGAGAGAGGGGGACAGAGAGAGAGGGATAGAGAGGGGGCAGAGAGGGGGCCAGAGAGAGGTTGCATCAAGAGGGGACAGAGAGAAGGGACAGAGAGAGGGGATAGAGGGAGAGGGATAGAGAGGGGGGATTAAGAGGGGGGATTAAGAGGGGACAGAGAGAGGGGACAGAGAGAGGGGACAGAGAGAGGGGGGATCAAGAGGGGAAAGAGAGAAGGGACAGAGAGAGGGGGACAGAGAGAGAGGGATAGAGAGGGGGCAGAGAGGGGGGACAGAGAGAGGGGGGATAAAGAGGGGAAAGAGAGAAGGGACAGAGAGAGGGGGACAGAGAGAGAGTGATAGAGAGGGGGCAGAGAGGGGGGACAGAGAGAGGGGGAATCAAGAAGGGACAGAGAGAAGGGACAGAGAGAGAGGGAAAGAGAGGGGAGACAGAGAGAGGGGGGATCAAGAGGGGACAGAGGGAAGGGACAGAGAGAGAGGACAGAGAGAGTTATAGAGAGGGGACAGGGACAGGGTATAGAGAGAGGGGATAGAGAGAGGGGGCAGAGAGTGGGGCCAGAGAGTGGGGCCAGAGAGTGGGGCCAGAGAGTGGGGACAGAGAGAGAGGGACAGAGAGAGAGGGACAGAGAGAGGGGACAGAGAGAGGGGACAGAGAGAGGGGGGATCAAGAGGGTACAGGGAGAGGGATAGAGGGGGGACAGAGAGAGGGGGGATCAAGAGGGTACAGGGAGAGGGATAGAGGGGGGACAGAGAGAGGGGGGATCAAGAGGGGACAGAGAGAGGGGACAGAGGGAGGGGATAGAGAGGGGGCAGAGAGGGGTGTCAGAGAGAGGGGGGATCATGAGGGAACAGAGAGAAGGGACAGAGAGAAGGGACAGAGAGAGGGGACAGAGAGAGTTATAGAGAGGGGACAGGGAGAGGGGCCGAGGGAGGGGACAGAGGGTGAGGGATAGAGAGGGGGCAGAGAGAGGGGGGATCAAGAGGGGACAGAGGGAAGGGACAGAGAGAGGGCACAGTGAGAGGGCACAGTGAGAGGGGACAGATAGAGGGGACAGAGAGAGGGATAGCGAGGGGACAGAGAGAGGGGACAGAGTGTGAGGGATAGAGAGAGAGGGATAGAGAGAGAGGGGATCAAGAGGGGACAGAGAGAGGTGACAGAGAGAGGGATAGAGAGGGGGCAGAGAAGGGGGACAGAGAGAGGGGGATCAAGAGGGAACAGAGAGATGGTACAGAGAGAGGGTTAGAGAGGGGACAGAGAGAGGGGACAGAGAGCGTGGGAAAGAAAGGGGATAGCGACAGAGGACAGAGAGAGGGGAAAGAGAGAATGGACATCAAGAGGGGACAGAGAGAGGGGGATAGAAAGGAGATAGAGAGAGTGGACAGAGAGAGGGGACAGAGAGATAGGGATAGAAAGGAGATAGACAGAGGGTACTGAGAGAGGGATGGAAAGGGGACAGAGAGAAGGGACAGAGAGAAAGGGATAGAAAGGAGATAGAGAGAGGGTACAGAGAGAGGGGACACAGAGAGAGGGATAGAAAGGAAATAGAGAAAGGGGACAGAGAGAGGGTACAGAGAGAGGGATAGAGGAGGGACAGAGAGAAGGAATTGAGAGAGGGGACAGAGAGAGAAGAATAGAGAGGGGGCAGAGAGGGGGGACAGAGAGAGGGGGGATCAAGAGGGGACAGAGAGAGGGGACAGAGAGAGGGGACAGAGAGGGGGGAAAGAGAGGGGGGACAGAGAGGGGGGACAGAGACATGGAACGGAGAGAGGGGACGGAGAGAGGGGACGGAGAGGGAGGGATAGAGAGGGGGCAGAGACGGGGGACAGAGAGAGGGGGGATCAAGAGGGGACAGAGAGAAGGGACAGAGAGAGGGGACAGAGAGAGGGGACAGAGAGAGGGGACAGAGAGTGGGGACAGAGAGAGGGGACAGAGAGAGGGGACAGCGAGAGGGGGGATCAAGAGGGGACATGGAGCGGGATAGAGAGGGGACAGAGAGAGGGGATAGCAAGAGGGGGGATCAAGAGGGGGGATCAAGAGGGGACAGGGAGAGGGATAGAGAGGTGACAGAGAGAGGGGGCAGAGACGGGGGACAGAGAGAGAGGACAGAGAGATTTATAGAGAGGGGACAGAGAGAGGGGACAGAGAGAGGGGACAGAGAGGGGGGACAGAGAGGGGGGACAGAGAGGGGGGACAGAGAGGGGGGACGGAGACATGGAACGGAGAGAGGGGATGGAGAGGGAGGGATAGAGAGGGGGCAGAGACGGGGGACAGAGAGAGGGGGGATCAAGAGGGGACAGAGAGAAGGGACAGAGAGAGGGGACAGAGAGAGGGGACAGAGAGTGGGGACAGAGAGAGGGGACAGAGAGAGGGGGGATCAAGAGGGGACAGGGAGCGGGATAGAGAGGGGACAGAGAGAGGGGACAGCAAGAGGGGGGATCAAGAGGGGACAGGGAGAGGGATAGAGAGGGGACAGAGAGAGCAGGCAGAGACGGGGGACAGAGTGAGAGGACAGAGAGATTTATAGAGAGGGGATAGTGAGAGAGGGATAGTGAGAGAGGGATAGAGAGAGAGGGATAGACAGGGGGGTGAAGAGGGGACAGAGAGTGGGATAGAGACGGGACAGAGTGAGAGGGATAGAGAGAGAGGGATAGAGAGAGGGATAGAGAGAGGGATAGAGAGAGGGATAGAGAGGGGGGACAGAGAGAGAGGGATAGAGAGGGGGCAGAGAGGGGGGACAGAGAGAGGTTGCATCAAGAGGGGACAGGGAGAAGGGACAGGGAGAAGGGACAGAGAGAGGGGGACAGAGAGAGAGGGATAGAGAGGGGGCAGAGAGGGGGGACAGAGAGAGGTTGCATCAAGAGGGGACAGGGAGAAGGGACAGAGAGAAGGGACAGAGAGAGGGGATAGAGGGAGAGGGATAGAGAGGGGGCAGAGAGGGGGGATTAAGAGGGGACAGAAAGAGGGGACAGAGAGAGGGGACAGAGAGAGGGGACAGAGAGAGGGGGGATCAAGAGGGGAAAGAGAGAAGGGACAGAGAGAAGGGACAGAGAGAGGGGATAGAGGGAGAGGGATAGAGAGGGGGCAGAGAGGGGGGATTAAGAGGGGACAGAAAGAGGGGACAGAGAGAGGGGACAGAGAGAGGGGGGATCAAGAGGGGAAAGAGAGAAGGGACAGAGAGAGGGGGACAGAAAGAGAGGGAGAGAGGGGGGACAGAGAGAGGGGGGATCAAGAGGGGAAAGAGAGAAGGGATAGAGAGAGGGGGACAGAGAGAGAGGGATAGAGAGGGGGCAGAGAGGGGGGACAGAGAGAGGGGACAGAGAGAGGGGGGATCAAGAAGGGACAGAGAGAAGGGACAGAGAGAGAGGGAAAGAGAGGGGGCAGAGAGGGGAGACAGAGAGAGGGGGGATCAAGAGGGGAGAGAGGGAAGGGACAGAGAGAGAGGACAGAGAGAGTTATAGAGAGGGGACAGGGACAGGGTATAGAGAGAGGGGATAGAGAGAGTGGGGCCAGAGAGTGGGGCCAGAGAGAGGGGACAGAGAGAGGGGACAGAGAGAGGGAACAGAGAGAGGGGACAGAGAGAGGGGGGATCAAGAGGGAACAGGGAGCGGGATAGAGAGGGGAAAGAGAGAGGGGACAGAGAGCGGGGGGATCAAGAGGGGACAGGGAGAGGGATAGAGGGGGGACAGAGAGAGGGGGGATCAAGAGGGGACAGAGAGAGGGGACAGAGGGAGGGGATAGAGAGGGGGCAGAGAGGGGTGTCAGAGAGAGGGGGGATCATGAGGGAACAGAGAGAAGGGACAGAGAGAAGGGACAGAGAGAGGGGACAGAGAGAGTTATAGAGAGGGGACAGGGAGAGGGGCAGAGGGAGGGGACAGCGGGTGAGGGATAGAGAGGGGGCAGAGAGATGGGGGATCAAGAGGGGACAGAGGGAAGGGACAGAGAGAGGGGACAGAGAGAATTATAGAGAGGGCACAGGGAGAGGGGACAGATAGAGGGGACAGAGAGAGGGATAGCGAGGGGACAGAGAGAGGGGACAGAGAGAGGGGACAGAGAGAGAGGGGACAGAGAGAGAGGGATAGAGAGAGAGGGATAGAGAGAGAGGGATAGAGATGGAGAGGGGATCAAGAGGGGACAGAGAGAGGTGACAGAGAGAGGGATAGAGAGGGGGCAGAGAAGGGGGACAGAGAGAGGGGGATCAAGAGGGAACAGAGAAATGGTACAGAGAGAGGGTTAGAGAGGGGACAGAGAGAGGGGACAGCAAGAGGGGGGATCAAGAGGGGACAGGGAGAGGGATAGAGAGGGGACAGAGAGAGCAGGCAGAGACGGGGGACAGAGTGAGAGGACAGAGAGATTTATAGAGAGGGGATAGTGAGTGAGGGATAGTGAGAGAGGGATAGAGAGAGAGGGAGAGACAGGGGGGTGAAGAGGGGACAGAGAGTGGGATAGAGACGGGACAGAGTGAGAGGGATAGATAGAGAGGGATAGAGAGAGGGATAGAGAGAGGGATAGAGAGAGGGATAGAGAGGGGGGACAGAGAGGGAAGATAGAGAGAGAGGACAGAGAGAGAGGACAGAGAGAGAGGTATAGAGAGGGGGCAGAGAGTGGGGACAGAGAGAGGGGGGATCAAAAGGGGACAGAGAGAAGGGACAGAGAGAGGGGACAGAGAGAGAGGGATAGAGAGGGGGCACAGAGAGAGAGGGATGGAGAGGGGGCAGAGAGGGGGGACAGAGAGAGGGGGGATCAAGAGGGGACAGGGAGCAGGTTAGAGAGGGGACAGAGAGAGGGGACAGCGAGAGGGGGGATCAAGAGGGGACAGGGAGAGGGATGGAGAGGGGACAGAGTGAGGGGACAGAGAGAGGGGATAGAGAGAGAGGGATAGAGGGAGTGGGATAGACAGGGGGGATCAAAAGGGGACAGAGAGAGGGATAGAGACGGCACAGAGTGAGGGGACAGAGAGAGGGGACAGCAAGAGGGGGGATCAAGAGGGGACAGGGAGAGGGATAGAGAGGGGACAGAGAGAGCAGGCAGAGACGGGGGACAGAGTGAGAGGACAGAGAGATTTATAGAGAGGGGATAGTGAGAGAGGGATAGTGAGAGAGGGATAGAGAGAGAGGGATAGACAGGGGGGTGAAGAGGGGACAGAGAGTGGGATAGAGACGGGACAGAGTGAGAGGGATAGAGAGAGAGGGATAGAGAGAGGGATAGAGAGAGGGATAGAGAGAGGGATAGAGAGGGGGGACAGAGAGAGAGGGATAGAGAGGGGGCAGAGAGGGGGGACAGAGAGAGGTTGCATCAAGAGGGGACAGGGAGAAGGGACAGGGAGAAGGGACAGAGAGAGGGGGACAGAGAGAGAGGGATAGAGAGGGGGCAGAGAGGGGGGACAGAGAGAGGTTGCATCAAGAGGGGACAGGGAGAAGGGACAGAGAGAAGGGACAGAGAGAGGGGATAGAGGGAGAGGGATAGAGAGGGGGCAGAGAGGGGGGATTAAGAGGGGACAGAAAGAGGGGACAGAGAGAGGGGACAGAGAGAGGGGGGATCAAGAGGGGAAAGAGAGAAGGGACAGAGAGAAGGGACAGAGAGAGGGGATAGAGGGAGAGGGATAGAGAGGGGGCAGAGAGGGGGGATTAAGAGGGGACAGAAAGAGGGGACAGAGAGAGGGGACAGAGAGAGGGGGGATCAAGAGGGGAAAGAGAGAAGGGACAGAGAGAGGGGGACAGAAAGAGAGGGAGAGAGGGGGGACAGAGAGAGGGGGGATCAAGAGGGGAAAGAGAGAAGGGATAGAGAGAGGGGGACAGAGAGAGAGGGATAGAGAGGGGGCAGAGAGGGGAGACAGAGAGAGGGGGGATCAAGAGGGGAGAGAGGGAAGGGACAGAGAGAGAGGACAGAGAGAGTTATAGAGAGGGGACAGGGACAGGGTATAGAGAGAGGGGATAGAGAGAGTGGGGCCAGAGAGTGGGGCCAGAGAGAGGGGACAGAGAGAGGGGACAGAGAGAGGGAACAGAGAGAGGGGACAGAGAGAGGGGGGATCAAGAGGGAACAGGGAGCGGGATAGAGAGGGGAAAGAGAGAGGGGACAGAGAGCGGGGGGATCAAGAGGGGACAGGGAGAGGGATAGAGGGGGGACAGAGAGAGGGGGGATCAAGAGGGGACAGAGAGAGGGGACAGAGGGAGGGGATAGAGAGGGGGCAGAGAGGGGTGTCAGAGAGAGGGGGGATCATGAGGGAACAGAGAGAAGGGACAGAGAGAAGGGACAGAGAGAGGGGACAGAGAGAGTTATAGAGAGGGGACAGGGAGAGGGGCAGAGGGAGGGGACAGCGGGTGAGGGATAGAGAGGGGGCAGAGAGATGGGGGATCAAGAGGGGACAGAGGGAAGGGACAGAGAGAGGGGACAGAGAGAATTATAGAGAGGGCACAGGGAGAGGGGACAGATAGAGGGGACAGAGAGAGGGATAGCGAGGGGACAGAGAGAGGGGACAGAGAGAGGGGACAGAGAGAGAGGGGACAGAGAGAGAGGGATAGAGAGAGAGGGATAGAGAGAGAGGGATAGAGAGAGAGGGATAGAGATGGAGAGGGGATCAAGAGGGGACAGAGAGAGGTGACAGAGAGAGGGATAGAGAGGGGGCAGAGAAGGGGGACAGAGAGAGGGGGATCAAGAGGGAACAGAGAAATGGTACAGAGAGAGGGTTAGAGAGGGGACAGAGAGAGGGGACAGCAAGAGGGGGGATCAAGAGGGGACAGGGAGAGGGATAGAGAGGGGACAGAGAGAGCAGGCAGAGACGGGGGACAGAGTGAGAGGACAGAGAGATTTATAGAGAGGGGATAGTGAGAGAGGGATAGTGAGAGAGGGATAGAGAGAGAGGGAGAGACAGGGGGGTGAAGAGGGGACAGAGAGTGGGATAGAGACGGGACAGAGTGAGAGGGATAGAGAGAGAGGGATAGAGAGAGGGATAGAGAGAGGGATAGAGAGAGGGATAGAGAGGGGGGACAGAGAGAGAGGGATAGAGAGGGGGCAGAGAGGGGGGACAGAGAGAGGTTGCATCAAGAGGGGACAGGGAGAAGGGACAGGGAGAAGGGACAGAGAGAGGGGGACAGAGAGAGAGGGATAGAGAGGGGGCAGAGAGGGGGGACAGAGAGAGGTTGCATCAAGAGGGGACAGGGAGAAGGGACAGAGAGAAGGGACAGAGAGAGGGGATAGAGGGAGAGGGATAGAGAGGGGGCAGAGAGGGGGGATTAAGAGGGGACAGAAAGAGGGGACAGAGAGAGGGGACAGAGAGAGGGGGGATCAAGAGGGGAAAGAGAGAAGGGACAGAGAGAAGGGACAGAGAGAGGGGATAGAGGGAGAGGGATAGAGAGGGGGCAGAGAGGGGGGATTAAGAGGGGACAGAAAGAGGGGACAGAGAGAGGGGACAGAGAGAGGGGGGATCAAGAGGGGAAAGAGAGAAGGGACAGAGAGAGGGGGACAGAAAGAGAGGGAGAGAGGGGGGACAGAGAGAGGGGGGATCAAGAGGGGAAAGAGAGAAGGGATAGAGAGAGGGGGACAGAGAGAGAGGGATAGAGAGGGGGCAGAGAGGGGGGACAGAGAGAGGGGACAGAGAGAGGGGGGATTAAGAAGGGACAGAGAGAAGGGACAGAGAGAGAGGGAAAGAGAGGGGGCAGAGAGGGGAGACAGAGAGAGGGGGGATCAAGAGGGGAGAGAGGGAAGGGACAGAGAGAGAGGACAGAGAGAGTTATAGAGAGGGGACAGGGACAGGGTATAGAGAGAGGGGATAGAGAGAGTGGGGCCAGAGAGTGGGGCCAGAGAGAGGGGACAGAGAGAGGGGACAGAGAGAGGGAACAGAGAGAGGGGACAGAGAGAGGGGGGATCAAGAGGGAACAGGGAGCGGGATAGAGAGGGGAAAGAGAGAGGGGACAGAGAGCGGGGGGATCAAGAGGGGACAGGGAGAGGGATAGAGGGGGGACAGAGAGAGGGGGGATCAAGAGGGGACAGAGAGAAGGGACAGAGAGAAGGGACAGAGAGAGGGGACGGAGAGAGTTATAGAGAGGGGGCAGAGAGAGGGGGGATCAAGAGGGGACAGAGGGAAGGGACAGAGAGAGGGGACAGAGAGAATTATAGAGAGGGCACAGGGAGAGGGGACAGATAGAGGGGACAGAGAGAGGGATAGCGAGGGGACAGAGAGAGGGGACAGAGAGAGAGGGGACAGAGAGAGAGGGGACAGAGAGAGAGGGATAGAGAGAGAGGGATAGAGAGAGAGGGATAGAGATGGAGAGGGGATCAAGAGGGGACAGAGAGAGGTGACAGAGAGAGGGATAGAGAGGGGGCAGAGAAGGGGGACAGAGAGAGGGGGATCAAGAGGGAACAGAGAGATGGTACAGAGAGAGGGTTAGAGAGGGGACAGAGAGAGGGGGGATCAAGAGGGGACAGAGAGAGGGGACAGAGAGAGGGGACAGAGAGAGGGGACAGAGAGAGAGTGATAGAGAGAGAGGGATAGAGAGAGAGGGATAGAGAGAGAGGGGAGCAAGAGGGGACAGAGAGAGGTGACAGAGAGAGGGATAGAGAGGGGGCAGAGAAGGGGACAGAGAGAGGGGGATCAAGAGGGAACAGAGAGATGGTACAGAGAGAGGGTTAGAGAGGGGACAGAGAGAGGGGACAGAGAGCGTGGGAAAGAAAGGGGATAGCGACAGAGGACAGAGAGAGGGGAAAGAGAGAATGGACATCAAGAGGGGACAGAGAGAGGGGGATAGAAAGGAGATAGAGAGAGTGGACAGAGAGAGGGGACAGAGAGATAGGGATAGAAAGGAGATAGACAGAGGGTACTGAGAGAGGGATGGAAAGGGGACAGAGAGAAGGGACAGAGAGAAAGGGATAGAAAGGAGATAGAGAGAGGGTACAGAGAGAGGGGACACAGAGAGAGGGATAGAAAGGAAATAGAGAAAGGGGACAGAGAGAGGGTACAGAGAGAGGGATAGAGGAGGGACAGAGAGAAGGAATTGAGAGAGGGGACAGAGAGAGAAGAATAGAGAGGGGGCAGAGAGGGGGGACAGAGAGAGGGGGGATCAAGAGGGGACAGAGAGAGGGGACAGAGAGAGGGGACAGAGAGGGGGGACAGAGAGGGGGGACAGAGAGGGGGGACAGAGACATGGAACGGAGAGAGGGGACGGAGAGAGGGGACGGAGAGAGGGGACGGAGAGGGAGGGATAGAGAGGGGGCAGAGGCGGGGGACAGAGAGAGGGGGGATCAAGAGGGGACAGAGAGAAGGGACAGAGAGAGGGGACAGAGAGAGGGGACAGAGAGAGGGGACAGAGAGTGGGGACAGAGAGAGGGGACAGAGAGAGGGGACAGCGAGAGGGGGGATCAAGAGGGGACATGGAGCGGGATAGAGAGGGGACAGAGAGAGGGGATAGCAAGAGGGGGGATCAAGAGGGGACAGGGAGAGGGATAGAGAGGTGACAGAGAGAGGGGGCAGAGACGGGGGACAGAGAGAGAGGACAGAGAGATTTATAGAGAGGGGACAGAGAGAGGGGACAGAGAGAGGGGACAGAGAGAGGGGACAGAGAGGGGGGACAGAGAGGGGGGACGGAGACATGGAACGGAGAGAGGGGATGGAGAGGGAGGGATAGAGAGGGGGCAGAGACGGGGGACAGAGAGAGGGGGGATCAAGAGGGGACAGAGAGAAGGGACAGAGAGAGGGGACAGAGAGAGGGGACAGAGAGAGGGGACAGAGAGAGGGGACAGAGAGTGGGGACAGAGAGAGGGGACAGAGAGAGGGGGGATCAAGAGGGGACAGGGAGCGGGATAGAGAGGGGACAGAGAGAGGGGACAGCAAGAGGGGGGATCAAGAGGGGACAGGGAGAGGGATAGAGAGGGGACAGAGAGAGCAGGCAGAGACGGGGGACAGAGTGAGAGGACAGAGAGATTTATAGAGAGGGGATAGTGAGTGAGGGATAGTGAGAGAGGGATAGAGAGAGAGGGATAGACAGGGGGGTGAAGAGGGGACAGAGAGTGGGATAGAGACGGGACAGAGTGAGAGGGATAGAGAGAGAGGGATAGAGAGAGGGATAGAGAGAGGGATAGAGAGAGGGATAGAGAGAGGGATAGAGAGGGGGGACAGAGAGGGAAGATAGAGAGAGAGGACAGAGAGAGAGGACAGAGAGAGAGGTATAGAGAGGGGGCAGAGAGTGGGGACAGAGAGAGGGGGGATCAAGAGGGGACAGAGAGAAGGGACAGAGAGAGGGGACAGAGAGAGAGGGATAGAGAGGGGGCACAGAGAGAGAGGGATGGAGAGGGGGCAGAGAGGGGGGACAGAGAGAGGGGGGATCAAGAGGGGACAGGGAGCAGTTTAGAGAGGGGACAGAGAGAGGGGACAGCGAGAGGGGGGATCAAGAGGGGACAGGGAGAGGGATGGAGAGGGGACAGAGCGAGGGGACAGAGAGAGGGGATAGAGAGAGAGGGATAGAGGGAGTGGGATAGACAGGGGGGATCAAAAGGGGACAGAGAGAGGGATAGAGACGGCACAGAGTGAGGGGACAGAGAGAGAGGGACAGAGAGAGAGGGACAGAGAGAAAGGGACAGAGAGAAAGGGACAGAGAGAGGGGACAGAGAGAGGGGACAGAGAGAGAGGGGACAGAGAGAGAGGGGACGGAGAGAGAGGGGACGGAGAGAGAGGGGACGGAGAGAGAGGGGTCGGAGAGAGGGGACGGAGAGAGGGAACGGAGAGAGGGAACGGAGAGAGGGGACGGAGACATGGAACGGAGAGAGGGGACGGAGACATGGAACGGAGAGAGGGTACAGGGAGAGGGGACAGGGAGAGGGGACGGAGAGAGGGGACGGAGAGAGGGGACGGAGAGAGGGGACGGAGAGAGGGGACGGAGAGAGGGGACGTTGAGAGGGGACGGAGAGAGGGGACGGAGAGAGGGGACGGAGACATGGAACGGAGAGAGGGGACGGAGAGAGGGGATAGAGGGAGAGGGATAGAGAGGGGGGGATCAAGAGGGGACAGAGAGAAGGGACAGAGAGAGGGGACAGAGTGAGAGGGATGGAGAGGGGGGACAGAGAGAGGGGGATAGAAAGGAGATAGAGAGAGGGGACAGAGAGAGAGTGATAGAAAGGAGGTAGAGAGAGGGCACAGAGTGTACAGAGAGAGGGAGAGAGAGGGGACAGAGAGAGGGGACAGAGAGGGTGGGATAGAAAGGGGATAGAGAGAGGGGACAGAGAGAGGTATGGAGAGGGGACAGAGAGAATGGACATCAAGAGGGGACAGAGAGAGAGGGATAGAAAGGAGATAGAGAGAGGGGACAGGGAGAAAGGGATAGAAAGGAGATAGAGAGAGGGTACAGAGAGAGGGGACACAGAGAGAGGGATAGAAAGGAGATAGAGAGAGGGGACAGAGAGAGGGTACAGAGAGAGGGGACAGAGAGAGGGGACAGAGAGTTATAGAGAGGGACAGAGAGGGGGGACGGAGACATGGAACGGAGAGAGGGGACTTAGAGATGGGACGGAGAGACGGGGGATCAAGAGGGGGCAGAGAGAGGGGACAGAGAGAGTTATAGAGAGGGGGCAGAGAGGGGGGACAGAGAGAGGGGGGATCAAGAGGGGACAGAGAGAAGGGACAGAGAGAGGGGACAGAGAGAGGGGGGTTCAAGAGGGAACAGGGAGCGGGATAGAGAGGGGACAGCGAGATGGGGGATCAAAAGGGGATATGGAGAAGGATAGAGAGAGGACAGAGAGAGGGGAAAGCGAGAGGGGGGATCAAGAGGGGACAGGGAGAGGGATAGATAGGGGACAGAGAGAGGCGGGATCAAAAGGGAACAGAGAGAGGGGACAGAGAGAGGGGACAGAGAGTGGGGACAGAGAGAGGGGGGATCAAGAGGGGACAGGGAGCAGGATAAATAGGGGACAGAGAGAGGGGACAGCGAGAGGGGGGATCAAGAGGGGACAGGGAGAGGGATAGAGAGGGGACAGAGCGAGGGGACAGAGAGAGGGGATAGAGAGAGAGGGATAGACAGGGGGGATCAAGAGGGGACAGAGAGAGGGATAGAGACGGCACAGAGAGAGGGGACAGAGAGAGAGGGACAGAGAGAAAGGGACAGAGAGAGGGGACAGAGAGAGAGGGGACAGAGAGAGAGGGGACAGAGAGAGAGGGGACGGAGAGAGAGTGGACGGAGAGAGAGTGGACGGAGAGAGAGGGGACTGAGAGAGAGGGGACTGAGAGAGAGGGGACTGAGAGAGAGGGGACTGAGAGAGAGGGGACGGAGAGAGAGGGGACGGAGAGAGGGGACGGAGAGAGGGGACGGAGAGAGGGGACGGAGACTTGGAACGGAGACGTGGAACGGAGACATGGAACGGAGACATGGAACGGAGACATGGAACGGAGACATGGGACGGAGAGAGGGGACGGAGAGAGGGGACGGAGAGAGGGGATAGAGGGAGAGGGATAGAGAGGGGGGAAAGAGAGAGGGGGGATCAAGAGGAGGCAGAGAGAGGGGACGGAGAGAGGGGACGGAGAGAGGGGACGGGGAGAGGGGACGGGGAGAGGGGACGGGGAGAGGGGACCGGGAGAGGGGCGGGGAGAGGGGACGGAGAGAGGGGACGGAGAGAGGGGACGGAGAGAGGAGACGGAGAGAGGGGACGGAGAGAGGGGACGGAGAGAGGGGACGGAGAGAGGGGATAGAGAGAGAGGGATAGAGAGGGGGCAGAGAGGGGGGATTAAGAGCGGACAGAGAGAGCGGACAGAGAGAGGGGACAGAGAGAGGGGACAGTGAGAGGGGACAGAGAGAGGGGGGATCAAGAGGGGAAAGAGAGAAGGGACAGAGAGAGGGGGACAGAGAGAGAGGGATAGAGAGGGGGCAGAGAGGGGGGACAGAGAGAGGTTGCATCAAGAGGGGACAGAGAGAAGGGACAGAGAGAGGGGATAGAGGGAGAGGGATAGAGAGGGGGCAGAGAGGGGGGATTAAGAGGGGACAGAGAGAGGGGACAGAGAGAGGGGGGATCAAGAGGGGAAAGAGAGAAGGGACAGAGAGAGGGGGACACAGAGAGAGGGATAGAGAGGGGGCAGAGAGTGGGGAGAGAGAGAGGGGGGATCAAGAGGGGAAAGAGAGAAGGGACAGAGAGAGGGGGACAGAGAGAGAGGGATAGAGAAGGGGCAGAGAGGGGGGACAGACAGAGGGGACAGAGAGAGGGGGGATCAAGAAGGGACAGAGAGAAGGGACAGTGACAGAGGGAAAGAGAGGGGGCAGAGAGGGGAGACAGAGAGAGGGGGGATCAAGAGGGGACAGAGGGAAGGGACAGAGAGAGAGGACAGAGAGAGTTATAGAGAGGGGACAGGGACAGGGTATAGAGAGAGGGGATAGAAAGAGGGGCCAGAGAGTGGGGCCAGAGAGTGGGGACAGAGAGAGAGGGACAGAGAGAGGGGACAGAGAGTGGGGACAGAGAGTGGGGACAGAGAGAGGGGACAGAGAGAGGGGGGATCAAAAGGGAACAGGGAGCGGGATAGAGAGGGGACAGAGAGAGGGGACAGAGACCGGGGGGATCAAGAGGGGACAGGGAGAGGGATAGAGGGGGGACAGAGAGAGGGGGGTTCAAGAGGGGACAGAGAGAGGGGACAGAGGGAGGGGACAGAGGGAGGGGATAGAGAGGGGGCAGAGAGGGGTGTCAGAGAGAGGGGGGATCATGAGGGAACAGAGAGAAGGGACAGAGAGAAGGGACAGAGAGAGGGGACAGAGAGAGTTATAGAGAGGGGACAGGGAGAGGGGACAGAGAGAGGGGACAGAGAGAGGGGACAGAGAGAGGGGGGATCAAGAGGGGACAGGGAGAGGGATAAATGGGGGACAGAGAGAGGGTGGATCAAGAGGGGACAGAGAGAGGGGACAGAGGGAGGGGACAGAGGGAATGGACAGAGAGGGGGCAGAGAGGGGTGTCAGAGAGAGGGGGGATCATGAGGGAACAGAGAGAAGGGACAGAGAGAAGGGACAGAGAGAGGGGACAGAGAGAGGGGACAGAGGGAGGGGACAGAGGGTGAGGGATAGAGAGGGGGCAGAGAGAGGGGGGATCAAGAGGGGACAGAGGGAAGGGACAGAGAGAGGGGACAGAGAGAATTATAGAGAGGGCACAGGGAGAGGGGACAGATAGAGGGGACAGAGAGAGGGATAGTGAGGGGACAGAGAGTGGGGACAGAGAGTGGGGACAGAGAGTGGGGACAGAGAGAGGGGACAGAGAGAGGTTACAGAGAGTGGGGACAGAGAGAGAGGGACAGAGAGGGGGCAGAGAGAGGGGGGATCAAGAGGGGACAGAGAGAGGGATAGAGAGGGGACAGAGAGAGGGGACAGAGAGAGAGGGGACAGAGAGAGGTGACAGAGAGAGGGATAGAGAGAGAGGGGATCAAGAGGGGACAGAGAGAGGTGACAGAGAGAGGGATAGAGAGGGGGCAGAGAATAGGGACAGAGAGAGGGGGATCAAGAGGGAACAGAGAGATGGTACAGAGAGAGGGTTAGAGAGGGGACAGAGAGAGGGGACAGAGAGCGTGGGAAAGAAAGGGGATAGTGACAGAGGACAGAGAGAGGGGACAGAGAGAATGGACATCAAGAGGAGATAGAGAGAGGGGACAGAGAGCGGGGACAGAGAGAGGGGGATAGAAAGGAGATAGAGAGAGTGGACAGAGAGAGGGGACAGAGCGATAGGGATAGAAAGGAGATAGACAGAGGGTACAGAGAGAGGGATAGAGAGGGGACAGAGAGAAGGGACAGAAAGGGTGGGATGGAAAGGGGACAGAGAGAAGGGACAGAGAGAAAGGGATAGAAAGGAGATAGAGAGAGGGGACACAGAGAGAGGGATAGAAAGGAAATAGAGAAAGGGGACAGAGAGAGGGTACAGAGAGAGGGATAGAGGGGGGACAGAGAGAAGGAATTGAGAGAGGGGACAGAGAGAGAAGAATAGAGAGGGGGCAGAGAGGGGGGACAGAGAGAGGGGGGATCAAGAGGGGACAGAGAGAGGGGACAGAGAGGGGGGACAGAGAGGGGGGACAGAGAGGGGGGACAGAGAGATGGAACGGAGAGAGGGGACGGAGAGAGGGGACGGAGAGAGGGGACGGAGAGAGGGGATGGAGAGGGAGGGATACAGAGAGAGGGATAGACAGGGGGGTGAAGAGGGGACAGAGAGTGGGATAGAGACGGGACAGAGAGAGAGGGATAGAGACAGAGGGATAGAGACAGAGGGATAGAGACAGAGGGATAGAGAGAGGGATAGAGAGAGGGATAGAGAGAGGGATAGAGAGGGGGGACAGAGAGAGAGGGATAGAGAGGGGGCAGAGAGGGGGGACAGAGAGAGGTTGCATCAAGAGGGGACAGGGAGAAGGGACAGAGAGAGGGGGACAGAGAGAGAGGGATAGAGAGGGGGCAGAGAGGGGGCCAGAGAGAGGTTGCATCAAGAGGGGACAGAGAGAAGGGACAGAGAGAGGGGATAGAGGGAGAGGGATAGAGAGGGGGGATTAAGAGGGGGGATTAAGAGGGGACAGAGAGAGGGGACAGAGAGAGGGGACAGAGAGAGGGGGGATCAAGAGGGGAAAGAGAGAAGGGACAGAGAGAGGGGGACAGAGAGAGAGGGATAGAGAGGGGGCAGAGAGGGGGGACAGAGAGAGGGGGGATAAAGAGGGGAAAGAGAGAAGGGACAGAGAGAGGGGGACAGAGAGAGAGTGATAGAGAGGGGGCAGAGAGGGGGGACAGAGAGAGGGGGAATCAAGAAGGGACAGAGAGAAGGGACAGAGAGAGAGGGAAAGAGAGGGGAGACAGAGAGAGGGGGGATCAAGAGGGGACAGAGGGAAGGGACAGAGAGAGAGGACAGAGAGAGTTATAGAGAGGGGACAGGGACAGGGTATAGAGAGAGGGGATAGAGAGTGGGGCCAGAGAGTGGGGCCAGAGAGTGGGGCCAGAGAGTGGGGACAGAGAGAGAGGGACAGAGAGAGGGGGGATCAAGAGGGAACAGGGAGCGGGATAGAGAGGGGACAGAGAGCGGGGGGATCAAGAGGGTACAGGGAGAGGGATAGAGGGGGGACAGAGAGAGGGGGGATCAAGAGGGGACAGAGAGAGGGGACAGAGGGAGGGGATAGAGAGGGGGCAGAGAGGGGTGTCAGAGAGAGGGGGGATCATGAGGGAACAGAGAGAAGGGACAGAGAGAAGGGACAGAGAGAGGGGACAGAGAGAGTTATAGAGAGGGGACAGGGAGAGGGGCCGAGGGAGGGGACAGAGGGTGAGGGATAGAGAGGGGGCAGAGAGAGGGGGGATCAAGAGGGGACAGAGGGAAGGGACAGAGAGAGGGCACAGTGAGAGGGCACAGTGAGAGGGGACAGATAGAGGGGACAGAGAGAGGGATAGCGAGGGGACAGAGAGAGGGGACAGAGTGTGAGGGATAGAGAGAGAGGGATAGAGAGAGAGGGGATCAAGAGGGGACAGAGAGAGGTGACAGAGAGAGGGATAGAGAGGGGGCAGAGAAGGGGGACAGAGAGAGGGGGATCAAGAGGGAACAGAGAGATGGTACAGAGAGAGGGTTAGAGAGGGGACAGAGAGAGGGGACAGAGAGCGTGGGAAAGAAAGGGGATAGCGACAGAGGACAGAGAGAGGGGAAAGAGAGAATGGACATCAAGAGGGGACAGAGAGAGGGGGATAGAAAGGAGATAGAGAGAGTGGACAGAGAGAGGGGACAGAGAGATAGGGATAGAAAGGAGATAGACAGAGGGTACTGAGAGAGGGATGGAAAGGGGACAGAGAGAAGGGACAGAGAGAAAGGGATAGAAAGGAGATAGAGAGAGGGTACAGAGAGAGGGGACACAGAGAGAGGGATAGAAAGGAAATAGAGAAAGGGGACAGAGAGAGGGTACAGAGAGAGGGATAGAGGAGGGACAGAGAGAAGGAATTGAGAGAGGGGACAGAGAGAGAAGAATAGAGAGGGGGCAGAGAGGGGGGACAGAGAGAGGGGGGATCAAGAGGGGACAGAGAGAGGGGACAGAGAGAGGGGACAGAGAGGGGGGACAGAGAGGGGGGACAGAGACATGGAACGGAGAGAGGGGACGGAGAGAGGGGACGGAGAGGGAGGGATAGAGAGGGGGCAGAGACGGGGACAGAGAGAGGGGGGATCAAGAGGGGACAGAGAGAAGGGACAGAGAGAGGGGACAGAGAGAGGGGACAGAGAGAGGGGACAGAGAGTGGGGACAGAGAGAGGGGACAGAGAGAGGGGACAGCGAGAGGGGGGATCAAGAGGGGACATGGAGCGGGATAGAGAGGGGACAGAGAGAGGGGATAGCAAGAGGGGGGATCAAGAGGGGGGATCAAGAGGGGACAGGGAGAGGGATAGAGAGGTGACAGAGAGAGGGGGCAGAGACGGGGGACAGAGAGAGAGGACAGAGAGATTTATAGAGAGGGGACAGAGAGAGGGGGCAGAGACGGGGGACAGAGAGAGGGGGGATCAAGAGGGGACAGAGAGAAGGGACAGAGAGAGGGGACAGAGAGTGGGGACAGAGAGTGGGGACAGAGAGAGGGGACAGAGAGAGGGGACAGCGAGAGGGGGGATCAAGAGGGGACATGGAGCGGGATAGAGAGGGGACAGAGAGAGGGGATAGCAAGAGGGGGGATCAAGAGGGGGGATCAAGAGGGGACAGGGAGAGGGATAGAGAGGTGACAGAGAGAGGGGGCAGAGACGGGGGACAGAGAGAGAGGACAGAGAGATTTATAGAGAGGGGACAGAGAGAGGGGACAGAGAGAGGGGACAGAGAGGGGGGACAGAGAGGGGGACAGAGAGGGGGGACAGAGAGGGGGGACGGAGACATGGAACGGAGAGAGGGGATGGAGAGGGAGGGATAGAGAGGGGGCAGAGACGGGGGACAGAGAGAGGGGGGATCAAGAGGGGACAGAGAGAAGGGACAGAGAGAGGGGACAGAGAGAGGGGACAGAGAGAGGGGACAGAGAGTGGGGACAGAGAGAGGGGACAGAGAGAGGGGGGATCAAGAGGGGACAGGGAGCGGGATAGAGAGGGGACAGAGAGAGGGGACAGCAAGAGGGGGGATCAAGAGGGGACAGGGAGAGGGATAGAGAGGGGACAGAGAGAGCAGGCAGAGACGGGGGACAGAGTGAGAGGACAGAGAGATTTATAGAGAGGGGATAGTGAGAGAGGGATAGTGAGAGAGGGATAGAGAGAGAGGGATAGACAGGGGGGTGAAGAGGGGACAGAGAGTGGGATAGAGACGGGACAGAGTGAGAGGGATAGAGAGAGAGGGATAGAGAGAGAGGGATAGAGAGAGGGATAGAGAGAGGGATAGAGAGAGGGATAGAGAGAGGGATAGAGAGGGGGGACAGAGAGAGAGGGATAGAGAGGGGGCAGAGAGGGGGGACAGAGAGAGGTTGCATCAAGAGGGGACAGGGAGAAGGGACAGAGAGAGGGGGACAGAGAGAGAGGGATAGAGAGGGGGTAGAGAGGGGGGACAGAGAGAGGTTGCATCAAGAGGGGACAGGGAGAAGGGACAGAGAGAAGGGACAGAGAGAGGGGATAGAGGGAGAGGGGATCAAGAGGGGAAAGAGAGAAGGGACAGAGAGAGGGGGACAGAAAGAGGGGGACAGAAAGAGAGGGAGAGAGGGGGGACAGAGAGAGGGGGGATCAAGAGGGGAAAGAGAGAAGGGATAGAGAGAGGGGGACAGAGAGAGAGGGATAGAGAGGGGGCAGAGAGGGGGGACAGAGAGAGGGGACAGAGAGAGGGGGGATCAAGAAGGGACAGAGAGAAGGGACAGAGAGAGAGGGAAAGAGAGGGGGCAGAGAGGGGAGACAGAGAGAGGGGGGATCAAGAGGGGACAGAGGGAAGGGACAGAGAGAGAGGACAGAGAGAGTTATAGAGAGGGGACAGGGACAGGGTATAGAGAGAGGGGATAGAGAGAGTGGGGCCAGAGAGTGGGGCCAGAGAGAGGGGACAGAGAGAGGGGACAGAGAGAGGGAACAGAGAGAGGGGACAGAGAGAGGGGGGATCAAGAGGGAACAGGGAGCGGGATAGAGAGGGGACAGAGAGAGGGGACAGAGAGCGGGGGGATCAAGAGGGGACAGGGAGAGGGATAGAGGGGGGACAGAGAGAGGGGGGATCAAGAGGGGACAGAGAGAGGGGACAGAGGGAGGGGATAGAGAGGGGGCAGAGAGGGGTGTCAGAGAGAGGGGGGATCATGAGGGAACAGAGAGAAGGGACAGAGAGAAGGGACAGAGAGAGGGGACAGAGAGAGTTATAGAGAGGGGACAGGGAGAGGGGCAGAGGGAGGGGACAGCGGGTGAGGGATAGAGAGGGGGCAGAGAGAGGGGGGATCAAGAGGGGACAGAGGGAAGGGACAGAGAGAGGGGACAGAGAGAATTATAGAGAGGGCACAGGGAGAGGGGACAGATAGAGGGGACAGAGAGAGGGATAGCGAGGGGACAGAGAGAGGGGACAGAGAGAGGGGACAGAGAGAGAGGGGACAGAGAGAGAGGGATAGAGAGAGAGGGATAGAGAGAGAGGGATAGAGATGGAGAGGGGATCAAGAGGGGACAGAGAGAGGTGACAGAGAGAGGGATAGAGAGGGGGCAGAGAAGGGGGACAGAGAGAGGGGGATCAAGAGGGAACAGAGAGATGGTACAGAGAGAGGGTTAGAGAGGGGACAGAGAGAGGGGACAGAGAGCGTGGGAAAGAAAGGGGATAGCGACAGAGGACAGAGAGAGGGGAAAGAGAGAATGGACATCAAGAGGGGACAGAGAGAGGGGGATAGAAAGGAGATAGAGAGAGTGGACAGAGAGAGGGGACAGAGAGATAGGGATAGAAAGGAGATAGACAGAGGGTACTGAGAGAGGGATGGAAAGGGGACAGAGAGAAGGGACAGAGAGAAAGGGATAGAAAGGAGATAGAGAGAGGGTACAGAGAGAGGGGACACAGAGAGAGGGATAGAAATGAAATAGAGAAAGGGGACAGAGAGAGGGTACAGAGAGAGGGATAGAGGAGGGACAGAGAGAAGGAATTGAGAGAGGGGACAGAGAGAGAAGAATAGAGAGGGGGCAGAGAGGGGGGACAGAGAGAGGGGGGATCAAGAGGGGACAGAGAGAGGGGACAGAGAGAGGGGACAGAGAGGGGGGACAGAGACATGGAACGGAGAGAGGGGACGGAGAGAGGGGACGGAGAGGGAGGGATAGAGAGGGGGCAGAGACGGGGGACAGAGAGAGGGGGGATCAAGAGGGGACAGAGAGAAGGGACAGAGAGAGGGGACAGAGAGAGGGGACAGAGAGAGGGGACAGAGAGTGGGGACAGAGAGAGGGGACAGAGAGAGGGGACAGAGAGAGGGGACAGAGAGAGGGGACAGCGAGAGGGGGGATCAAGAGGGGACATGGAGCGGGATAGAGAGGGGACAGAGAGAGGGGATAGCAAGAGGGGGGATCAAGAGGGGGGATCAAGAGGGGACAGGGAGAGGGATAGAGAGGTGACAGAGAGAGCGGGCAGAGACGGGGGACAGAGAGAGAGGACAGAGAGATTTATAGAGAGGGGACAGAGAGAGGGGACAGAGAGAGGGGACAGAGAGAGGGGACAGAGAGGGGGGACAGAGAGGGGGGACGGAGACATGGAACGGAGAGAGGGGATGGAGAGGGAGGGATAGAGAGGGGGCAGAGACGGGGGACAGAGAGAGGGGGGATCAAGAGGGGACAGAGAGAAGGGACAGAGAGAGGGGACAGAGAGAGGGGACAGAGAGAGGGGACCGAGAGAGGGGACAGAGAGTGGGGACAGAGAGAGGGGACAGAGAGAGGGGGGATCAAGAGGGGACAGGGAGCGGGATAGAGAGGGGACAGAGAGAGGGGACAGCAAGAGGGGGGATCAAGAGGGGACAGGGAGAGGGATAGAGAGGGGACAGAGAGAGCAGGCAGAGACGGGGGACAGAGTGAGAGGACAGAGAGATTTATAGAGAGGGGATAGTGAGAGAGGGATAGTGAGAGAGGGATAGAGAGAGAGGGATAGACAGGGGGGTGAAGAGGGGACAGAGAGTGGGATAGAGACGGGACAGAGTGAGAGGGATAGAGAGAGAGGGATAGAGAGAGGGATAGAGAGAGGGATAGAGAGAGGGATAGAGAGGGGGGACAGAGAGAGAGGGATAGAGAGGGGGCAGAGAGGGGGGACAGAGAGAGGTTGCATCAAGAGGGGACAGGGAGAAGGGACAGGGAGAAGGGACAGAGAGAGGGGGACAGAGAGAGAGGGATAGAGAGGGGGCAGAGAGGGGGCCGAGAGGGGGGACAGAGAGAGGTTGCATCAAGAGGGGACAGGGAGAAGGGACAGAGAGAAGGGACAGAGAGAGGGGATAGAGGGAGAGGGATAGAGAGGGGGCAGAGAGGGGGGATTAAGAGGGGACAGAAAGAGGGGACAGAGAGAGGGGACAGAGAGAGGGGGGATCAAGAGGGGAAAGAGAGAAGGGACAGAGAGAGGGGGACAGAAAGAGAGGGAGAGAGGGGGGACAGAGAGAGGGGGGATCAAGAGGGGAAAGAGAGAAGGGACAGAGAGAGGGGGACAGAGAGAGAGGGATAGAGAGGGGGCAGAGAGGGGGGACAGAGAGAGGGGACAGAGAGAGGGGGGATCAAGAAGGGACAGAGAGAAGGGACAGAGAGAGAGGGAAAGAGAGGGGGCAGAGAGGGGAGACAGAGAGAGGGGGGATCAAGAGGGGACAGAGGGAAGGGACAGAGAGAGAGGACAGAGAGAGTTATAGAGAGGGGACAGGGACAGGGTATAGAGAGAGGGGATAGAGAGAGTGGGGCCAGAGAGTGGGGCCAGAGAGAGGGGACAGAGAGAGGGGACAGAGAGAGGGAACAGAGAGAGGGGACAGAGAGAGGGGGGATCAAGAGGGGACAGGGAGAGGGATAGAGAGGGGACAGAGAGAGGGGACAGAGAGCGGGGGGATCAAGAGGGGACAGGGAGAGGGATAGAGGGGGGACAGAGAGAGGGGGGATCAAGAGGGGACAGAGAGAGGGGACAGAGGGAGGGGATAGAGAGGGGGCAGAGAGGGGTGTCAGAGAGAGGGGGGATCATGAGGGAACAGAGAGAAGGGACAGAGAGAAGGGACAGAGAGAGGGGACAGAGAGAGTTATAGAGAGGGGACAGGGAGAGGGGCAGAGGGAGGGGACAGCGGGTGAGGGATAGAGAGGGGGCAGAGAGAGGGGGGATCAAGAGGGGACAGAGGGAAGGGACAGAGAGAGGGGACAGAGAGAATTATAGAGAGGGCACAGGGAGAGGGGACAGATAGAGGGGACAGAGAGAGGGATAGCGAGGGGACAGAGAGAGGGGACAGAGAGAGGGGACAGAGAGAGAGGGGACAGAGAGAGAGGGATAGAGAGAGAGGGATAGAGAGAGAGGGATAGAGATGGAGAGGGGATCAAGAGGGGACAGAGAGAGGTGACAGAGAGAGGGATAGAGAGGGGGCAGAGAAGGGGGACAGAGAGAGGGGGATCAAGAGGGAACAGAGAGATGGTACAGAGAGAGGGTTAGAGAGGGGACAGAGAGAGGGGACAGAGAGCGTGGGAAAGAAAGGGGATAGCGACAGAGGACAGAGAGAGGGGAAAGAGAGAATGGACATCAACAGGGGACAGAGAGAGAGGGATAGAAAGGAGATAGAGAGAGGGGACAGAGAGAGGGGACAGAGAGAGGGGGATAGAAAGGAGATAGAGAGAGTGGACAGAGAGAGGGGACAGAGAGATAGGGATAGAAAGGAGATAGACAGAGGGTACTGAGAGAGGGATAGAGAGGGGACAGAGAGAGGGGACAGAGAGGGTGGGATGGAAAGGGGACAGAGAGAGGGGGGATCAAGAGGGGACAGAGAGAAGGGACAGAGAGAGGGGACAGAGAGAGGGGACAGAGAGAGGGGACAGAGAGTGGGGACAGAGAGAGGGGACAGAGAGAGGGGGGATCAAGAGGGGACAGGGAGCGGGATAGAGAGGGGACAGAGAGAGGGGACAGCAAGAGGGGGGATCAAGAGGGGACAGGGAGAGGGATAGAGAGGGGACAGAGAGAGCAGGCAGAGACGGGGGACAGAGTGAGAGGACAGAGAGATTTATAGAGAGGGGACAGTGAGAGAGGGATAGTGAGAGAGGGATAGTGAGAGAGGGATAGAGAGAGAGGGATAGACAGGGGGGTGAAGAGGGGACAGAGAGTGGGATAGAGACGGGACAGAGTGAGAGGGATAGAGAGAGAGGGATAGAGAGAGGGATAGAGAGAGGGATAGAGAGAGGGATAGAGAGGGGGGACAGAGAGAGAGGGATAGAGAGGGGGCAGAGAGGGGGGACAGACAGAGGTTGCATCAAGAGGGGACAGGGAGAAGGGACAGAGAGAGGGGGACAGAGAGAGAGGGATAGAGAGGGGGCAGAGAGGGGGGACAGAGAGAGGTTGCATCAAGAGGGGACAGGGAGAAGGGACAGAGAGAAGGGACAGAGAGAGGGGATAGAGGGAGAGGGATAGAGAGGGGGCAGAGAGGGGGGATTAAGAGGGGACAGAAAGAGGGGACAGAGAGAGGGGACAGAGAGAGGGGGGATCAAGAGGGGAAAGAGAGAAGGGACAGAGAGAGGGGGACAGAAAGAGAGGGATAGAGAGGGGGCAGAGAGGGGGGACAGAGAGAGGGGGGATCAAGAGGGGAAAGAGAGAAGGGATAGAGAGAGGGGGACAGAGAGAGAGGGATAGAGAGGGGGCAGAGAGGGGGGACAGAGAGGGGGGACAGAGAGAGGGGACAGAGAGAGGGGGGATCAAGAAGGGACAGAGAGAAGGGACAGAGAGAGAGGGAAAGAGAGGGGGCAGAGAGGGGAGACAGAGAGAGGGGGGATCAAGAGGGGACAGAGGGAAGGGACAGAGAGAGAGGACAGAGAGAGTTATAGAGAGGGGACAGGGACAGGGTATAGAGAGAGGGGATAGAGAGAGTGGGGCCAGAGAGTGGGGCCAGAGAGTGGGGCCAGAGAGAGGGGACAGAGAGAGGGGACAGAGAGAGGGAACAGAGAGAGGGGACAGAGAGAGGGGGGATCAAGAGGGAACAGGGAGCGGGATAGAGAGGGGACAGAGAGAGGGGACAGAGAGCGGGGGGATCAAGAGGGGACAGGGAGAGGGATAGAGGGAGGACAGAGAGAGGGGGGATCAAGAGGGGACAGAGAGAGGGGACAGAGGGAGGGGATAGAGAGGGGGCAGAGAGGGGTGTCAGAGAGAGGGGGGATCATGAGGGAACAGAGAGAAGGGACAGAGAGAGGGGACAGAGAGAGTTATAGAGAGGGGACAGGGAGAGGGGCAGAGGGAGAGGACAGCGGGTGAGGGATAGAGAGGGGGCAGAGAGAGGGGGGATCAAGAGGGGACAGAGGGAAGGGACAGAGAGAGGGGACAGAGAGAATTATAGAGAGGGCACAGGGAGAGGGGACAGATAGAGGGGACAGAGAGAGGGATAGCGAGGGGACAGAGAGAGGGGACAGAGAGAGGGGACAGAGAGAGGGGACAGAGAGAGAGGGATAGAGAGAGAGGGATAGAGAGAGAGGGATAGAGAGAGAGGGATAGAGATGGAGAGGGGATCAAGAGGAGACAGAGAGAGGTGACAGAGAGAGGGATAGAGAGGGGGCAGAGAAGGGGGACAGAGAGAGGGGGATCAAGAGGGAACAGAGAGATGGTACAGAGAGAGGGTTAGAGAGGGGACAGAGAGAGGGGACAGAGAGCGTGGGAAAGAAAGGGGATAGCGAGAGAGGACAGAGAGAGGGGAAAGAGAGAATGGACATCAAGAGGGGACAGAGAGAGAGGGATAGAAAGGAGATAGAGAGAGGGGACAGAGAGTGGGGACAGAGAGAGGGGGATAGAAAGGAGATAGAGAGAGTGGACAGATAGAGGGGACAGAGAGATAGGGATAGAAAGGAGATAGACAGAGGGTACTGAGAGAGGGATAGAGAGGGGACAGAGAGAGGGGACAGAGAGGGTGGGATGGAAAGGGGACAGAGAGAAGGGACAGAGAGAAAGGGATAGAAAGGAGATAGAGAGAGGGTACAGAGAGAGGGGGCACAGAGAGAGGGATAGAAAGGAAATAGAGAAAGGGGACAGAGAGAGGGTACAGAGAGAGGGATAGAGGGGGGACAGAGAGAAGGAATTGAGAGAGGGGACAGAGAGAGAAGAATAGAGAGGGGGCAGAGAGGGGGGACAGAGAGAGGGGGGATCAAGAGGGGACAGAGAGAGGGGACAGAGAGAGGGGACAGAGAGGGGGGACAAAGACATGGAACGGAGAGAGGGGACGGAGAGAGGGGACAGAGAGAGGGGACGGAGAGAGGGGACGGAGAGGGAGTGATAGAGAGGGGGCAGAGACGGGGGACAGAGAGAGGGGGGATCAAAAAGGGACAGAGAGAAGGGACAGAGAGAAGGGACAGAGAGAGGGGACAGAGAGAGGGGACAGAGAGAGGGGACAGAGAGAGGGGGGATCAAGAGGGGACAGGGAGCGGGATAGAGAGGGGACAGAGAGAGGGGACAGCAAGAGGGGGGATCAAGAGGGGACAGGGAGAGGGATAGAGAGGGGACAGAGAGACGGGGCAGAGACGGGGGACAGAGTGAGAGGACAGAGAGATTTATAGAGAGGGGACAGTGAGAGAGGGATAGAGAGAGAGGGATAGAGAGAGAGGGATAGAGAGAGAGGGATAGACAGGGGGGTGAAGAGGGGACAGAGAGTGGGATAGAGACGGGACAGAGAGAGAGGGATAGAGAGAGAGGGATAGAGAGAGGGATAGAGAGAGGGATAGAGAGAGGGATAGAGAGGGGGGACAGAGAGAGAGGGATAGAGAGGGGGCAGAGAGGGGGGACAGAGAGAGGTTGCATCAAGAGGGGACAGGGAGAAGGGACAGAGAGAGGGGGACAGAGAGAGAGGGATAGAGAGGGGGCAGAGAGGGGGGACAGAGAGAGGTTGCATCAAGAGGGGACAGGGAGAAGGGACAGAGAGAAGGGACAGAGAGAGGGGATCGAGGGAGAGGGATAGAGAGGGGGCAGAGAGGGGGGATTAAGAGGGGACAGAGAGAGGGGACAGAGACAGGGGACAGAGAGAGGGGGGATCAAGAGGGGAAAGAGAGAAGGGACAGAGAGAGAGGGATAGAGAGGGGGCAGAGAGGGGGGACAGAGAGAGGGGGGATCAAGAGGGGAAAGAGAGAAGGGACAGAGAGAGGGGGACAGAGAGAGAGGGATCGAGAGGGGGCAGAGAGGGGGGACAGAGAGAGGGGGGATCAAGAAGGGACAGAGAGAAGGGACAGAGAGAGAGGGAAAGAGAGGGGGCAGAGAGGGGAGACAGAGAGAGGGGGGATCAAGAGGGGACAGAGGGAAGGGACAGAGAGAGAGGACAGAGAGAGTTATAGAGAGGGGACAGGGACAGGGTATAGAGAGTGGGGCCAGAGAGTGGGGACAGAGAGAGTGGGGACAGAGAGAGTGGGGACAGAGAGAGTGGGGACAGAGAGAGAGGGGACAGAGAGAGGGGACAGAGAGAGGGGACAGAGAGAGGGGGGATCAAGAGGGAACAGGGAGCGGGATAGAGAGGGGACAGAGAGAGGGGACAGAGAGCGGGGGGATCAAGAGGGGACAGGGAGAGGGATAGAGGGGGGACAGAGAGAGGGGGGATCAAGAGGGGACAGAGAGAGGGGACAGAGGGAGGGGATAGAGAGGGGGCAGAGAGGGGTGTCAGAGAGAGGGGGGATCATGAGGGAACAGAGAGAAGGGACAGAGAGAAGGGACAGAGAGAGGGGACAGAGAGAATTATAGAGAGGGCACAGGGAGAGGGGACAGATAGAGGGGACAGAGAGAGGGATAGCGAGGGGACAGAAAGAGGGGACAGAGAGAGGGGACAGAGAGAGAGGGATAGAGAGAGAGGGATAGAGAGAGAGGGATAGAGAGAGAGGGGATCAAGAGGGGACAGAGAGAGGTGACAGAGAGAGGGATAGAGAGGGGGCAGAGAAGGGGGACAGAGAGAGGGGGATCAAGAGGGAACAGAGAGATGGTACAGAGAGAGGGTTAGAGAGGGGACAGAGAGAGGGGACAGAGAGCGTGGGAAAGAAAGGGGATAGCGACAGAGGACAGAGAGAGGGGAAAGAGAGAATGGACATCAAGAGGGGACAGAGAGAGAGGGATTGAAAGGAGATAGAGAGAGGGGACAGAGAGAGGGGACAGAGAGAGGGGGATAGAAAGGAGATAGAGAGAGGGGACAGAGAGAGGGGGATAGAAAGGAGATAGAGAGAGTGGACAGAGAGAGGGGACAGAGAGAGGGGACAGAGAGATAGGGATAGAAAGGAGATTGACAGAGGGTACTGAGAGAGGGATAGAGAGGGGACAGAGAGAGGGGACAGAGAGGGTGGGATGGAAAGGGGACAGAGAGAAGGGACAGAGAGAAAGGGATAGAAAGCAGATAGAGAGAGGGTACAGAGAGAGGGGACACAGAGAGAGGGATAGAAAGGAAATAGAGAAAGGGGACAGAGAGAGGGTACAGAGAGAGGGATAGAGGGGGGACAGAGAGAAGGAATTGAGAGAGGGGACAGAGAGAGAAGAATAGAGAGGGGGCAGAGAGGGGGGACAGAGAGAGGGGGGATCAAGAGGGGACAGAGAGAGGGGACAGAGAGGGGGGACAGAGAGGGGGGACAGAGAGGGGGGACAGAGAGGGGGGACAGAGACATGGAACGGAGACATGGGACGGAGAGAGGGGACGGAGAGAGGGGACGGAGAGAGGGGACGGAGAGGGAGGGATAGAGAGGGGGCAGAGACGGGGCACAGAGAGAGGGGGGATCAAGAGGGGACAGAGAGAGGGGACAGAGAGAGGGGACAGAGAGAGGGGACAGAGAGAGGGGACAGAGAGAGGGGGGATCAAGAGGGGACATGGAGCGGGATAGAGAGGGGACAGAGAGAGGGGATAGCAAGAGGGGGGATCAAGAGGGGACAGGGAGAGGGATAGAGAGGTGACAGAGAGAGGGGGCAGAGACGGGGGACAGAGAGAGAGGACAGAGAGATTTATAGAGAGGGGACAGAGAGAGGGGATAGAGAGAAAGGGATAGAGAGACAGGGATAGAGAGAGAGGGATAGACAGTGGGGTGAAGAGGGGACAGAGAGTGGGATAGAGACGGGACAGAGAGAGAGGGATAGAGAGAGGGATAGAGAGAGGGATAGAGAGAGGGATAGAGAGAGGGGACAGAGAGAGGGGGGGATCAAGAGGGGACGGAGAGAGGGGACAGAGAGTGGGATAGAGACGGGACAGAGAGAGAGGGATAGAGAGAGGGGACAGAGAGAGGGGACAGAGAGAGAGGGGACAGAGAGAGAGGGGACAGCGAGAGTGGGGACAGCGAGAGTGGGGACAGCGAGAGTGGGGACAGCGAGAGTGGGATAGACAGGGGGGATAGAGAGACAGGGGATCAAGAGGGGACAGAGAGATTGGACGGAGAGAGGGGACGGAGAGAGGGGACGGAGAGAGGGGACGGAGAGAGAGGGAAAGAAAGGGGATAGCGACAGAAGACAGAGAGAGGGGACAGAGAGAATGGACATCAAGAGGGGACAGAGAGAGGGGACAGAGAGAGGGATCGCGAGAGGACTGAGAGAGGGGACAGAGAGAGAGGGATAGAAAGGAGATAGAGAGAGGGGACGGAGAGAGGGGACAGAGAGAGGGGGATAGAAAGGAGATGGAGAGAGGGGACAGAGAGAGAGGGATACAAAGGAGATAGAGAGAGGGGACAGAGAGAGAGGGATAGAAAGGAGATAGAGAGAGGGCACGGAGGGTACAGAGAGAGGGATAGAGTGGGGACAGAGAGAGGGGACAGAGAGGTTGGGATAGAAAGGGGATAATGAGAGGGGACAGAGAGAGTTATGGAGAGGGGACAGAGAGAGAGGACAGAGAGAGGGGACAGAGAGTGAGGGGACAGAGAGTGAGGGGACAGAGAGTGAGGGGACAGAGAGAGAGGGACAGAGAGAGAGGGACAGAGAGAGAGGGATAGAGAGAGAGGGATAGAGAGAGAGGGATAGAGAGACGGGGGATCAAGAGGGGACAGAGAGATGGGACGGAGAGATGGGACGGAGAGAGGGGACGGAGACAGGGGATAGAGGGAGAGGGATAGAGAGGGGGCAGAGAGGGGGGATCAAGAGGGGACAGAGAGAGGGGACAGAGAGAGAGGGATAGAGAGGGGGCAGAGAGGGGGACAGTAGGGGGGAAATCAAGAGGGGGCAGGGAGAGGGGACGGGGAGAGGGGACGGGGAGAGGGGACGGAGAGAGGGAACGGAGAGAGGGAACGGAGAGAGGGGACGGAGAGAGGGGACGGAGAGAGGGGACGGAGAGAGGGGTCAGAGAGAGGGGACAGAGAGTGGGGACAGAGAGAGGGGACAGAGGGAGAGGGATAGAGGGAGAGGGATAGAGAGGGGGCAGAGAGGGGGGACAGGGAGAGGGGGGATTAAGAGGGGACAGAGAGATGGTACAGAGAGAGGGATGGAGAGGGGACAGAGAGAGGGGACAGAGAGAGAGGGAAAGAAAGGGGATAGCGACAGAGGACAGAGAGAGGGGACAGAGAGAATGGACATCAAGAGGGGACAGAGAGAGGGGACAGAGAGAGGGATCGCGAGGGGACTGAGAGAGGGGATAGAGAAAGAGGGATAGAAAGGAGATAGAGAGAGGGGACGGAGAGAGGGGACAGAGAGAGGGGGATAGAAAGGAGATAGAGAGAGGGGACAGAGAGAGAGGGATAGAAAGGAGATAGAAAGAGGGGACAGAGAGAGAGGGATAGAAAGGAGATAGAGAGAGGGCACGGAGGGGACAGAGAGAGGGATAGAGAGGGTGGGATAGAACGCGGATAATGAGAGGGGACAGAGAGAGTTATGGAGAGGGGACAGAGAGAGAGGGGACAGAGAGAGAGGGACAGAGAGAGAGGGATAGAGAGGGGGGACAGAGAGACGGGGGATCAAGAGGGGACGGAGAGATGGGACGGAGAGAGGGGACAGAGAGAGGGGACAGAGAGAGGGGACAGAGAGAGGGGACAGAGAGGGGGGACAGAGAGGGGGGACGGAGACATGGAACGGAGAGAGGGGATGGAGAGGGAGGGATAGAGAGGGGGCAGAGACGGGGGACAGAGAGACGGGGGATCAAGAGGGGACAGAGAGAGGGGACGGAGAGAGGGGACGAGGAGAGGGGACGGAGACAGGGGACGGAGACAGGGGACGGAGAGAGGGGACGGAGACATGGAACGGAGAGAGGGGACGGAGATAGCGGACGGAGAGAGGGGATAGAGGGAGAGGGATAGAGATAGGGGCAGAGGGGGGGACAGAGAGAGGGGGGATCAAGAGGGGACAGAGAGAGGGGACCGAGAGTGGGGACAGAGAGTGGGGACGGACAGAGGGGACGGACAGAGGGGACGGACAGAGGGGACGGAGAGAGGGGATAGAGGGAGAGGGATAGAGGGAGAGGGATAGAGAGGGGGCAGAGAGGGGGGACAGAGAGAGGGGGGATTAAGAGGGGACAGAGAGAAGGGACAGAGAGACGGGACAGAGAGAGGGGACAGAGAGTGGGGACAGAGAGAGGGGACAGCAAGAGGGGGGATCAAGAGGGGACAGGGAGAGGGATAGAGAGGGGACAGAGAGGGGGGACAGAGAGAGAGGACAGAGAGATTTATAGAGAGAGGGATAGAGAGAGAGGGATAGAGAGAGAGGGATAGAGAGAGAGGGATAGACAGGGGGGTGAAGAGGGGACAGAGAGTGGGATAGAGATGCGACAGAGAGAGAGGGATAGAGAGCGAGGGATAGAGAGAGGGATAGAGAGGGGGGACAGAGAGAGAGGGATAGAGAGGGGGCAGAGAGGGGGGACAGAGAGAGGTTGCATCAAGAGGGGACAGGGAGAAGTGACAGAGAGAGGGGGACAGAGAGAGAGGGATAGAGAGGGGGCAGAGAGGGGGGACAGAGAGAGGTTGCATCAAGAGGGGACAGGGAGAAGGGACAGAGAGAAGGGACAGAGAGAGAGGGATAGAGAGAGAGGGATAGACAGGGGGGTGAAGAGGGGACAGAGAGTGGGATAGAGATGCGACAGAGAGAGAGGGATAGAGAGCGAGGGATAGAGAGAGGGATAGAGAGGGGGGACAGAGAGAGAGGGATAGAGAGGGGGCAGAGAGGGGGGACAGAGAGAGGTTGCATCAAGAGGGGACAGGGAGAAGGGACAGAGAGAGGGGGACAGAGAGAGAGGGATAGAGAGGGGGCAGAGAGGGGGGACAGAGAGAGGTTGCATCAAGAGGGGACAGGGAGAAGGGACAGAGAGAAGGGACAGAGAGAGGGGATAGAGGGAGAGGGATAGAGAGGGGGCAGAGAGGGGGGATTAAGAGGGGGGATTAATAGGGGACAGAGAGAGGGGACAGAGAGAGGGGACAGAGAGAGGGGACAGAGAGAGGGGGGATCAAGAGGGGAAAGAGAGAAGGGACAGAGAGAGGGGGACAGAGAGAGAGGGATAGAGAGGGGACAGAGAGAGAGGGATAGAAAGGAGATAGAGAGAGGGACAGAGAGAGGGTACAGAGAGAGGGGATTGAGAGAGGGGACAGAGAGACAAGAATAGGGAGGGGGCAGAGAGGGGGGATCAAGAGGGGACAGAGAGAGGGGACAGATAGAGTTATAGAGAGGGGACAGAGAGAGGGGACAGAGAGAGAGGGACAGAGAGAGAGGGATAGAGAGGGGGGACAGAGAGGGGGGACAGAGAGGGGGGACAGAGAGGGGGGACAGAGAGAGGAACAGAGAGAAAGGGTTCAGAGATAAAGGTACAGAGATAAAGGGACAGAGAGAACGGGGTAGAGAGAGAGGGGATAGAGAGACGGATCGAGAGGGGACAGAGGGAGGGATAGAGAGAGGGGACAGAGAGAGGGGACAGAGAGAGGGACAGAGAGAGGGACAGAGAGAGGGACAGAGAGAGGGACAGAGAGGCGGACAGAGAGAGGGGACAGATAGAGGGGACAGATAGAGGGGACAGAGAGAGTGGGACAGAGAGAGTGGGACAGAGAGAGTGGGACAGAGAGAGTGGGATAGAGAGAGTGGGATAGAGAGAGGACAGAGAGAGGGGACAGAGAGAGGGGATAGAGAGAGGGGGCAGAGAGAGGGGGCAGAGAGAGGGGGCAGAGAGAGGGGGCAGAGAGGGGGGACAGAGAGGGAAGATAGAGAGAGAGGACAGAGAGAGAGGGATAGAGAGGGGGCACAGAGAGAGAGGGATGGAGAGGGGGCAGAGAGAAGGGACAGAGAGAGGGGACAGAGAGTGGGGACAGAGAGTGGGGACAGAGAGTGGGGGGATCAAGAGGGGACAGGGAGCAGGATAGAGAGGGGACAGAGAGAGAGGACAGCGAGAGGGGGGATCAAGAGGGGACAGGGAGAGGGAAAGAGAGGGGACAGAGCGAGCGGACAGAGAGGGGATAGAGAGAGAGGGATAGACAGGGGGGATCAAGAGGGGACAGGGAGAGGGATAGAGAGGGGACAGAGCGAGCGGACAGAGAGAGGGGATAGAGAGAGAGGGATAGACAGGGGGGATCAAGAGGGGACAGAGAGAGGGATAGAGACGGCACAGAGAGAGGGGACAGAGAGTGGGGACAGAGAGAGGGGACAGAGAGAGGGGACAGAGAGAGAGGGGACAGAGAGAGAGGGACAGAGAGAAAGGGACAGAGAGAGGGGACAGAGAGAGAGGGACAGAGAGACAGGGGACGGAGAGACAGGGGACGGAGAGACAGGGGACGGAGAGAGAGGGGACGGAGAGAGAGAGGACGGAGAGAGAGGGGATGGAGAGAGGGAACGGAGAGAGGGAACGGAGAGAGGGGACGGAGAGAGGGGACGGAGACATGGAACGGAGACATGGAACTAGACATGGAACGGAGAGAGGGGACAGGGAGAGGGGACGGAGAAAGGGGACGGAGAGAGGGGACGGAGAGAGGGGACGGAGAGAGGGGACGGAGAGAGGGGATGTTGAGAGGGGACGGAGAGAGGGGACGGAGAGAGGGAACGGAGAGAGGGGACGGAGAGAGGGGACGGAGAGAGGGGACGGAGACATGGAACGGAGAGAGGAGATAGAGGGAGAGGGATAGAGAGGGGGGGAATCAAGAGGGGACAGAGAGAAGGGACAGAGAGAGGGGACAGAGTGAGAGGGATAGAGAGGGGGGACAGAGAGAGGGGGGATCAAGAGGAGGCAGAGAGAGGGGACGGAGAGAGGGGACGGGGAGAGGGGACGGGGAGAGGGGACGGGGAGAGGGGACGGAGAGAGGGGACGGAGAGAGGGGACGGAGAGAGGGGATAGAGGGAGAGGGATAGAGAGGGGGCAGAGAGGGGGGATTAAGAGCGGACAGATACGGGGGACAGAGAGAGGGGACAGAGAGAGGGGACAGAGAGAGGGGTCAGTGAGAGGGGACAGAGAGAGGGGACAGAGAGAGGGGACAGAGAGAGGGGACAGAGAGAGGGGGCAGAGAGGGGGGACAGAGAGGGAAGATAGAGAGAGAGGACAGAGAGAGAGGACAGAGAGAGAGGGATAGAGAGGGGGCAGAGAGTGGGGACAGAGAGAGGGGGGATCAAGAGGGGACAGAGAGAGGGGACAGAGAGAGAGGGATAGAGAGGGGGCACAGAGAGAGAGGGATGGAGAGGGGGCAGAGGGGGGGGACAGAGAGAGAGGGATGGAGAGGGGGCAGAGGGGGGGGGACAGAGAGAGGGGGGATCAAGAGGGGACAGAGAGAAGGGACAGAGAGAGGGGACAGAGAGAGGGGGGTTCAAGAGGGAACAGGGAGCGGGATAGAGAGGGGACAGCGAGATGGGGGATCAAAAGGGGATATGGAGAAGGATAGAGAGAGGACAGAGAGAGGGGACAGCGAGAGGGGGGATCAAGAGGGGACAGGGAGAGGGATAGATAGGGGACAGAGAAAGGCGGGATCAAAAGGGAACAGAGAGAGGGGACAGAGAGAGGGGACAGAGAGAGGGGACAGAGAGTGGGGACAGAGAGTGGGGACAGAGAGTGGGGACAGAGAGAGGGGGGATCAAGAGGGGACAGGGAGCAGGTTAGAGAGGGGACAGAGAGTGGGGACAGAGAGAGGGGGGATCAAGAGGGGACAGGGAGAGGGATAGAGAGGGGACAGAGCGAGGGGACAGAGAGAGGGGATAGAGAGAGAGGGATAGACAGAGGGGATCAAGAGGGGACAGAGAGAGGGATAGAGACGGCACAGAGAGAGGGGACAGAGAGAGAGGGACAGAGAGAAAGGGACAGAGAGAAAGGGACAGAGAGGGGGGACAGAGAGAGAGGGGACAGAGAGAGAGGGGACGGAGAGAGAGGGGACGGAGAGAGAGGGGACGGAAAGAGGGGACGGAGACATGGAACGGAGACATGGAACGGAGAGAGGGGACAGGGAGAGGGGACGGAGAGAGGGGACGGAGAGAGGGGACGGAGAGAGGGGACGGAGACATGGAACGGAGAGAGGGGATAGAGGGAGAGGGATAGAGAGGGGGGGGAATCAAGAGGGGACAGAGAGAAGGGACAGAGAGAGGGGACAGAGTGGGAAGGATAGAGAGGGGGGACAGAGAGAGGGGGGATCAAGAGGAGGCAGAGAGAGGGGACGGAGAGAGGGGACGGAGAGAGGGGACGGGGAGAGGGGACGGGGAGAGGGGACGGGGAGAGGGGACGGGGAGAGGGGACGGAGAGAGGGTACGGAGATAGGGGATAGAGGGAGAGGGATAGAGAGGGGGCATGAGAGGGGGTATTAAGAGCGGACAGAGAGGGGGGACAGAGAGGGGGGACAGAGAGAGGGGACAGAAAGAGGGGACAGTGAGAGGGGACAGTGAGAGGGGACAGTGAGAGGGGACAGAGAGAGGGGACAGAGAGAGGGGGATCAAGAGGGGAAAGAGAGAAGGGACAGAGAGAGGGGGACAGAGAGAGAGGGATAGAGAGGGGGGACAGAGAGAGGTTGCATCAAGAGGGGACAGGGAGAAGGGACAGAGAGAGGGGATAGAGGGAGTGGGATAGAGAGGGGGCAGAGAGGGGGGATTAAGAGGGGGGATTAAGAGGGGGGATTAAGAGGGGACAAGAGAGGGGACAGAGAGAGGGGACAGAGAGAGGGGGGATCAAGAGGGGAAAGAGAGAGGGGGACAGAGAGAGAGGGATAGAGAGGGGGCAGAGAGGGGGGACAGAGAGAGGGGGGATCAAGAGGGGAAAGAGAGAAGGGACAGAGAGAGGGGGACAGAGAGAGAGGGATAGAGAGGGGGCAGAGAGGGGGGACAGAGAGAGGGGACAGAGAGAGGGGGGATCAAGAAGGGACAGAGAGAAGGGACAGAGAGAGAGGGAAAGAGAGGGGGCAGAGAGGGGAGACAGAGAGAGGGGGGATCAAGAGGGGACAGAGGGAAGGGACAGAGAGAGAGGACAGAGAGAGTTATAGAGAGGGGACAGGGACAGGGTATGGAGAGAGGCGATAGAAAGAGGGGGCAGAGAGTGGGGCCAGAGTGTGGGGACAGAGAGAGAGGGACAGAGAGAGGGGACAGAGAGTGGGGACAGAGAAAGGGGGGATCAAGAGGGAACAGGGAGCGGGATAGAGAGGGGACAGAGAGAGGGGACAGAGAGCGGGGGGATCAAGAGGGGACAGGGAGAGGGATAGAGGGGGGACAGAGAGAGGGGGGATCAAGAGGGGACAGGGAGGGGGGACAGAGGGAGGGGACAGAGGGAGGGGATAGAGAGGGGGCAGAGAGGGGTGTCAGAGAGAGGGGGGATCATGAGGGAACAGAGAGAAGGGACAGAGAGAAGGGACAGAGAGAGTTATCGAGAGGGGACAGGGAGAGGGGACAGAGGGAGGGGACAGAGGGTGAGGGATAGAGAGGGGGCAGAGAGAGGGGGGATCAAGATGGGACAGAGGGAAGGGACAGAGAGAGGGGACAGAGATAATTATAGAGAGGGCACAGGGAGAGGGGACAGATAGAGGGGACAGAGAGAGGGATAGCGAGGGGACAGAGAGAGGGGGACAGAGAGAGAGGGATAGAGAGGGGGCAGAGAGGGGGGACAGAGAGAGGGGACAGAGGGAGGGGGGATCAAGAAGGGACAGAGAGAAGGGACAGAGAGAGAGGGAAAGAGAGGGGGCAGCGAGGGGAGACAGAGAGAGGGGGGATCAAGAGGGGACAGAGGGAAGGGACAGAGAGAGAGGACAGAGAGAGTTATAGAGAGGGGACAGGGACAGGGTATAGAGAGAGGGGATAGAGAGAGGGGCCAGAGAGTGGGGCCAGAGAGTGGGGCCAGAGAGAGACGGACAGAGAGAGGGGACAGAGAGAGGGGACAGAGAGAGGGGACAGAGAGAGGGGACAGAGAGAGGGGACAGAGAGTGGGGACAGAGAGAGGGGGAATCAAGAGGGAACAGGGAGCGGGATAGAGAGGGGACAGAGAGAGGGGACAGAGAGCGGCGGGATCAAGAGGGGACAGGGAGAGGGATAGAGGGGGGACAGAGAGAGGGGAGATCAAGAGGGGACAGAGAGAGGGGACAGTGGGAGGGGACAGAGGGAGGGTACAGAGAGAGGGGATAGAGAGGGGGCAGAGAGGGGTGTCAGAGAGAGGGGGGATCATGAGGGAACAGAGAGAAGGGGCAGAGAGAGGAGACAGAGAGAGTTATAGAGAGGGGACAGGGAGAGGGGACAGAGGGAGGGGACAGAGGGTGAGGGATAGAGAGGGGGCAGAGAGAGGGGGGATCAAGAGGGGACAGAGGGAAGGGACAGAGAGAGGGGACAGAGAGAATTATAGAGAGGGCACAGGGAGAGGGGACAGATAGAGGGGACAGAGAGAGGGATAGCCAGGGGACAGAGAGAGGGGACAGAGAGAGGGGACAGAGAGTGGGGACAGAGAGTGGGGACAGAGAGTGGGGACAGAGAGAGGGGACAGAGAGAGGTTACAGAGAGTGGGGCAGAGAGAGAGACAGAGAGAGAGAGACAGAGAGAGAGAGACAGAGAGAGAGGGACAGAGAGAGAGGGACAGAGAGAGAGGGACAGAGAGAGGGGGGATCAAGAGGGGACAGAGAGAAGGGACAGAGAGAGGGGACAGAGAGAGGGGGGTTCAAGAGGGAACAGGGAGCGGGATAGAGAGGGGACAGCGAGAGGGGGGATCAAGAGGGGACAGGGAGAGGGATAGATAGGGGACAGAGAGAGGCGGGATCAAAAGGGAACAGAGAGAGGGGACAGCGAGAGGGGGGATCAAGAGGGGACAGAGCGAGGGGACAGAGAGAGGGGACAGAGAGAGAGGGATAGACGGGGGGGGATCAAGAGGGGACAGAGAGAGGGATAGAGACGGCACAGAGAGAGGGGACAGAGAGAGAGGGACAGAGAGAGAGGGGACGGAGAGAGAGGGGACGGAGAGAGAGGGGACGGAGAGAGAGGGGACGGAGAGAGAGGGGACGGAGAGAGAGGGGACGGAGAGTGGGGACGGAGAGAGGGGACGGAGAGAGGGGACGGAGACATGGAACGGAGAGAGGGGATAGAGGGAGAGGGATAGAGGGAGAGGGATAGAGAGGGGGGACAGAGAGAGGGGGGATCAAGAGGAGGCAGAGAGAGGGGACGGAGAGAGGTGACGGAGAGAGGGGACGGGGAGAGGGGACGGGGAGAGGGGACGGAGAGAGGGGACGGAGAGAGGGGACGGAGAGAGGGGACAGAGAGAGGGGGGATCAAGAGGGGAAAGAGAGAAGGGACAGAGAGAGGGGGACAGAGAGAGAGGGATAGAGAGGGGGCAGAGAGGGGGGACAGAGAGAGGTTGCATCAAGAGGGGACAGGGAGAAGGGACAGAGAGAAGGGACAGAGAGAGGGGATAGAGGGAGAGGGATAGAGGGAGAGGGATAGAGAGGGGGGATAGAGAGGGGGGATAGAGAGGGGGGATAGAGAGGGGGGATAGAGAGGGGGGATAGAGAGGGGGGATAGAGAGGGGGGATTGAGAGGGGGGATTAAGAGGGGGGATTAAGAGGGGACGGAGAGAGGGGACGGAGAGAGGGGACGGAGAGAGGGGACGGAGAGAGGGGACGGAGACATGGAACGGAGACATGGAACGGAGACATGGAACGGAGACATGGAACGGAGACATGGAACGGAGAGAGGGGACAGGGAGAGGGGATGGAGAAAGGGGACGGAGAGAGGGGACGGAGAGAGGGGACGGAGAGAGGGGACGGAGAGAGGGGACGGAAGAGGGGACGGAGAGAGGGGACGGAGAGAGGGGACGGAGAGAGGGGACGGAGACATGGAACGGAGAGAGGGGATAGAGGGAGAGGGATAGAGAGGGGGGGGAATCAAGAGGGGACAGAGAGAAGGGACAGAGAGAGGGGACAGAGTGAGAGGGATAGAGAGGGGGGACAGAGAGAGGGGGGATCAAGAGGAGGTAGAGAGAGGGGACGGAGAGAGGGGACAGAGAGAGGGGACGGGGAGAGGGGACGGGGAGAGGGGACGGGGAGAGGGGACGGAGAGAGGGGACGGAGAGAGGGGACGGAGAGAGGGGACGGAGAGAGGGGACGGAGAGAGGGGACAGAGGGAGAGGGATAGAGAGGGGGCAGAGAGGGGGGATTAAGAGGGGGGATTAAGAGGGGACAGAGAGAGGGGACAGAGAGAGGGGACAGAGAGAGGGGGGATCAAGAGGGGAAAGAGAGAAGGGACAGAGAGAGGGGGACAGAGAGAGAGGGATAGAGAGGGGGCAGAGAGGGGGGACAGAGAGAGGGGGGATCAAGAGGGGAAAGAGAGAAGGGACAGAGAGAGGGGGACAGAGAGAGAGGGATAGAGAGGGGGCAGAGAGGGGGGACAGAGAGAGGGGACAGAGAGCGGGGGGGGGTATCAAGAAGGGACAGAGAGAAGGGACAGAGAGAGAGGGAAAGAGAGGGGGCAGAGAGGGGAGACAGAGAGAGGGGGGATCAAGAGGGGACAGAGGGAAGGGACAGAGAGAGAGGACAGAGAGAGTTATAGAGAGGGGACAGGGACAGGGTATAGAGAGAGGGGATAGAAAGAGGGGCCAGAGAGTGGGGACAGAGAGAGAGGGACAGAGAGAGAGGGACAGAGAGAGAGGGACAGAGAGAGGGGACAGAGAGAGGGGACAGAGAGAGGGGGGATCAAGAGGGAACAGGGAGCGGGATAGAGAGGGGACAGAGAGAGGGGACAGAGAGCGGGGGATCAAGAGGGGACAGGGAGAGGGATAGAGGGGGGACAGAGAGAGGGGGGATCAAGAGGGGACAGAGGGAGGGGACAGAGGGAGGGGACAGAGGGAGGGGACAGAGGGAGGGGATGGAGAGGGGTGTCAGAGAGAGGGGGGATCATGAGGGAACAGAGAGAATGGACAGAGAGAGGGGACAGGGAGAGGGGACAGGGAGAGGGGACAGAGGGAGGGGACAGAGGGTGAGGGATAGAGAGGGGGCAGAGAGAGGGGGGATCAATGGGGGACAGAGGGAAGGGACAGAGAGAGGGGACAGAGAGAATTATAGAGAGGGCAGAGGGAGAGGGAACAGATAGAGGGGACAGAGAGTGGGGACAGAGAGTGGGGACAGAGAGAGGGGACAGAGAGAGGGGACAGAGAGAGGGGACAGAGAGAGGTTACAGAGAGTGGGGACAGAGAGAGAGGGACAGAGAGGGGGCAGAGAGAGGGGGGATCAAGAGGGGACAGAGAGAGGGATAGAGAGGGGACAGAGAGAGAGGGATAGAGAGAGAGGGATAGAGAGAGAGGGGATCAAGAGGGGACAGAGAGAGGTGACAGAGAGAGGGATAGAGAGGGGGCAGAGAAGGGGGACAGAGAGAGGGGGATCAAGAGGGAACAGAGAGATGGTACAGAGAGAGGGGACAGAGAGCGTGGGAAAGAAAGGGGATAGCGACAGAGGACAGAGAGAGGGGACAGAGAGAATGGACATCAAGAGGGGACAGAGAGAGAGGGATAGAAAGGAGATAGAGAGAGGGGACAGAGAGAGCGGACAGAGAGAGGGGGATAGAAAGGAGATAGAGAGAGTGGACAGAGAGAGGGGACAGAGAGATAGGGATAGAAAGGAGATAGACAGAGGGTACAGAGAGAGGGATAGAGAGGGGACAGAGAGAGGGGACAGAGAGGGTGGGATGGAAAGGAGATAGACAGAGGGTACAGAGAGAAAGGGATAGAAAGCAGATAGAGAGAGGGTACAGAGAGAGGGGACACAGAGAGAGGGATAGAAAGGAAATAGAGAAAGGGGACAGAGAGAGGGTACAGAGAGAGGGATAGAGGGGGGACAGAGAGAAGGAATTGAGAGAGGGGACAGAGAGAGAAGAATAGAGAGGGGGCAGAGAGGGGGGACAGAGAGAGGGGGGATCAAGAGGGGACAGAGAGAGGGGACAGAGAGAGGGGACAGAGAGGGGGGACGGAGACATGCAACGGAGAGAGGGGACGGAGAGAGGGGATGGAGAGGGAGGGAAAGAGAGGGGGCAGAGACGGGGGACAGAGAGAGGGAGGATCAAGAGGGGACAGAGAGAAGGGACAGAGAGAGGGGACAGAGAGAGGGGACAGAGAGAGGGGACAGAGAGTGGGGACAGAGAGTGGGGACAGAGAGTGGGGACAGAGAGAGGGGACAGAGAGAGGGGACAGAGAGAGGGGACAGAGAGTGGGGGGATCAAGAGGGGACAGGGAGCGGGATAGAGAGGGGACAGAGAGAGGGGACAGCAAGGGGGGGATCAAGAGGGGACAGGGAGAGGGATAGAGAGGGGACAGAGAGAGGGGGCAGAGACGGGGGACAGAGAGAGAGGACAGAGAGATTTATAGAGAGGGGACAGAGAGAGGGGACAGAGAGAGAGGGACAGAGAGAGAGGGACAGAGAGAGATGGATAGAGAGAGAGGGATAGAGAGAGAGGGATAGAGAGAGAGGGATAGGCAGGGGGGTGAAGAGGGGACAGAGAGTGGGATAGAGACGGGACAGAGAGAGAGGGATAGAGAGAGAGGGATAGAGAGAGGGATAGAGAGGGGGGACAGAGAGAGAGGGACAGAGAGGGGGCAGAGAGGGGGGACAGAGAGGGGGCAGAGAGGGGGGACAGAGAGAGGCTGCATCAAGAGGGGACAGGGAGAAGGGACAGAGAGAAGGGGACAGAGAGAGAGGGATAGAGAGGGGGCAGAGAGGGGGGACAGAGAGAGGTTGCATCAAGAGGGGACAGGGAGAAGGGACAGAGAGAAGGGACAGAGAGAGGGGATAGAGGGAGAGGGATAGAGAGGGGGGATGAAGAGGGGACAGAGAGAGGTTACAGAGAGAGGTGACAGAGAGAGGGGACAGAGAGAGGGGGGATCAAGAGGGGAAAGAGAGAAGGGACAGAGAGAGGGGGACAGAGAGAGAGGGATAGAGAGGGGGCAGAGAGGGGGGACAGAGAGAGGGGGGATCAAGAGGGGAAAGAGAGAAGGGACAGAGAGAGGGGGACAGAGAGAATTATAGAGAGGGCACAGGGAGAGGGAACAGATAGAGGGGACAGAGAGAGGGGACAGAGAGTGGGGACAGAGAGTGGGGACAGAGAGTGGGGACAGAGAGTGGGGACAGAGAGAGGGGACAGAGAGAGGGGACAGAGAGAGGGGACAGAGAGTGGGGACGAGAGAGAGGGACAGAGAGGGGGGATCAAGAGGGGACAGAGAGAGGGATAGAGAGGGGACAGAGAGAGGGGACAGAGAGAGAGGGATAGAGAGAGAGGGGATCAAGAGGGAACAGAGAGATGGTACAGAGAGAGGGTTAGAGAGGGGACAGAGAGAGGGGACAGAGAGCGTGGGAAAGAAAGGGGATAGTGACAGAGGACAGAGAGAGGGGACAGAGAGAATGGACATCAAGAGGGGACAGAGAGAGAGGGATAGAAAGGAGATAGAGCGAGGGGACAGAGAGAGCGGACAGAGAGAGGGGGATAGAAAGGAGATAGAGAGAGTGGACAGAGAGAGGGGACAGAGAGATAGGGATAGAAAGGAGATAGACAGAGGGTACAGAGAGAGGGATAGAGAGGGGACAGAGAGAGGGGACAGAGAGGGTGGGATGGAAAGGGGACAGAGAGAAGGGACAGAGAGAAAGGGATAGAAAGGAGATAGAGAGAGGGTACAGAGAGAGGGGTCACAGAGAGAGGGATAGAAAGGAAATAGAGAAAGGGGACAGAGAGAGGGTACAGAGAGAGGGATAGAGGGGGGACAGAGAGAAGGAATTGAGAGAGGGGACAGAGAGAGAAGAATAGAGAGGGGGCAGAGAGGGGGGATCAAGAGGGGACAGAGAGAGGGGACAGAGAGAGGGGACAGAGAGAGGGGACAGAGAGAGGGGACAGAGAGGGGGGACGGAGACATGGAACGGAGAGAGGGGACGGAGAGAGGGGATGGAGAGGGAGGGATAGAGAGGGGGCACAGACGGGGGACAGAGAGAGGGAGGATCAAGAGGGGACAGAGAGAAGGGACAGAGAGTGGGGACAGAGAGTGGGGACAGAGAGAGGGGGGATCAAGAGGGGACAGGGAGCGGGATAGAGAGGGGACAGAGAGAGGGGACAGAGAGTGGGGACAGAGAGTGGGGACAGAGAGAGGGGACAGAGAGAGGGGACAGAGAGAGGGGACAGAGAGAGGGGGGATCAAGAGGGGACAGGGAGAGGGATAGAGAGGGGACAGAGAGAGGGGGCAGAGATGGGGGACAGAGAGAGAGGACAGAGAGATTTATAGAGAGGGGACAGAGAGAGGGGACAGAGAGAGGGCACAGAGAGAGAGGGGACAGAGAGAGAGGGGACAGAGAGAGAGGGGACAGAGAGAGAGGGACAGAGACAGAGGGATAGAGAGAGAGGGATAGAGAGAGAGGGATAGGCAGGGGGGTGAAGAGGGGACAGAGAGTGGGATAGAGACGGGACAGAGAGAGAGGGATAGAGAGAGGGATAGAGAGGGGGGACAGAGAGAGAGGGATAGAGCGGGGGCAGAGAGGGGGGACAGAGAGGGGGCAGAGAGGGGGGACAGAGAGAGGCTGCATCAAGAGGGGACAGGGAGAAGGGACAGAGAGAAGGGGACAGAGAGAGAGGGATAGAGAGGGGGCAGAGAGGGGGGACAGAGAGAGGTTGCATCAAGAGGGTACAGGGAGAAGGGACAGAGAGAAGGGACAGAGAGAGGGGATAGAGGGAGAGGGATAGAGAGGGGGGATTAAGAGGGGGGATTAAGAGGGGGGATTAAGAGGGGACAGAGAGAGGTGACAGAGAGAGGGGACAGAGAGAGGGGGGATCAAGAGGGGAAAGAGAGAAGGGACAGAGAGAGGGGGACAGAGAGAGAGGGATAGAGAGGGGGCAGAGAGGGGGGACAGAGAGAGGGGGGATCAAGAGGGGAAAGAGAGAAGGGACAGAGAGAGGGGGACAGAGAGAGAGGGATAGAGAGGGGGCAGAGAGGGGGGACAGAGAGTGGGGACAGAGAGTGGGGACAGAGAGTGGGGACAGAGAGAGGGGACAGAGAGAGGGGACAGAGAGAGGGGACAGAGAGTGGGGACAGAGAGAGAGGGACAGAGAGAGAGGGAGAGAGAGAGAGGGACAGAGAGGGGGCAGAGAGAGGGGGGATCAAGAGGGGACAGAGAGAGGGGACAGAGAGAGGGGACAGAGAGAGAGGGATAGAGAGAGAGGGATAGAGAGAGAGGGGATCAAGAGGGGACAGAGAGAGGTGACAGAGAGAGGGATAGAGAGGGGGCAGAGAAGGGGGACAGAGAGAGGGGGATCAAGAGGGAACAGATAGATGGTACAGAGAGAGGGTTAGAGAGGGGACAGAGAGAGGGGACAGAGAGCGTGGGAAAGAAAGGGGATAGCGACAGAGGACAGAGAGAGGGGACAGAGAGAATGGACATCAAGAGGGGACAGAGAGAGAGGGATAGAAAGGAGATAGAGAGAGGGGACAGAGAGAGGGGGATAGAGAGAGTGGACAGAGAGAGTGGACAGAGAGAGGGGACAGAGAGATAGGGATAGAAAGGAGATAGACAGAGGGTACAGAGAGAGGGATAGAGAGGGGACAGAGAGAGGGGACAGAGAGGGTGGGATGGAAAGGGGACAGAGAGAAGGGACAGAGAGAAAGGGATAGAAAGGAGATAGAGAGAGGGTACAGAGAGAGGGGACACAGAGAGAGGGATAGAAAGGAAATAGAGAAAGGGGACAGAGAGAGGGTACAGAGAGAGGGATAGAGGGGGGACAGAGAGAAGGAATTGAGAGAGGGGACAGAGAGAGAAGAATAGAGAGGGGGCAGAGAGGGGGGACAGAGAGAGGGGGGATCAAGAGGGGACAGAGAGAGGGGACAGAGAGAGGGGACAGAGAGGGGGACGGAGACATTGAACGGAGAGAGTGCACGGAGAGAGGGGATGGAGAGGGAGGGATAGAGAGGGGGCAGAGACGGGGGACAGAGAGAGGGGGGATCAAGAGGGGACAGAGAGAAGGGACAGACGGAGGGGACAGAGAGAGGGGACAGAGAGATGGGACAGAGAGATGGGGCATCAAGAGGGGACAGGGAGCGGGATAGAGAGGGGACAGAGAGAGGGGACCACAACATGGGGGATCAAGAGGGGACAGGGAGAGGGATAGAGAGGGGACAGAGAGAGGGGGCAGAGACGGGGGACAGAGAGAGAGGACAGAGAGATTTATAGAGAGGGGACAGAGAGAGGGGACAGAGAGAGAGGGACAGAGAGAGAGGGATAGAGAGAGAGGGATAGAGAGAGAGGGATAGACAGGGGGTGAAGAGGGGACAGAGAGTGGGATAGAGACGGGACAGAGAGAGAGGGATAGAGAGAGAGGTTGCATCAAGAGGGGACAGGGAGAAGGGACAGAGAGAGGGGGACAGAGAGAGAGGGATAGAGAGGGGGCAGAGAGGGGGGACAGAGAGAGGTTGCATCAAGAGGGGACAGGGAGAAGGGACAGAGAGAGGGGATAGAGGGAGAGGGATAGAGAGGGGGGATTAAGAGGGGGTATTAAGAGGGGGGATTAAGAGGGGACAGAGAGAGGGGACAGAGAGGGGGGATCAAGAGGGGAACGAGAGAAGGGACAGAGAGAGGGGGACAGAGAGAGAGGGATAGAGAGGGGGCAGAGATGGGGGACAGAGAGAGGGGGGATCATGAGGGGAAAGAGAGAAGGGACAGGGAGAGGGGGACAGAGAGAGAGGGATAGAGAGGGGGCAGAGAGGGGGGACAGAGAGAGGGGGGATCAAGAGGGGACAGGGAGAGGGATAGAGGGGGGACAGAGAGAGGGGGGATCAAGAGGGGACAGAGAGAGGGGACAGAGGGAGGGGACAGAGGGAGGGGATAGAGAGGGGGCAGAGAGGGGTGTCAGAGAGAGGGGGGATCATGAGGGAACAGAGAGAAGGGACAGAGAGAGGGGACAGAGAGAGTTATAGAGAGGGGACAGGGAGAGGGGACAGAGGGAGGGGACAGAGGGTGAGGGATAGAGAGGGGGCAGAGAGAGGGGGGATCAAGAGGGGACAGAGGGAAGGGACAGAGAGAGGGGACAGAGAGAATTATAGAGAGGGCACAGGGAGAGGGGACAGATAGAGGGGACAGATAGAGGGATAGCGAGGGGACAGAGAGAGGGGACAGAGAGTGGGGACAGAGAGTGGGGACAGAGAGTGGGGACAGAGAGTGGGGACAGAGAGAGAGGGACAGCGAGGGGGGATCAAGAGGGGACAGAGAGAGGGATAGAGAGGGGACAGAGAGAGGGATAGAGAGAGAGGGATAGAGAGAGAGGGATAGAGAGAGAGGGGATCAAGAGGGGACAGAGAGAGGTGACAGAGAGAGGGATAGAGTGGGGGCAGAGAAGGGGGACAGAGAGAGGGGGATCAAGAGGGAACAGAGAGATGGTGCAGAGAGAGGGTTAGAGAGGGGACAGAGAGAGGGGACAGAGAGCGTGGGAAAGAAAGGGGATAGCGACAGAGGACAGAGGGAAGAGACAGAGAGAATGGACATCAAGAGGGGACAGAGAGAGAGGGATAGAAAGGAGATAGAGAGGGGGGACAGAGAGAGGGGACAGAGAGAGGGGGATAGAAAGGAGATAGAGAGAGTGGACAGAGAGAGGGGACAGAGAGATAGGGATAGAAAGGAGATAGACAGAGGGTACTGAGAGAGGGATAGAGAGGGGACAGAGAGAGGGGACAGAGAGGGTGGGATGGAAAGGGGACAGAGAGAAGGGACAGAGAGAAAGGGATAGAAAGGAGATAGAGAGAGGGTACAGAGAGGGGGGACACAGAGAGAGGGATAGAATGGAAATAGAGAAAGGGGACAGAGAGAGGGTACAGAGAGAGGGATAGAGGGGGGACAGAGAGAAGGAATTGAGAGAGGGGACAGAGAGAGAAGAATAGAGAGGGGGCAGAGAGGGGGTACAGAGAGAGGGGGGATCAAGAGGGGACAGAGAGAGGGGACAGAGAGGGGGGATGGAGACATGGAACGGAGAGAGGGGACGGAGAGGGAGGGATAGAGAGGGGACAGAGAGAGGGGACAGAGAGAGGGGACAGAGAGAGGGGACAGAGAGTGGGGACAGAGAGAGGGGACAGAGAGAGGGGGGATCAAGAGGGGACAGGGAGCGGGATAGAGAGGGGACAGAGAGAGGGGACAGCAAGAGGGGGGATCAAGAGGGGACAGGGAGAGGGATAGAGAGGGGACAGAGAGAGGGGGCAGAGACGTGGGACAGAGAGAGAGGACAGAGAGATTTATAGAGAGGGGACAGAGAGAGGGGACAGAGAGAGGGGATAGAGAGAGAGGGATAGAGAGAGAGGGATAGACAGGGGGGTGAAGAGGGGACAGAGAGTGGGATAGAGACGGGACAGAGAGAGAGGGATAGAGAGAGAGGGATAGAGAGAGGGATAGAGAGAGGGATAGAGAGAGGGATAGAGAGAGATAGAGAGAGGGATAGAGAGAGGGATAGAGAGGGGGGACAGAGAGGGGGGGATCAAGAGGGGACGGAGAGAGGGGACAGGGAGAGGAATAGAGACGGGACAGAGAGAGGGGACAGAGAGAGAGGGCTAGAGAGAGGCGACAGAGAGAGGTGACAGAGAGAGAGGGGACAGAGAGAGAGGGGACAGAGAGAGAGGGGACAGCGAGATTGGGGACAGCGAGAGTGGGATAGACAGGGGGGATAGAGAGACGGGGGATCAAGAGGGGACAGAGAGAGTGGACGGAGAGAGTGGACGGAGAGAGTGGACGGAGAGAGTGGACGGAGAGAGGGGACGGAGAGAGGGGACAGAGAGAGAGGGAAAGAAAGGGGATAGCGACAGAGGACAGAGAGAGGGGACAGAGAGAATGGACATCAAGAGGGGACAGAGAGAGGGGACAGAGAGAGGGATCGCGAGGGGACTGAGAGAGGGGACAGAGAGAGAGGGATAGAAAGGAGATAGAGAGAGGGGACGGAGAGAGGGGACGGAGAGAGGGGACAGAGAGAGGGGACAGAGAGAGGGGGATAGAAAGGAGATAGAGAGAGGGGACAGAGAGAGAGGGATAGAAAGGAGATAGAGAGAGGGGACAGAGAGAGAGGGATAGAAAGGAGATAGAGAAAGGGCACGGAGGGTACAGAGAGAGGGATAGAGTGGGGACAGAGAGAGGGGACAGAGAGGTTGGGATAGAAAGGGGATAATGAGAGGGGACAGAGAGAGTTATGGAGAGGGGACAGAGAGAGAGGACAGAGAGTGAGGGGACAGAGAGAGAAGGACAGAGAGAGAGGGACAGAGAGAGAGGGATAGAGAGGGGGGACAGAGAGACGGAGGATCAAGAGGGGACAGAGAGATGGGACGGAGAGAGGGGACGGAGAGAGGGGACGGAAACAGGGGATAGAGGGAGAGGGATAGAGAGGGGGCAGAGAGGGGGGATCAAGAGGGGACAGAGAGAGGGGACAGAGAGAGAGGGATAGAGAGGGGGCAGAGAGGGGGCAGAGAGGGGGACAGTAGGGGGGAAATCAAGAGGGGGCAGAAAGAGGGGACGGAGAGAGGGGACGGAGAGAGGGGACAGAGAGAGGGGACAGAGAGAGGGGACAGAGAGAGGGGACAGAGAGAGGGGGACAGAGAGAGGGGGACAGAGAGAGGGGTCAGAGAGAGGGGTCAGAGAGAGGGGTCAGAGAGAGGGGTCAGAGAGAGGGGACAGAGAGAGGGGACAGAGGGAGAGGGATAGAGAGGGGGCAGAGAGGGGGGATTAAGAGGGGACAGAGAGATGGTACAGAGAGAGGGATAGAGAGGGGACAGAGAGAGGGGACAGAGAGAGAGGGAAAGAAAGGGGATAGCGACAGAGGACAGAGAGAGGGGACAGAGAGAATGGACATCAAGAGGGGACAGAGAGAGGGGACAGAGAGAGGGATCGCGAGGGGACTGAGAGAGGGGATAGAGAGAGAGGGACAGAAAGGAGATAGAGAGAGGGGACGGAGAGAGGGGACAGAGAGAGTGGGATAGAAAGGAGATAGAGAGAGGGGACAGAGAGAGAGGGATAGAAAGGAGATAGAGAGAGGGGACAGAGAGAGAGGGATAGAAAGGAGATAGAGAGAGGGCACGGAGGGTACAGAGAGAGGGATAGAGAGGGGACAGAGAGAGGGGACAGAGAGAGGGGACAGAGAGAGGGGACAGAGAGAGGGGTCAGAGAGGGTGGGATAGAAAGCGGATAATGAGAGGGGACAGAGAGAGTTATGGAGAGGGGACAGAGAGTGAGGGGACAGAGAGTGAGGGGACAGAGAGTGAGGGGACAGAGAGTGAGGGACAGAGAGAGAGGGACAGAGAGGGGGGACAGAGAGACGGGGGATCAAGAGGGGACAGAGAGAGGGGACGGAGACAGGGGACGGAGACAGGGTGACGGAGACAGGGGACGGAGAGAGGGGACGGAGAGAGGGGACGGAGATAGCGGACGGAGAGAGGGGACAGAGGGAGAGGGATAGAGAAAGGGGCAGAGGGGGGGACAGAGAGAGGGGGGATCAAGAGGGGACAGAGAGGAGGGACAGAGAGAGGGGACAGAGAGAGAGGGAAAGAGAGGGGGCAGAGAGGGGGGACAGTAGGGGGAAATCAAGAGGGGGCAGAGAGAGGGGACGGTGAGAGGGGACGGGGAGAGGGGACGGGGAGAGGGGACGGGGAGAGGAGACGGGGAGAGGGGACAGAGAGAGGGGACAGAGAGAGGGGACAGAGAGAGGGGACAGAGAGAGGGGACAGAGGGAGAGGGATAGAGAGGGGGGACAGAGAGAGGGGGGATTAAGAGGGGACAGAGAGATGGTACAGAGAGAGGGATAGAGAGGGGACAGAGAGAGGGGAAAGAGAGAGAGGGAAAGAAGGGTATAGCGACAGAGGACAGAGAGAGGGGACAGAGAGAATGGACATCAAGAGGGGACAGAGAGTGGGGACATAGAGAGAGGGATAGAGAGGGGGCAGAGAGAGGGGGCAGAGAGAGGGGGCAGAGAGAGGGGGCAGAGAGAGGGGGCAGAGAGAGGGGACAGAGAGAGGGGACAGAGAGAGAGGGATAGAGTGAGAGGGATAGAGAGAGGGGGTTCAAGAGGGGACAGAGAGAGGTGACAGAGAGAGGGATAGAGAGGGGGCAGAGAAGGGGGACAGAGAGAGGGGGATCAAGAGGGAACAGAGAGATGTTACAGAGAGAGGGATAGAGAGGGGACAGAGAGAGAGGGAAAGAAAGGGGATAGCGACAAGAGGACAGAGAGAGGGGACAGAGAGAATGGACATCAAGAGGGGACAGAGAGAGAGGGATAGAAAGGAGATAGAGAGAGGGGACAGAGAGAGGGGGATAGAAAGGAGATAGAGGGGACAGAGAGAGGGGACAGAGAGGGGGGACGGAGACATGGAACGGAGAGAGGGGACGGAGAGAGGGGATGGAGTGGGAGGGAAAGAGAGGGGGCAGAGACGGGGGACAGAGAGAGGGAGGATCGAGAGGGGACAGAGAGAGGGGACAGAGAGAGGGGGGATCAAGAGGGGACAGGGAGCGGGATAGAGAGGGGACAGAGAGAGGGGACAGCAAGAGGGGGGATCAAGAGGGGACAGGGAGAGGGATAGAGAGGGGACAGAGAGAGGGGGCACAGATGGGGGACAGAGAGAGAGGACAGAGAGATTTATAGAGAGGGGATAGAGAGAGAGGGATAGAGAGAGAGGGATAGAGAGAGAGGGATAGGCAGGGGGGTGAAGAGGGGACAGAGAGTGGGATAGAGACGGGACAGAGAGAGAGGGATAGAGAGAGAGGGATAGAGAGAGAGGGATAGAGAGAGGGATAGAGAGGGGGGACAGAGAGAGAGGGATAGAGAGGGTGCAGAGAGGGGGGACAGAGAGGGGGCAGAGAGGGGGGACAGAGAGAGGCTGCATCAAGAGGGGACAGGGAGAAGGGACAGAGAGAAGGGGACAGAGAGAGAGGGATAGAGAGGGGGCAGAGAGGGGGGACAGAGAGAGGTTGCATCAAGAGGGGACAGGGAGAAGGGACAGAGAGAAGGGACAGAGAGAGGGGATAGAGGGAGAGGGATAGAGAGGGGGCAGAGAGGGGGGATTAAGAGGGGGGATTAAGAGGGGACAGAGAGAGGTGACAGAGAGAGGGGACAGAGAGAGGGGGGATCAAGAGGGGAAAGAGAGAAGGGACAGAGAGAGGGGGACAGAGAGAGAGGGATAGAGAGGGGGCAGAGAGGGGGGACAGAGAGAGGGGGGATCAAGAGGGGAAAGAGAGAAGGGACAGAGAGAGGGGGACAGAGAGAGAGGGATAGAGAGGGGGCAGAGAGGGGGGACAGAGAGAGGGGACAGAGAGAGGGGGGATCAAGAAGGGACAGAGAGAAGGGACAGAGAGAGAGGGAAAGAGAGGGGGCAGAGAGGGGAGACAGAGAGAGGGGGGAGCAAGAGGGGACAGAGGGAAGGGACAGAGAGAGAGGACAGAGAGAGTTATAGAGAGGGGACAGGGTATAGAGAGTGGGGCCAGAGAGTGGGGCCAGAGAGTGGGGCCAGAGAGAGAGGGACAGAGAGATTGGACAGAGAGAGGGGACAGAGAGAGGGGACAGAGAATGGGGACAGAGAGAGGGGGAATCAAGAGGGAACAGGGAGCGGGATAAAGAGGGGACAGAGAGAGGGGACAGAGAGCGGGGGGATCAAGAGGGGACAGGGGGAGGGATAGAGGGGGGACAGAGAGAGGGGGGATCAAGAGGGGACAGAGGGAGGGGACAGAGGGAGGGGACAGAGGGAGGGGACAGAGGGAGGGGATAGAGAGGGGGCAGAGAGGGGTGTCAGAGAGAGGGGGTATCATGAGGGAAAAGAGAGAAGGGACAGAGAGAAGGGACAGAGAGAGGGGACAGAGAGAGTTATAGAGAGGGGACAGGGAGAGGGGACAGGGAGAGGGGACAGAGGGAGGGGACAGAGGGTGAGGGATAGAGAGGGGGCAGAGAGAGGGGGGATCAAGAGGGGACAGAGGGAAGGGACAGAGAGAGGGGACAGAGAGAATTATAGAGAGTGCACAGGGAGAGGGGACTGATAGAGGGGACAGAGAGAGGGATAGCGAGGGGACAGAGAGAGGGGACAGAGAGAGGGGACAGAGAGTGGGGACAGAGAGAGGGGACAGAGAGAGGTTACAGAGAGTGGGGACAGAGAGAGAGGGACAGAGAGAGAGGGAGAGAGAGAGAGGGAGAGAGAGAGAGGGACAGAGAGGGGGCAGAGAGAGGGGGGATCAAGAGGGGACAGAGAGAGGGGACAGAGAGAGGGGACAGAGAGAGAGGGTAAGAGAGAGAGGGATAGAGAGAGAGGGGATCAAGAGGGGACAGAGAGAGGTGACAGAGAGAGGGATAGAGAGGGGGCAGAGAAGGGGGACAGAGAGAGGGGGATCAAGAGGGAACAGAGAGATGGTACAGAGAGAGGGTTAGAGAGGGGACAGAGAGAGGGGACAGAGAGCGTGGGAAAGAAAGGGGATAGCGACAGAGGACAGAGAGAGGGGACAGAGAGAATGGACATCAAGAGGGGACAGAGAGAGAGGGATAGAAAGGAGATGGAGAGAGGGGACAGAGAGAGGGGGATAGAAAGGAGATAGAGAGAGTGGACAGAGAGAGGGGACAGAGAGATAGGGATAGAAAGGAGATAGACAGAGGGTACAGAGAGAGGGATAGAGAGGGGACAGAGAGAGGGGACAGAGAGGGTGGGATGGAAAGGGGACAGAGAGAAGGGACAGAGAGAAAGGGATAGAAAGGAGATAGAGAGAGGGTACAGAGAGAGGGGACACAGAGAGAGGGATAGAAAGGAAATAGAGAAAGGGGACAGAGAGAGGGTACAGAGAGAGGGATAGAGGGGGGACAGAGAGAAGGAATTGAGAGAGGGGACAGAGAGAGAAGAATAGAGAGGGGGCAGAGAGGGGGGACAGAGAGAGGGGGGATCAAGAGGGGACAGAGAGAGGGGACAGAGAGAGGGGACAGAGAGAGGGGACAGAGAGAGGGGACAGAGAGGGGGACGGAGACATGGAACGGAGAGAGTGCACGGAGAGAGGGGATGGAGAGGGAGGGATAGAGAGGGGGCAGAGACGGGGGACAGAGAGAGGGGGGATCAAGAGGGGACAGAGAGAAGGGACAGAGGGAGGGGACAGAGAGAGGGGACAGAGAGAGGGGACAGAGAGTGGGGACAGAGAGAGGGGACAGAGAGAGGGGGGATCAAGAGGTGACAGGGAGCGGGATAGAGAGGGGACAGAGAGAGGGGACAGCAAGAGGGGGGATCAAGAGGGGACAGGGAGAGGGATAGAGAGGGGACAGAGAGAGGGGGCAGAGACGTGGGACAGAGAGAGAGGACAGAGAGATTTATAGAGAGGGGACAGAGAGAGGGGACAGAGAGAGGGGACAGAGAGAGGGGATAGAGAGAGAGGGATAGAGAGAGTGGGATAGACAGGGGGGTGAAGAGGGGACAGAGAGTGGGATAGAGACGGGACAGAGAGAGAGGGATAGAGAGAGAGGGATAGAGAGAGGGATAGAGAGAGGGATAGAGAGAGGGATAGAGAGAGATAGAGAGAGGGATAGAGAGAGGGATAGAGAGGGGGGACAGAGAGGGGGGGATCAAGAGGGGACGGAGAGAGGGGACAGGGAGAGGAATAGAGACGGGACAGAGAGAGGGGACAGAGAGAGAGGGCTAGAGAGAGGCGACAGAGAGAGGTGACAGAGAGAGAGGGGACAGAGAGAGAGGGGACAGAGAGAGAGGGGACAGCGAGATTGGGGACAGCGAGAGTGGGATAGACAGGGGGGATAGAGAGACGGGGGATCAAGAGGGGACAGAGAGAGTGGACGGAGAGAGTGGACGGAGAGAGTGGACGGAGAGAGTGGACGGAGAGAGGGGACGGAGAGAGGGGACAGAGAGAGAGGGAAAGAAAGGGGATAGCGACAGAGGACAGAGAGAGGGGACAGAGAGAATGGACATCAAGAGGGGACAGAGAGGGGACAGAGAGAGGGATCGCGAGGGGACTGAGAGAGGGGACAGAGAGAGGGGGATAGAAAGGAGATAGAGAGAGGGGACAGAGAGAGAGGGATAGAAAGGAGATAGAGAGAGGGGACAGAGAGAGAGGGATAGAAAGGAGATAGAGAAAGGGCACGGAGGGTACAGAGAGAGGGATAGAGTGGGGACAGAGAGAGGGGACAGAGAGGTTGGGATAGAAAGGGGATAATGAGAGGGGACAGAGAGAGTTATGGAGAGGGGACAGAGAGAGAGGACAGAGAGTGAGGGGACAGAGAGAGAAGGACAGAGAGAGAGGGACAGAGAGAGAGGGATAGAGAGGGGGGACAGAGAGACGGAGGATCAAGAGGGGACAGAGAGATGGGACGGAGAGAGGGGACGGAGAGAGGGGACGGAAACAGGGGATAGAGGGAGAGGGATAGAGAGGGGGCAGAGAGGGGGGATCAAGAGGGGACAGAGAGAGGGGACAGAGAGAGAGGGATAGAGAGGGGGCAGAGAGGGGGCAGAGAGGGGGACAGTAGGGGGGAAATCAAGAGGGGGCAGAAAGAGGGGACGGAGAGAGGGGACGGAGAGAGGGGACAGAGAGAGGGGACAGAGAGAGGGGACAGAGAGAGGGGACAGAGAGAGGGGGACAGAGAGAGGGGGACAGAGAGAGGGGTCAGAGAGAGGGGTCAGAGAGAGGGGTCAGAGAGAGGGGTCAGAGAGAGGGGACAGAGAGAGGGGACAGAGGGAGAGGGATAGAGAGGGGGCAGAGAGGGGGGATTAAGAGGGGACAGAGAGATGGTACAGAGAGAGGGATAGAGAGGGGACAGAGAGAGGGGACAGAGAGAGAGGGAAAGAAAGGGGATAGCGACAGAGGACAGAGAGAGGGGACAGAGAGAATGGACATCAAGAGGGGACAGAGAGAGGGGACAGAGAGAGGGATCGCGAGGGGACTGAGAGAGGGGATAGAGAGAGAGGGACAGAAAGGAGATAGAGAGAGGGGACGGAGAGAGGGGACAGAGAGAGTGGGATAGAAAGGAGATAGAGAGAGGGGACAGAGAGAGAGGGATAGAAAGGAGATAGAGAGAGGGGACAGAGAGAGAGGGATAGAAAGGAGATAGAGAGAGGGCACGGAGGGTACAGAGAGAGGGATAGAGAGGGGACAGAGAGAGGGGACAGAGAGAGGGGACAGAGAGAGGGGACAGAGAGAGGGGACAGAGAGAGGGGTCAGAGAGGGTGGGATAGAAAGCGGATAATGAGAGGGGACAGAGAGAGTTATGGAGAGGGGACAGAGAGTGAGGGGACAGAGAGTGAGGGGACAGAGAGTGAGGGGACAGAGAGTGAGGGACAGAGAGAGAGGGACAGAGAGGGGGGACAGAGAGACGGGGGATCAAGAGGGGACAGAGAGAGGGGACGGAGACAGGGGACGGAGACAGGGGACGGAGACAGGGGACGGAGAGAGGGGACGGAGAGAGGGGACGGAGATAGCGGACAGAGAGAGGGGACAGAGGGAGAGGGATAGAGAAAGGGGCAGAGGGGGGGACAGAGAGAGGGGGGATCAAGAGGGGACAGAGAGGAGGGACAGAGAGAGGGGACAGAGAGAGAGGGAAAGAGAGGGGGCAGAGAGGGGGGACAGTAGGGGGAAATCAAGAGGGGGCAGAGAGAGGGGACGGTGAGAGGGGACGGGGAGAGGGGACGGGGAGAGGGGACGGGGAGAGGAGACGGGGAGAGGAGACGGGGAGAGGGGACAGAGAGAGGGGACAGAGAGAGGGGACAGAGAGAGGGGACAGAGAGAGGGGACAGAGGGAGAGGGATAGAGAGGGGGGACAGAGAGAGGGGGGATTAAGAGGGGACAGAGAGATGGTACAGAGAGAGGGATAGAGAGGGGACAGAGAGAGGGGAAAGAGAGAGAGGGAAAGAAGGGTATAGCGACAGAGGACAGAGAGAGGGGACAGAGAGAATGGACATCAAGAGGGGACAGAGAGTGGGGACATAGAGAGAGGGATAGAGAGGGGGCAGAGAGAGGGGGCAGAGAGAGGGGGCAGAGAGAGGGGGCAGAGAGAGGGGGCAGAGAGAGGGGACAGAGAGAGGGGACAGAGAGAGAGGGATAGAGTGAGAGGGATAGAGAGAGGGGGTTCAAGAGGGGACAGAGAGAGGTGACAGAGAGAGGGATAGAGAGGGGGCAGAGAAGGGGGACAGAGAGAGGGGGATCAAGAGGGAACAGAGAGATGTTACAGAGAGAGGGATAGAGAGGGGACAGAGAGAGAGGGAAAGAAAGGGGATAGCGACAAGAGGACAGAGAGAGGGGACAGAGAGAATGGACATCAAGAGGGGACAGAGAGAGAGGGATAGAAAGGAGATAGAGAGAGGGGACAGAGAGAGGGGGATAGAAAGGAGATAGAGGGGACAGAGAGAGGGGACAGAGAGGGGGGACGGAGACATGGAACGGAGAGAGGGGACGGAGAGAGGGGATGGAGTGGGAGGGAAAGAGAGGGGGCAGAGACGGGGGACAGAGAGAGGGAGGATCGAGAGGGGACAGAGAGAGGGGACAGAGAGAGGGGGGATCAAGAGGGGACAGGGAGCGGGATAGAGAGGGGACAGAGAGAGGGGACAGCAAGAGGGGGGATCAAGAGGGGACAGGGAGAGGGATAGAGAGGGGACAGAGAGAGGGGGCACAGATGGGGGACAGAGAGAGAGGACAGAGAGATTTATAGAGAGGGGATAGAGAGAGAGGGATAGAGAGAGAGGGATAGAGAGAGAGGGATAGGCAGGGGGGTGAAGAGGGGACAGAGAGTGGGATAGAGACGGGACAGAGAGAGAGGGATAGAGAGAGAGGGATAGAGAGAGAGGGATAGAGAGAGGGATAGAGAGGGGGGACAGAGAGAGAGGGATAGAGAGGGTGCAGAGAGGGGGGACAGAGAGGGGGCAGAGAGGGGGGACAGAGAGAGGCTGCATCAAGAGGGGACAGGGAGAAGGGACAGAGAGAAGGGGACAGAGAGAGAGGGATAGAGAGGGGGCAGAGAGGGGGGACAGAGAGAGGTTGCATCAAGAGGGGACAGGGAGAAGGGACAGAGAGAAGGGACAGAGAGAGGGGATAGAGGGAGAGGGATAGAGAGGGGGCAGAGAGGGGGGATTAAGAGGGGGGATTAAGAGGGGACAGAGAGAGGTGACAGAGAGAGGGGACAGAGAGAGGGGGGATCAAGAGGGGAAAGAGAGAAGGGACAGAGAGAGGGGGACAGAGAGAGAGGGATAGAGAGGGGGCAGAGAGGGGGGACAGAGAGAGGGGGGATCAAGAGGGGAAAGAGAGAAGGGACAGAGAGAGGGGGACAGAGAGAGAGGGATAGAGAGGGGGCAGAGAGGGGGCAGAGAGGGGAGACAGAGAGAGGGGGGAGCAAGAGGGGACAGAGGGAAGGGACAGAGAGAGAGGACAGAGAGAGTTATAGAGAGGGGACAGGGTATAGAGAGTGGGGCCAGAGAGTGGGGCCAGAGAGTGGGGCCAGAGAGAGAGGGACAGAGAGATTGGACAGAGAGAGGGGACAGAGAGAGGGGACAGAGAATGGGGACAGAGAGAGGGGGAATCAAGAGGGAACAGGGAGCGGGATAAAGAGGGGACAGAGAGAGGGGACAGAGAGCGGGGGGATCAAGAGGGGACAGGGGGAGGGATAGAGGGGGGACAGAGAGAGGGGGGATCAAGAGGGGACAGAGGGAGGGGACAGAGGGAGGGGACAGAGGGAGGGGACAGAGGGAGGGGATAGAGAGGGGGCAGAGAGGGGTGTCAGAGAGAGGGGGTATCATGAGGGAAAAGAGAGAAGGGACAGAGAGAAGGGACAGAGAGAGGGGACAGAGAGAGTTATAGAGAGGGGACAGGGAGAGGGGACAGGGAGAGGGGACAGAGGGAGGGGACAGAGGGAGGGGACAGAGGGTGAGGGATAGAGAGGGGGCAGAGAGAGGGGGGATCAAGAGGGGACAGAGGGAAGGGACAGAGAGAGGGGACAGAGAGAATTATAGAGAGTGCACAGGGAGAGGGGACTGATAGAGGGGACAGAGAGAGGGATAGCGAGGGGACAGAGAGAGGGGACAGAGAGAGGGGACAGAGAGTGGGGACAGAGAGAGGGGACAGAGAGAGGTTACAGAGAGTGGGGACAGAGAGAGAGGGACAGAGAGAGAGGGAGAGAGAGAGAGGGAGAGAGAGAGAGGGACAGAGAGGGGGCAGAGAGAGGGGGGATCAAGAGGGGACAGAGAGAGGGGACAGAGAGAGGGGACAGAGAGAGAGGGACAGAGAGAGAGGGATAGAGAGAGAGGGGATCAAGAGGGGACAGAGAGAGGTGACAGAGAGAGGGATAGAGAGGGGGCAGAGAAGGGGGACAGAGAGAGGGGGATCAAGAGGGAACAGAGAGATGGTACAGAGAGAGGGTTAGAGAGGGGACAGAGAGAGGGGACAGAGAGCGTGGGAAAGAAAGGGGATAGCGACAGAGGACAGAGAGAGGGGACAGAGAGAATGGACATCAAGAGGGGACAGAGAGAGAGGGATAGAAAGGAGATGGAGAGAGGGGACAGAGAGAGGGGGATAGAAAGGAGATAGAGAGAGTGGACAGAGAGAGGGGACAGAGAGATAGGGATAGAAAGGAGATAGACAGAGGGTACAGAGAGAGGGATAGAGAGGGGATAGAGAGAGGGGACAGAGAGGGTGGGATGGAAAGGGGACAGAGAGAAGGGACAGAGAGAAAGGGATAGAAAGGAGATAGAGAGAGGGTACAGAGAGAGGGGACACAGAGAGAGGGATAGAAAGGAAATAGAGAAAGGGGACAGAGAGAGGGTACAGAGAGAGGGATAGAGGGGGGACAGAGAGAAGGAATTGAGAGAGGGGACAGAGAGAGAAGAATAGAGAGGGGGCAGAGAGGGGGGACAGAGAGAGGGGGGATCAAGAGGGGACAGAGAGAGGGGACAGAGAGAGGGGACAGAGAGAGGGGACAGAGAGAGGGGACAGAGAGAGGGGACAGAGAGGGGGACGGAGACATGGAACGGAGAGAGTGCACGGAGAGAGGGGATGGAGAGGGAGGGATAGAGAGGGGGCAGAGACGGGGGACAGAGAGAGGGGGGATCAAGAGGGGACAGAGAGAAGGGACAGAGGGAGGGGACAGAGAGAGGGGACAGAGAGAGGGGACAGAGAGAGGGGACAGAGAGAGGGGACCACAAGAGGGGGGATCAAGAGGGGACAGGGAGAGGGATAGAGAGGGGACAGAGAGAGGGGGCAGAGACGGGGGAGAGAGAGAGAGGACAGAGAGATTTATAGAGAGGGGACAGAGAGAGAGGGATAGAGAGAGAGGGATAGAGAGAGAGGGATAGAGAGAGAGGGATAGACAGGGGGTGAAGAGGGGACAGAGAGTGGGATAGAGACGGGACAGAGAGAGAGGGATAGAGAGAGAGGTTGCATCAAGAGGGGACAGGGAGAAGGGACAGAGAGAGGGGGACAGAGAGAGAGGGATAGAGAGGGGGCAGAGAGGGGGGACAGAGAGAGGTTGCATCAAGAGGGGACAGGGAGAAGGGACAGAGAGAAGGGACAGAGAGAGGGATAGAGAGGGGGCAGAGAAGGGGGATTAAGAGGGGGGATTAAGAGGGGACAGAGAGAGGGGACAGAGAGAGGGGACAGAGAGAGGGGGGATCAAGAGGGGAAAGAGAGAAGGGACAGAGAGAGGGGGACAGAGAGAGAGGGATAGAGAGGGGGCAGAGAGGGGGGACAGAGAGAGGGGGGATCATGAGGGGAAAGAGAGAAGGGACAGAGAGAGGGGGACAGAGAGAGAGGGATAGAGAGGGGGCAGAGAGGGGGGACAGAGAGAGGGGGGATCAAGAGGGGACAGGGAGAGGGATAGAGGGGGGACAGAGAGAGGGGGGATCAAGAGGGGACAGAGAGAGGGGACAGAGGGAGGGGACAGAGGGAGGGGATAGAGAGGGGGCAGAGAGGGGTGTCAGAGAGAGGGGGGATCATGAGGGAACAGAGAGAAGGGACAGAGAGAAGGGACAGAGAGAGTTATAGAGAGGGGACAGGGAGAGGGGACAGAGGGAGGGGACAGAGGGTGAGGGATAGAGAGGGGGCAGAGAGAGGGGGGATCAAGAGGGGACAGAGGGAAGGGACAGAGAGAGGGGACAGAGAGAATTATAGAGAGGGCACAGGGAGAGGGGACAGATAGAGGGGACAGAGAGAGGGATAGCGAGGGGACAGAGAGAGGGGACAGAGAGAGGGGACAGAGAGAGGGGACAGAGAGTGGGGACAGAGAGAGGGGACAGAGAGAGGGGGCAGAGAGTGGGGGCAGAGAGTGGGGGCAGAGAGTGGGGACAGAGAGTGGGGACAGAGAGTGGGGACAGAGAGAGAGGGACAGAGAGAGAGGGACAGCGAGGGGGGATCAAGAGGGGACAGAGAGAGGGATAGAGAGGGGACAGAGAGAGGGATAGAGAGAGAGGGATAGAGAGAGAGGGGATCAAGAGGGGACAGAGAGAGGTGACAGAGAGAGGGATAGAGTGGGGGCAGAGAAGGGGGACAGAGAGAGGGGGATCAAGAGGGAACAGAGAGATGGTGCAGAGAGAGGGTTAGAGAGGGGACAGAGAGAGGGGACAGAGAGCGTTGGAAAGAAAGGGGATAGCGACAGAGGACAGAGAGAGGGGACAGAGAGAATGGACATCAAGAGGGGACAGAGAGAGAGGGATAGAAAGGAGATAGAGAGGGGGGACAGAGAGAGGGGACAGAGAGAGGGGGATAGAAAGGAGATAGAGAGAGTGGACAGAGAGAGGGGACAGAGAGATAGGGATAGAAAGGAGATAGACAGAGGGTACTGAGAGAGGGATAGAGAGGGGACAGAGAGAGGGGACAGAGAGGGTGGGATGGAAAGGGGACAGAGAGAAGGGACAGAGAGAAAGGGATAGAAAGGAGATAGAGAGAGGGTACAGAGAGAGGGGACACAGAGAGAGGGATAGAATGGAAATAGAGAAAGGGGACAGAGAGAGGGTACAGAGAGAGGGATAGAGGGGGGACAGAGAGAAGGAATTGAGAGAGGGGACAGAGAGAGAAGAATAGAGAGGGGGCAGAGAGGGGGTACAGAGAGAGGGGGGATCAAGAGGGGACAGAGAGAGGGGACAGAGAGGAGGGACGGAGACATGGAACGGAGAGAGGGGACGGAGAGAGGGGACGGAGAGGGAGAGATAGAGAGGGGGCAGAGACGGGGGACAGAGAGAGGGGGGATCAAGAGGGGACAGAGAGAAGTGACAGAGAGTGGGGACAGAGAGTGGGGACAGAGAGTGGGGACAGAGAGTGGGGACAGAGAGAGGGGACAGAGAGAGGGGGCAGAGACGTGGGACAGAGAGAGAGGACAGAGAGATTTATAGAGAGGGGACAGAGAGAGGGGATAGAGAGAGAGGGATAGACAGGGGGGTGAAAAGGGGACAGAGAGTGGGATAGAGACGGGACAGAGAGAGAGGGATAGAGAGAGAGGGATAGAGAGAGGGATAGAGAGAGGGATAGCGAGAGATAGAGAGAGGGATAGAGAGAGGGATAGAGAGGGGGGACAGAGAGGGGGGGATCAAGAGGGGACGGAGAGAGGGGACAGGGAGAGGAATAGAGACGGGACAGAGAGAGGGGACAGAGAGAGAGGGCTAGAGAGAGGGGACAGAGAGAGAGGGGACAGAGAGAGAGGGGACAGCGAGATTGGGGACAGCGAGAGTGGGATAGACAGGGGGGATAGAGAGACGGGGGATCAAGAGGGGACGGAGAGAGGGGACGGAGAGAGGGGACGGAGAGAGGGGACGGAGAGAGGGGACGGAGAGAGGGGACGGAGAGAGGGGACAGAGAGAGAGGGAAAGAAAGGGGATAGCGACAGAGGACAGAGAGAGGGGACAGAGAGAATGGACATCAAGAGGGGACAGAGAGAGGGGACAGAGAGAGGGATCGCGAGGGGACTGAGAGAGGGGACAGAGAGAGAGGGATAGAAAGGAGATAGAGAGAGGGGACGGAGAGAGGGGACAGAGAGAGGGGACAGAGAGAGGGGACAGAGAGAGGGGGATAGAAAGGAGATAGAGAGAGGGGACAGAGAGAGAGGGATAGAAAGGAGATAGAGAGAGGGGACAGAGAGAGAGGGATAGAAAGGAGATAGAGAAAGGGCACGGAGGGTACAGAGAGAGGGATAGAGTGGGGACAGAGAGAGGGGACAGAGAGGTTGGGATAGAAAGGGGATAATGAGAGGGGACAGAGAGAGTTATGGAGAGGGGACAGAGAGAGAAGGACAGAGAGAGAGGGACAGAGAGAGAGGGATAGAGAGGGGGGACAGAGAGACGGGGGATCAAGAGGGGACAGAGAGATGGGACGGAGAGAGGGGACGGAGACAGGGGATAGAGGGAGAGGGATAGAGAGGGGGCAGAGAGGGGGGATCAAGAGGGGACAGAGAGAGGGGACAGAGAGAGAGGGATAGAGAGGGGGCAGAGAGGGGGACAGTAGGGGGGAAATCAAGAGGGGGCAGAAAGAGGGGACGAAGAGAGGGGACGGAGAGAGGGGACAGAGAGAGGGGACAGAGAGAGGGGACAGAGAGAGGGGACAGAGAGAGGGGGACAGAGAGAGGGGTCAGAGAGAGGGGTCAGAGAGAGGGGTCAGAGAGAGGGGTCAGAGAGAGGGGACAGAGAGATGGTACAGAGAGAGGGATAGAGAGGGGACAGAGAGAGGGGAAAGAGAGAGAGGGAAAGAAGGGTATAGCGACAGAGGACAGAGAGAGGGGACAGAGAGAATGGACATCAAGAGGGGACAGAGAATGGGGACATAGAGAGAGGGATAGAGAGGGGGCAGAGAGAGGGGACAGAGAGAGGGGACAGAGAGAGGGGACAGAGAGAGAGGGATAGAGTGAGAGGGATAGAGAGAGGGGGGTTCAAGAGGGGACAGAGAGAGGTGACAGAGAGAGGGATAGAGAGGGGGCAGAGAAGGGGGACAGAGAGAGGGGGATCAAGAGGGAACAGAGAGATGTTACAGAGAGAGGGATAGAGAGGGGACAGAGAGAGAGGGAAAGAAAGGGGATAGCGACAAGAGGACAGAGAGAGGGGACAGAGAGAATGGACATCAAGAGGGGACAGAGAGAGAGGGATAGAAAGGAGATAGAGAGAGGGGACAGAGAGAGGGGGATAGAAAGGAGATAGAGGGGACAGAGAGAGGGGACAGAGAGGGGGGACGGAGACATGGAACGGAGACATGGAACGGAGAGAGGGGACGGAGAGAGGGGATGGAGAGGGAGGGAAGAGAGGGGGCAGAGACGGGGGACAGAGAGAGGGAGGATCAAGAGGGGACAGAGAGAAGGGACAGAGAGAGGGGACAGAGAGAGGGGACAGAGAGTGGGGACAGAGAGTGGGGACAGAGAGAGGGGACAGAGAGAGGGGACAGAGAGAGGGGGGATCAAGAGGGGACAGGGAGCGGGATAGAGAGGGGACAGAGAGAGGGGACAGCAAGAGGGGGGATCAAGAGGGGACAGGGAGAGGGATAGAGAGGGGACAGAGAGAGGGGGCACAGATGGGGGACAGAGAGAGAGGACAGAGAGATTTATAGAGAGGGGACAGAGAGAGGGGACAGAGAGAGAGGGATAGAGAGAGAGGGATAGAGAGAGAGGGATAGAGAGAGAAGGATAGAGAGAGAGGGATAGAGAGAGAGGGATAGGCAGGGGGGTGAAGAGGGGACAGAGAGTGGGATAGAGACGGGACAGAGAGAGAGGGATAGAGAGAGAGGGATAGAGAGAGGGATAGAGAGGGGGGACAGAGAGAGAGGGATAGAGAGGGGGCAGAGAGGGGGGACAGAGAGAGGCTGCATCAAGAGGGGACAGGGAGAAGGGACAGAGAGAAGGGGACAGAGAGAGAGGGATAGAGAGGGGGCAGAGAGGGGGGACAGAGAGAGGTTGCATCAAGAGGGGACAGGGAGAAGGGACAGAGAGAAGGGACAGAGAGAGGGGATAGAGGGAGAGGGATAGAGAGGGGGGATTAAGAGGGGGGATTAAGAGGGGGGATTAAGAGGGGACAGAGAGAGGTGACAGAGAGAGGGGACAGAGAGAGGGGGGATCAAGAGGGCAAAGAGAGAAGGGACAGAGAGAGGGGGACAGAGAGAGAGGGATAGAGAGGGGGCAGAGAGGGGGGACAGAGAGAGGGGGGGTCAAGAGGGGAAAGAGAGAAGGGACAGAGAGAGAGGGATAGAGAGGGGGCAGAGAGGGGGGACAGAGAGAGGGGACAGAGAGAGGGGGGATCAAGAAGGGACAGAGAGAAGGGACAGAGAGAGAGGGAAAGAGAGGGGGCAGAGAGGGGAGACAGAGAGAGGAGGGATCAAGAGGGGACAGAGGGAAGGGACAGAGAGAGAGGACAGAGAGAGTTATAGAGAGGGGACAGGGACAGGGTATAGAGAGAGGGGGCAGAGAGAGGGGGCAGAGAGTGGGGCCAGAGAGTGGGGCCAGAGAGTGGGGCCAGAGAGTGGGGCCAGAGAGTGGGGCCAGAGAGTGGGGACAGAGAGAGAGGGACAGAGAGAGAGGGACAGATTGAGAGGGACAGAGAGAGGGGACAGAGAGAGGGGACAGAGAGAGGGGACAGAGAATGGGGACAGAGAGAGGGGGAATCAAGAGGGAACAGGGAGCGGGATAAAGAGGGGACAGAGAGAGGGGACAGAGAGCGGGGGGATCAAGAGGGGACGGGGGAGGGATAGAGGGGGGACAGAGAGAGGGGGGATCAAGAGGGGACAGAGGGAGGGGACAGAGGGAGGGGATAGAGAGGGGGCAGAGAGGGGTGTCAGAGAGAGGGGGTATCATGAGGGAAAAGAGAGAAGGGACGGAGAGAAGGGACAGAGAGAGGGGACAGAGAGAGTTATAGAGAGGGGACAGGGAGAGGGGACAGAGAGAGGGGACAGAGGGTGAGGGATAGAGAGGGGGCAGAGAGAGGGGGGATCAAGAGGGGACAGAGGGAAGGGACAGAGAGAGGGGACAGAGAGAATTATAGAGAGGGGACAGATAGAGGGGACAGATAGAGGGGACAGATAGAGGGGACAGATAGAGGGGACAGAGAGAGGGATAGCGAGGGGACAGAGAGAGGGGACAGAGAGAGGGGACAGAGAGTGGGGACAGAGAGAGTGGGGACAGAGAGAGTGGGGACAGAGAGAGTGGGGACAGAGAGAGTGGGGACAGAGAGAGAGGGACAGAGAGAGAGGGAGAGAGAGAGAGGGATAGAGAGAGAGGGATAGAGAGAGAGGGGAGCAAGAGGGGACAGAGAGAGGGGACAGAGAGTGGGGACAGAGAGAGGGGACAGAGAGAGAGGGATAGAGAGAGAGGGATAGAGAGAGAGGGGAGCAAGAGGGGACAGAGAGAGGTGACAGAGAGAGGGATAGAGAGGGGGCAGAGAAGGGGGACAGAGAGAGGGGGATCAAGAGGGAACAGAGAGATGGTACAGAGAGAGGGTTAGAGAGGGGACAGAGAGAGGGGACAGAGAGCGTGGGAAAGAAAGGGGATAGCGACAGAGGACAGAGAGAGGGGACAGAGAGAATGGACATCAAGAGGGGACAGAGAGAGAGGGATAGAAAGGAGATAGAGAGAGGGGACAGAGAGAGGGGGATAGAAAGGAGATAGAGAGAGGGGACAGAGAGATAGGGATAGAAAGGAGATAGACAGAGGGTACAGAGAGAGGGATAGAGAGGGGACAGAGAGAGGGGACAGAGAGGGTGGGATGGAAAGGGGACAGAGAGAAGGGACAGAGAGAAAGGGATAGAAAGGAGATAGAGAGAGGGTACAGAGAGAGGGGACACAGAGAGAGGGATAGAAAGGAAATAGAGAAAGGGGACAGAGAGAGGGTACAGAGAGAGGGATAGAGGGGGGACAGAGAGAAGGAATTGAGAGAGGGGACAGAGAGAGAAGAATAGAGAGGGGGCAGAGAGGGGGGACAGAGAGAGGGGGGATCAAGAGGGGACAGAGAGAGGGGACAGAGAGAGGGGACAGAGAGAGGGGACAGAGAGAGGGGACAGAGAGGGGGACGGAGACATGGAACGGAGAGAGTGCACGGAGAGAGGGGATGGAGAGGGGGCAGAGACGGGGGACAGAGAGAGGGGGGATCAAGAGGGGACAGAGAGAGGGGACAGAGAGAGGGGACAGAGAGAGGGGGCATCAAGAGGGGACAGGGAGAGGGATAGAGAGGGGACAGAGAGAGGGGGCAGAGACGGGGGAGAGAGAGAGAGGACAGAGAGATTTATAGAGAGGGGACAGAGAGAGAGGGACAGAGAGAGAGGGACAGAGAGAGAGGGAAAGAGAGAGAGGGATAGAGAGAGAGGGATAGACAGGGGGTGAAGAGGGGACAGAGAGTGGGATAGAGACGGGACAGAGAGAGAGGGATAGAGAGAGAGGTTGCATCAAGAGGGGACAGGGAGAAGGGACAGAGAGAGGGGGACAGAGAGAGAGGGATAGAGAGGGGGCAGAGAGGGGGGACAGAGAGAGGTTGCATCAAGAGGGGACAGGGAGAAGGGACAGAGAGAAGGGACAGAGAGAGGGGATAGAGGGAGAGGGATAGAGAGGGGGCAGAGAGGGGGGATTAAGAGGGGACAGAGAGAGGGGACAGAGAGAGGGGGACAGAGAGAGAGGGATAGAGAGGGGGCAGAGAGGGGGGACAGAGAGAGGGGGGATCATGAGGGGAAAGAGAGAAGGGACAGAGAGAGGGGGACAGAGAGAGAGGGATAGAGAGGGGGCAGAGAGGGGGGACAGAGAGAGGGGGGATCAAGAGGGGACAGGGAGAGGGATAGAGGGGGGACAGAGAGAGGGGGGATCAAGAGGGGACAGAGGGAGGGGACAGAGGGAGGGGACAGAGGGAGGGGATAGAGAGGGGGCAGAGAGGGGGCAGAGAGGGGTGTCAGAGAGAGGGGGGATCATGAGGGAACAGAGAGAAGGGACAGAGAGAAGGGACAGAGAGTGGGGACAGAGAGAGTTATAGAGAGGGGACAGGGAGAGGGGACAGAGGGAGGGGACAGAGGGTGAGGGATAGAGAGGGGGCAGAGAGAGGGGGGATCAAGAGGGGACAGAGGGAAGGGACAGAGAGAGGGGACAGAGAGAATTATAGAGAGGGCACAGGGAGAGGGGACAGATAGAGGGGACAGAGAGAGGGATAGCGAGGGGACAGAGAGTGGGGACAGAGAGTGGGGACAGAGAGAGGGGACAGAGAGAGGGGGCAGAGAGTGGGGGCAGAGAGTGGGGACAGAGAGTGGGGACAGAGAGTGGGGACAGAGAGAGAGGGACAGCGAGGGGGGATCAAGAGGGGATAGAGAGAGAGGGATAGAGAGAGAGGGATACAGAGAGAGGGGATCAAGAGGGGACAGAGAGAGGTGACAGAGAGAGGGATAGAGTGGGGGCAGAGAAGGGGGACAGAGAGAGGGGGATCAAGAGGGAACAGAGAGATGGTGCAGAGAGAGGGTTAGAGAGGGGACAGAGAGAGGGGACAGAGAGCGTTGGAAAGAAAGGGGATAGCGACAGAGGACAGAGAGAGGGGACAGAGAGAATGGACATCAAGAGGGGACAGAGAGAGAGGGATAGAAAGGAGATAGAGAGGGGGGACAGAGAGAGGGGACAGAGAGAGGGGGATAGAAAGGAGATAGAGAGAGTGGACAGAGAGAGGGGACAGAGAGATAGGGATAGAAAGGAGATAGACAGAGGGTACTGAGAGAGGGATAGAGAGGGGACAGAGAGGGTGGGATGGAAAGGGGACAGAGAGAAGGGACAGAGAGAAAGGGATAGAAAGGAGACAGAGAGAGGGTACAGAGAGAGGGGACACAGAGAGAGGGATAGAATGGAAATAGAGAAAGGGGACAGAGAGAGGGTACAGAGAGAGGGATAGAGGGGGGACAGAGAGAAGGAATTGAGAGAGGGGACAGAGAGAGAAGAATAGAGAGGGGGCAGAGAGGGGGTACAGAGAGAGGGGGGATCAAGAGGGGACAGAGAGAGGGGACAGAGAGGGGGGACGGAGACATGGAACGGAGAGAGGGGACGGAGAGAGGGGACGGAGAGGGAGGGATAGAGAGGGGGCAGAGACGGGGGACAGAGAGAGGGGGGATCAAGAGGGGACAGAGAGAAGTGACAGAGAGAGGGGACAGAGAGAGGGGACAGAGAGAGGGGACAGAGAGTGGGGACAGAGAGAGGGGACAGAGAGAGGGGGGATCAAGAGGGGACAGGGAGCGGGATAGAGAGGGGACAGAGAGAGGGGACAGCAAGAGGGGGGATCAAGAGGGGACAGGGAGAGGGATAGAGAGGGGACAGAGAGAGGGGGCAGAGACGTGGGACAGAGAGAGAGGACAGAGAGATTTATAGAGAGGGGACAGAGAGAGGGGATAGAGAGAGAGGGATAGAGAGAGAGGGATAGACAGGGGGGTGAAGAGGGGACAGAGAGTGGGATAGAGACGGGACAGAGAGAGAGGGATAGAGAGAGAGGGATAGAGAGAGGGATAGAGAGAGGGATAGAGAGAGATAGAGAGAGGGATAGAGAGAGGGATAGGGAGGGGGGACAGAGAGGGGGGGATCAAGAGGGGACGGAGAGAGGGGACAGGGAGAGGAATAGAGACGGGACAGAGAGAGGGCTAGAGAGAGGGGACAGAGAGAGAGGGCTAGAGAGAGGGGACAGTGAGAGGGGACAGTGAGAGGGGACAGAGAGAGAGGGGACAGAGAGAGAGGGGACAGCGAGATTGGGGACAGCGAGAGTGGGATAGACAGGGGGGATAGAGAGACGGGGGATCAAGAGGGGTCAGAGAGAGTGGACGGAGAGAGTGGACGGAGAGAGGGGACGGAGAGAGGGGACGGAGAGAGGGGACAGAGAGAGGGGACGGAGAGAGGGGACAGAGAGAGAGGGAAAGAAAGGGGATAGCGACAGAGGACAGAGAGAGGGGACAGAGAGAATGGACATCAAGAGGGGACAGAGAGAGGGGACAGAGACAGGGATCGCGAGGGGACTGAATGAGGGGACAGAGAGAGAGGGATAGAAAGGAGATAGAGAGAGGGGACAGAGAGAGAGGGATAGAAAGGAGATAGAGAAAGGGCACGGAGGGTACAGAGAGAGGGATAGAGTGGGGACAGAGAGAGGGGACAGAGAGGTTGGGATAGAAAGGGGATAATGAGAGGGGACAGAGATAGTTATGGAGAGGGGACAGAGAGAGAGGACAGAGAGAGGGGACAGAGAGAGAAGGACAGAGAGAGAGGGACAGAGAGAGAGGGATAGAGAGGGGGGACAGAGAGACGGGGGATCAAGAGGGGACAGAGAGATGGGACGGAGAGAGGGGACGGAGACAGGGGATAGAGGGAGAGGGGGCAGAGAGGGGGGATCAAGAGGGGACAGAGAGAGGGGACAGAGAGAGAGGGATAGAGAGGGGGCAGAGAGGGGGACAGTAGGGGGGAAATCAAGAGGGGGCAGAAAGAGGGGACGGAGAGAGGGGACGGAGAGAGGGGACGGAGAGAGGGGACGGAGAGAGGGGACAGACAGAGGGGGACAGAGAGAGGGGGACAGAGAGAGGGGGACAGAGAGAGGGGTCAGAGAGAGGGGTCAGAGAGAGGGGTCAGAGAGAGGGGACAGAGAGAGGGGACAGAGGGAGAGGGATAGAGAGGGGGCAGAGAGGGGGGATTAAGAGGGGACAGAGAGATGGTACAGAGAGAGGGATAGAGAGGGGACAGAGAGAGGGGACAGAGAGAGAGGGAAAGAAAGGGGATAGCGACAGAGGACAGAGAGAGGGGACAGAGAGAATGGACATCAAGAGGGGACAGAGAGAGGGGACAGAGAGAGGGATCGCGAGGGGACTGAGAGAGGGGATAGAGAGAGAGGGATAGAAAGGAGATAGAGAGAGGGGATGGAGAGAGGGGACAGAGAGAGTGGGATAGAAAGGAGATAGAGAGAGGGGACAGAGAGAGAGGGATAGAAAGGAGATAGAGAGAGGGGACAGAGAGAGAGGGATAGAAAGGAGATAGAGAGAGGGCACGGAGGGTACAGAGAGAGGGATAGAGAGGGGACAGAGAGAGGGGACAGAGAGTGAGGGGACAGAGAGTGAGGGGACAGAGAGTGAGGGGACAGAGAGAGAGGGACAGAGAGACGGGGGATCAAGAGGGGACAGAGAGAGGGGACGGAGACAGGGGACGGAGACAGGGGACGGAGAGAGGGGACGGAGAGAGTGGACGGAGATAGCGGACGGAGAGAGGGGATAGAGGGAGAGGGATAGAGAAAGGGGCAGAGGGGGGGACAGAGAGAGGGGGGATCAAGAGGGGACAGAGAGGAGGGACAGAGAGGAGGGACAGAGAGAGGGGACAGAGAGAGAGGGAAAGAGAGGGGGCAGAGACGGGGGACAGTAGGGGGAAATCAAGAGGGGGCAGAGAGAGGGGACGGGGAGAGGGGACGTGGAGAGGGGACGGGGAGAGGGGACGGGGAGAGGGGACGGGGAGAGGGGACAGAGAGAGGGGACAGAGAGAGGGGACAGAGAGAGGGGACAGAGAGAGGGGACAGAGGGAGAGGGATAGAGAGGGGGCAGAGAGGGGGGACAGAGAGAGGGGGGATTAAGAGGGGACAGAGAGATGGTACAGAGAGAGGACAGAGAGAGGGGAAAGAGAGAGAGGGAAAGAAGGGGATAGCGACAGAGGACAGAGAGAGGGGACAGAGAGAATGGACATCAAGAGGGGACAGAGAGTGGGGACATAGAGAGAGGGATAGAGAGAGGGATAGAGAGGGGGCAGAGAGAGGGGGCAGAGAGAGGGGACAGAGAGAGGGGACAGAGAGAGGGGACAGAGAGAGAGGGATAGAGTGAGAGGGATAGAGAGAGGGGTGATCAAGAGGGGACAGAGAGAGGTGACAGAGAGAGGGATAGAGTGGGGGCAGAGAAGGGGGACAGAGAGAGGGGGATCAAGAGGGAACAGAGAGATGTTACAGAGAGAGGGATAGAGAGGGGACAGAGAGAGAGGGAAAGAAAGGGGATAGCGACAAGAGGACAGAGAGAGGGGACAGAGAGAATGGACATCAAGAGGGGACAGAGAGAGAGGGATAGAAAGGAGATAGAGAGAGGGGACAGAGAGAGGGGGATAGAAAGGAGATAGAGGGGACAGAGAGAGGGGACAGAGAGAGAGGATAGAGGGAGAGGGATAGAGAAAGGGGCAGAGGGGGGGACAGAGAGAGGGGGGATCAAGAGGGGACAGAGAGGAGGGACAGAGAGGAGGGACAGAGAGAGGGGACAGAGAGAGAGGGAAAGAGAGGGGGCAGAGACGGGGGACAGTAGGGGGAAATCAAGAGGGGGCAGAGAGAGGGGACGGGGAGAGGGGATGGGGAGAGGGGACGGGGAGAGGGGACAGAGAGAGGGGACAGAGAGAGGGGACAGAGAGAGGGGACAGAGAGAGGGGACAGAGGGAGAGGGATAGAGAGGGGGCAGAGAGGGGGGACAGAGAGAGGGGGGATTAAGAGGGGACAGAGAGATGGTACAGAGAGAGGACAGAGAGAGGGGAAAGAGAGAGAGGGAAAGAAGGGGATAGCGACAGAGGACAGAGAGAGGGGACAGAGAGAATGGACATCAAGAGGGGACAGAGAGTGGGGACATAGAGAGAGGGATAGAGAGAGGGATAGAGAGGGGGCAGAGAGAGGGGGCAGAGAGAGGGGACAGAGAGAGGGGACAGAGAGAGGGGACAGAGAGAGAGGGATAGAGTGAGAGGGATAGAGAGAGGGGTGATCAAGAGGGGACAGAGAGAGGTGACAGAGAGAGGGATAGAGTGGGGGCAGAGAAGGGGGACAGAGAGAGGGGGATCAAGAGGGAACAGAGAGATGTTACAGAGAGAGGGATAGAGAGGGGACAGAGAGAGAGGGAAAGAAAGGGGATAGCGACAAGAGGACAGAGAGAGGGGACAGAGAGAATGGACATCAAGAGGGGACAGAGAGAGAGGGATAGAAAGGAGATAGAGAGAGGGGACAGAGAGAGGGGGATAGAAAGGAGATAGAGGGGACAGAGAGAGGGGACAGAGAGAGAGGGATAGAAAGGAGATAGAGAGAGGGGACAGAGAGAGAGGGATAGAAAGGAGATAGAGAGAGGGCACAGAGGGTACAGAGAGAGGGTTAGAGAGGGGACAGAGAGAGGGGACAGAGAGGGTGGGATAGAAAGGGGATAGAGAGAGGGGACAGAGAGAGTTATGGAGAGGGGACAGAGAGAATGGACATCAAGAGGGGACAGAGAGAGGGGACAGAGAGAGAGGGATAGAAAGGATATAGAGAGAGGGGACAGGGAGAAAGGGATAGAAAGGAGATAGAGAGAGGGTACAGAGAGAGGGGACACAGAGAGAGGGATAGAAAGGAGATAGAGAGAGGGGACAGAGAGAGGGTACAGAGAGAGTGATAGAGGGGGGACAGAGAGAAGGGATTGAGAGAGGGGAGAGAGAGAGAAGAATAGAGAGGGGGCAGAGAGGGGGGACAGAGAGAGGGGGGATCAAGAGGGGACAGAGAGAGGGGACAGAGAGAGGGGACAGAGAGAGTTATAGAGAGGGGGCAGAGAGGGGGGACAGAGAGAGGGGGGATCAAGAGGGGACAGAGAGAGGGGACAGAGAGTTATAGAGATTGGACAGAGAGAGAGGACAGAGAGTGAGGGGACAGAGAGAGAGGGACAGAGAGAGAGGGACAGAGAGAGTTATAGAGAGGGGACAGAGAGAGTTATCGAGAGGGGACAGTGAGAGAGGACAGAGAGAGGGGACAGTGAGAGGGGACAGTGAGAGAGGACAGTGAGAGAGGACAGAGAGAGGGGACAGAAAGTGAGGAGACAGAGAGAGAGGGACAGAGAGAGAGGGACAGAGAGAGAGGGACAGAGAGAGAGGGACAGAGAGAGTGGGATAGAGAGCGAGGGATAGAGAGGGGGCAGAGAAGGGGGACAGAGAGAGGGGACAGAAAGTGAGGAGACAGAGAGAGAGGGACAGAGAGAGAGGGACAGAGAGAGTGGGATAGAGAGCGAGGGATAGAGAGGGGGCAGAGAAGGGGGACAGGGAGAGGGACAGAGAGGGGACAGAGAGGGGACAGAGAGGGATAGAAAGGGGATTGAGAAAAGGGATAGAGAGAGAGGGAACAGAGAGAGATGGATAGAGAGGGGACAGAGAGACGGACAGAGAGAGGGTTCAGAGAGAGTAGGATAGAGAGTGGGATAGAGAGTGGGATAGAAAGAGTGGGAGAGAGAGAGTGGGAGAGAGAGAGTGGGAGAGAGAGAGTGGGAGAGAGAGAGTGGGAGAGAGAGAGGGGGCAGAGAGAGGGGGCAGAGAGAGGGGGCAGAGAGAGGGGGCAGGGAGAGGGGCGAGAGAGAGAGGGATAGAAAGGAGATCGAGAGAGGGACAGAGAGAGGGTACAGAGAGAGGGGATTGAGAGAGGGGACAGAGAGACAAGAATAGGGAGGGGGCAGAGAGGGGGGACAGAGAGAGGGGGGATCAAGAGGGGACAGAGAGAGGGGACAGAGAGAGGGGACAGAGAGAGGGGACAGAGAGAGTTATAGAGAGGGACAGAGAGAGAAGAATAGGGAGGGGGCAGAGAGGGGGGATCAAGAGGGGACAGAGAGAGGGGACAGAGACACTTATAGAGAGGGGACAGAGAGAGTTATGGAGAGGGGACAGAGAGAATGGACATCAAGAGGGGACAGAGAGAGGGGACAGAGAGAGAGGGATAGAAAGGATATAGAGAGAGGGGACAGGGAGAAAGGGATAGAAAGGAGATAGAGAGAGGGTACAGAGAGAGGGGACACAGAGAGAGGGATAGAAAGGAGATAGAGAGAGGGGACAGAGAGAGGGTACAGAGAGAGTGATAGAGGGGGGACAGAGAGAAGGGATTGAGAGAGGGGAGAGAGAGAGAAGAATAGAGAGGGGGCAGAGAGGGGGGACAGAGAGAGGGGGGATCAAGAGGGGACAGAGAGAGGGGACAGAGAGAGTTATAGAGAGGGGGCAGAGAGGGGGGACAGAGAGAGGGGGGATCAAGAGGGGACAGAGAGAGGGGACAGAGAGTTATAGAGATTGGACAGAGAGAGAGGACAGAGAGAGAGGGACAGAGAGAGAGGGACAGAGAGAGAGGGACAGAGAGAGTTATAGAGAGGGGGCAGAGAGGGGGGACAGAGAGAGGGGGGATCAAGAGGGGACAGAGAGAGGGGACAGAGAGTTATAGAGATTGGACAGAGAGAGAGGGACAGAGAGAGAGGGACAGAGAGAGAGGGACAGAGAGAGTTATAGAGAGGGGACAGAGAGAGTTATCGAGAGGGGACAGTGAGAGAGGGACAGAGAGAGAGGGACAGAGAGAGAGGGACAGAGAGAGTGGGATAGAGAGCGAGGGATAGAGAGCGAGGGATAGAGAAGGGGGACAGGGAGAGGGACAGAGAGGGGACAGAGAGGGATAGAAAGGGGATTGAGAAAAGGGATAGAGAGAGAGGGAACAGAGAGAGATGGATAGAGAGGGGACAGAGAGACGGACAGAGAGAGGGTTCAGAGAGAGTGGGATAGAGAGTGGGATAGAGAGTGGGAGAGAGAGAGTGGGAGAGAGAGAGTGGGAGAGAGAGAGTGGGAGAGAGAGAGTGGGAGAGAGAGAGTGGGAGAGAGAGAGTGGGAGAGAGAGAGTGGGAGAGAGAGAGGGGGCAGGGAGAGGGGCGAGAGAGAGAGGGATAGAAAGGAGATCGAGAGAGGGACAGAGAGAGGGTACAGAGAGAGGGGATTGAGAGAGGGGACAGAGAGACAAGAATAGGGAGGGGGCAGAGAGGGGGGACAGAGAGAGGGGGGATCAAGAGGGGACAGAGAGAGGGGACATAGAGAGGGGACAGAGAGAGGGGACAGAGAGAGGGGACAGAGAGAGTTATAGAGAGGGACAGAGAGAGAAGAATAGGGAGGGGGCAGAGAGGGGGGATCAAGAGGGGACAGAGAGAGGGGACAGAGACACTTATAGAGAGGGGGCAGAGAGGGGGGACAGAGAGGGGGGACAGAGAGAGGGGACAGAGAGAGGGGACAGAGAGAGGGGACAGAGAGAGGAACAGAGATAAAGGGACAGAGATAAAGGGACAGAGAGAAAGGGATAGAGAGAAAGGGGTAGAGAGAGAGGGGATAGAGAGACGGATAGAGAGGGGACAGAGGGGGGGACAGAGAGAGGGACAGAGAGGCGGACAGATAGAGGGGACAGAGAGAGTGGGACAGAGAGAGTGGGATAGAGAGAGTGGGACAGAGAGAGGGGACAGAGTGAGTGGGACAGAGACAGGGATAGAGAGGGGATATAGAGAGGGGGCAGAGAGAGGGGGCAGAGAGAGGGGGCAGAGAGAGGGGACAGAGAGAGGGGACAGAGAGAGGGGGGATCAAGAGGGGAGAGAGAGAGGGGACAGAGAGAGTGGGATAGAGAGAGGGACAGAGAGGCGGACAGAGAGAGGCGGACAGAGAGAGGCGGACAGAGAGAGGGGACAGAGAGAGGGGACAGAGAGAGGGGACAGAGAGAGTGGGATAGGAAGAGTGGTATAGAGAGGGGACAGAGAGAGGGGACAGAGAGAGGGGGCAGAGAGAGGGGGCAGAGAGAGGGGGCAGAGAGAGGGGGCAGAGTGAGTGGGATAGAGAGAGGGATAGAGAGGGGGCATAGAGGGAGGACAGGGAGAGGGGGTCAGGGAGAGGGGGTCAGGGAGAGGGGGGACAGGGAGAGGGGGGACAGGGAGAGGGGGGACAGGGAGAGGGGGGTTCAAGAGGGGCGAGAGTGAGAGGGATAGAGTGAGAGGGATAGAGAGAGGGATAGAGAGAGAGGGACAGAGAGGGGGACAGAGAGGGGGACAGAGAGGGGGACAGAGAGGGGGACAGAGAGAGGGACAGAGAGAGGGACAGAGAGGCGGACAGAGAGGCGGACAGAGAGGCGGACAGAGAGAGGGACAGAGAGGCGGACAGAGAGAGGGGACAGAGAGAGGGGACAGAGAGAGAGGGACAGAGAGAGAGGGACAGAGAGAGTGGGATAGAGTGAGTGGGATAGAGAGAGGGGACAGAGTGAGTGGGACAGAGAGAGGGACAGAGAGGGGGACAGAGAGGCGGACAGAGAGAGGCGGACAGAGAGAGGCGGACAGAGAGAGGCGGACAGAGAGAGGTGACAGAGAGAGGTGACAGAGAGGGGACAGAGAGAGGGGACAGAGAGAGGGGACAGAGAGAGGGACAGAGAGAGGGGACAGAGAGAGGGACAGAGAGAGGGACAGAGAGGCGTACAGAGAGAGGGGACAGAGAGAGGGACAGAGAGAGATGGACAGAGAGAGAGGGACAGAGAGAGAGGGATTGAGAGGGGGATAGAGAGGGGACAGAGAGAGGGACAGAGAGGCAGACAGAGAGAGGGACAGAGAGGCATACAGAGAGACGGGACAGAGAGAGGTGACAGAGAGAGGGGACAGAGAGAGGGACAGAGAGAGGGACAGAGAGAGAGGGACAGAGAGAGAGGGACAGAGAGAGAGGGATTGAGAGGGGGATAGAGAGGGGACAGAGAGAGGGACAGAGAGAGGGACAGAGAGAGGGACAGAGAGGCAGACAGAGAGAGGGGACAGAGAGAGGGACAGAGAGAGGGACAGAGAGAGGGACAGAGAGAGTGGGACTGAGAGAGAGAGGACAGAGAGAGAGAGGACAGAGAGAGTGGACAGAGAGAGGGGACAGAGAGAGGTGGACAGAGAGAGGTGGACAGAGAGAGTGGACAGAGAGAGTGGACAGAGAGAGGGGACAGAGAGAGGGGACAGAGAGAGAGGGACAGAGAGAGAGGGATTGAGAGGGGGATAGAGAGGGGACAGAGAGAGGGGACAGAGAGAGGGACAGAGAGAGGGGACAGAGAGAGGGGACAGAGAGAGAGGGATTGAGAGGGGGATAGAGAGGGGACAGAGAGAGGGACAGAGAGAGGACAGAGAGAGAGGACAGAGAGAGAGGACAGAGAGAGGGGACAGAGAGAGGTGGACAGAGAGAGGTGGACAGAGAGAGTGGACAGAGAGAGTGGACAGAGAGAGGGGAAGGGTTTCGAGCTGATAATAGAGCACAGTGTTTCTCACCGAGTACAACTCGAGTCCCAGGGTGCTGATGAACTTTCCTCGATAGTCCCTGATAGCCACATTGAAACCGTTCCTGGAGGGAAGAAACCGAGTCAGAAGCAAAGAGACAACCCAACCCCTCCAAGAACATTTCGGACACCTCCAGAGAATCCCACTCCCCCAAAGCCTCCCTGTGATCCCCACCCGAAACCACCCGCAAACGTCAGGGAGACCTTGAGACCTCCCAAGCCATGCCCCCACACCCTCCACCAGGATTCGGGAAGACCATTGGGATTCTGGAGAGAGAGCTGGGAGGGAGAGACCACTGGAATTTGGGTGCTGAGAGACTGATGGGAGTTCCCCAGGATTGAGGTGAGAACCCTGGAATTGAGGGATCTCCAGGTTGACGGTCCTGGGTTTAATTGGAGATCCCGGGGATTGTGAGAATGCTGGGATTGAGAGATTCCCAGGATTTTGTGATTCCCGGGATTGAGAGATTTCTGGGGATTGAGCGATTCCTGGGGATTGGAGAAGCCCTCCCTGGTACTCACACTGAAAGCTGAGTGTTGTTGATGATGTACAGCAGTGGGTAGCTACAGGAATAATGATAGAGCAGACGCTCTCTGTATGACACCGTCCTCTCCCTGGGCTCCAGCGATGTGATCGATCCGTAAACGTTCATCGTCTGAACTCGGGAATAATCCCAAAAAATCCCCACGCCGCCTTCATCTAGGACCTGCAGTTAAACAGACAGCACCATCACCTGCCCAGATAACTGTGGGACTCCTCAATCCCCCACCACCCACCCCCACAACTAACCGTTGGCCTCAGTACCTGGAATCTGTTGCCACATTTGTCGATTGAGCTCTCTGTGATGGGGAACTGGAAGCGGAGGATAGGAACACTGGAATTCCAGTCCGTTTCACCGGAACACTCCGGCTGGTCAAAGTTGTTCATGACCAGCAAGGTCTCATTGTAGCCTGAGAAGTAGGCCGGGCACAGCAGAATGGTCAGCTCAATGTACTGCAGGCTGCAAAATACCATCAGATCACTGTTTGCTGGAATTGAGAGAGAGAGAGAGAGAGTGAGATGAAAAGATAAAGACTGATGTGCATTTCAGTAGCGCCTATCACCACCCCAGGAGCTCCCCATGCGTTTGAAAGACAATGAAATACTTTTAGAAGTCTAGTCTCTGTTTTATAATGTAGGAAGCACAGCAGCCAATTCGTGCACAGCAAGATCCCACAAAAATAGTAATGTGATAATGACCCTGGTGATTTGTTTTTCAGTGATGTTGGTTGAGGGATAAATATTGGACCCCAGGACACCAGGGGGGAGCTCTCCCCCCTGCTCCTCTTCCAATAGTGGCCACGGGATCGGTTACATCCACCTGAGAGGGCAGACGGGGGCCTGGGTTTAATGTCTCATCAGAAAGACGGCACCTCGGACAGTGCAGCACTCCCTCAGTAGTGCATTGGAGTGTCAGCCTTCGGGTTTATGCTCAATTCTCTGGAGTGGATTTGAAACCAAAAGCTTGTGATTCCGAGGCAACAATGTAACTGACTGAACCACAGAGTGAGAGAGAGAGAGAGCGAACGAGAGAGGGGGAGAGACAGAGAGATAGAGACACAGAGAGAGAGAGAGACAGAGACAGAGAGAGAGAACGAGAGAGTGAAACAGAGACGGGGAGACAGAGAGAGAGACAGAGACAAAGAGAGAGACAAAGACAGAGAGAGAGGGAGAGACAGAGAGATAGAGAGAGAGATAGAGACAGAGAGACAGAGAGAGAGGAGAGAGTGAAACAGAGATGGGGAGACAGACAGAGACAAAGACAGAGAGAGAGACAGAGACAGAGAGACACAGACAGAGAGACAAAGGGAGAGAGAGAGACAGAAAGACAGAGACAGAGAGAGGGAGAGTCAGAGAGATAGAGAGGCAGAGATGGGGTGACAGAGAGAGACAAAGACAGAGAGAGAGACAGAGACAGAGAGACAGAGACAGAGAGACAAAGGGAGAGAGAGAGACAGAAAGACAGAACAGAGAGAGAGGGAGAGACAGAGAGATAGAGAGAGAGATAGAGACAGAGAGACAGAGAGAGAGGAGAGAGTGAAACAGAGACGGGGAGACAGAAAGACAGAGACAGAGAGAGAGGGAGAGACAGAGAGATAGAGAGAGATAGAGACAGAGAGACAGAGACAGAGAGAGAGGAGAGAGTGAAACAGAGATGGGGAGACAGAGACAAAGAGACAAAGACAGAGAGAGAGACAGAGACGGAGAGACAAAGGGAGAGAGAGAGACAGAAAGACAGAGACAGAGAGAGAGGGAGAGTCAGAGAGATAGAGACAGATAGAGAGGAGAGAGTGAAACAGAGATGGGGTGACAGAGAGAGAGAGACAAAGACAGAGAGAGAGACAGAGACAGAGAGACAAAGGGACAGAGAAAGGGAGAGACAGAGAGATGGAGAGAGAGGCAGAGAGAGAGAGGCAGAGAGAGGGACAGCGAATGAGAGAGGGGGAGAGACAGAGAGATTGAGACACAGAGAGAGAGAGAGATAGAGAGCGAACGAGAGAGGGGGAGAGACAGAGATTGAGACACAGAGAGAGAGAGAGATAGAGAGCGAACGAGAGAGGGGGAGAGACAGTGAGATAGAGACACACAGAGAGAGAGAGACAGAGACACAGAGAGAGAGAGAGAAGGAGAGAGTGAAACAGAGACGGGGAGACAGAGAGAGACAAAGACAGAGAGAGACAGAGAGAGAGAGACAAAGGGAGAGAGAGAGACAGAAAGACAGAGACAGAGAGAGAGGGAGAGACAGGGAGATAGAGAGAGAGGCAGAGAGAGAGAGGCAGAGAGAGAGAGGGACAGCGAATGAGAGAGGGAGATGGAGATAGAGAGAGAGAGAGACACACACACAGAGACAGAGTGAATGAGAGAGGGAGACAGGGAGATAGAGAGAGAGACAGGGACTTAGCAAATGAGAGGGAGATAGAGAAATAGAGAGAGACAGAGACAGAGTGAATGAGAGAGGGAATCAGGGAGATAGAAAGATAGAGACAGAGACAGAGCGAATGAGAGAGGGAGACAGGGAGATAGAGAGAGAGAGAGAGCGTGAATGAGAGGGGGAGACAGGGAGATAGAGAGAGAGAGAGAGACAGAGAGAGCGCGAATGAGAGAGGGAGACAGGGAGATAGAGAGAGAGAGAGAGCGTGAATGAGAGAGGGAGACAGGGAGATAGAGAGAGAGAGAGAGCGTGAATGAGAGAGGGAGACAGGGAGATAGAGAGAGAGAGAGAGCGTGAATGAGAGAGGGAGACAGGGAGATAGAGAGAGAGAGAGAGCGTGAATGAGAGAGGGAGACAGGGAGATAGAGAGAGAGAGAGCGTGAATGAGAGAGGGAGACAGGGAGATAGAGAGAGAGAGAGAGCGCGAATGAGAGAGGGAGAGAGGGAGATAGAGAGAGAGAGACAGAGACAGAGTGAATGAGAGGGAGACAGGGAGATAGAGAGAGAGACAGAGACAGAGACAGAGCGAATGAGAGAGGGAGATAGAGAGAGATACAAGGAGTGAGAAATGTAAGGAGGTGGAGGGAGAGTTGACGCAGCCATTCCCATCCTAATCATCCCTCTCCTGACTGCCGTCACATAAAAGGTCATGGCAGCAATATTATGCAAAGCAAGATCCCACAGGCACAGAAGGGGATGAATGCGGAGCCCACAGGCTGGAAGGAGAACGGGATCTTGCTGTGTCTCTGTATGTAAGGGAGAGGGGGGGGGGGGGGATGGGGTCAGTACCATGCCCGGTGGGGGTGCAGTGGCCAACAGTTTCTGACCTACCTGTGGCTCGGAGAGTGGGGTTTCCCGTGCAGCTTTGCAGGGACTCCTGGACCGATGGGAAGGTAGCCAATCCGAGGAGGAGGGCAAGGCTCATCTTCTGCTGGGGGAGAGGAAAGGGGAGATTCATCAGACACCTGTGACCCCACTCCCAGGCCACCCCTCGGCATTGCTCCCCACAGGGGCCTGAGTCACAGACACGCACAGGGAGATCCCGCCTGTGCCCTCACACTTGGCATTGCTCCCAACGGGTTCGTGAGGCACAGGCACGCGCAGCAAGATCCCGCTCTCTCCCTCGCCCTTGGCATTGCTCCCCACAGACTCGCACAGCGGGATCCTGCTCACTTCTTCACCCCTGGCATTGCTCCCCACAGGGTCCTGCGTCACAGACATGCCCAGGGAGATCCCACATCCCTACCCCCGCCACTCTTCACCCCTGTCTAGGAGTCTGCACGAGGCTTCCCCCAGCACGAGGGTGCTGCCTCACACGGTGGAGCAGCCACATTGACTTTGTTCAGTGATTACTGTGAAAATCATCACATTGCCAGATGCCCTTTCTCTCAAGGTAAATTTGCATAATTGACTCCAATCCACTAATAGTTATTCCCTGGAGAGTATTTACTGTGAGGTTTGTAAAACAATAACACCAGAAAGTAAAATCAGATAGGGACTGACCTGATTGAAAAAGCATGTTCTCGCTCTCTTTCTCCCTCTCTCCATGTCTCTCATTCTCTCTTTCTCCCTCTTTCTGTCTATGTCTCCTTCTCTCGGAATCCCGTTCTCTTTCTCCCTCTACCACTCTGTCTTTGTGACTATCTCTTGCCTGTCTCTGTCTCTCTCTTCCTCTCTGTCTCTCTCTCTGTGTCCTCTCTCTTGTCTCCGCCTCTCTTTCTCTCTGTCTGTCCCTATCTCTCCGTTTCTGTCACTCTGTCTCTGTGTGTGTGTGTCTCTCTATCTGTGTTTCTCTGTCTGTCTCTCTCACTCTCTCTCACTCTCTCTGTCCCTGTCTCTCTGTCTCTGTTTCTCTGTGTCTCTCACTGTCTTTCTCTTTCTCTCTCTGCCTCTCTTTCTCTCTGTCCCTGTCTCTCTATCTCTGTCCCTGTCTCTCTGCCTCGGTCTCTGTCTGGATCTGTCTCTCGTTCTCTCTCTCTGACTCTCTTTAACCTCAATTACTCTGATCATTTTCCTCATGCAGGTGTGATACAAAGGATCTGTTTTCTCATTTCTGATTGGATAAAAATGAGGACACTTTTCTAAAGTCTAGTCTGTCACCTCCCAGAATTCACTCACTGAAAGTGTGGGGGTCGGAGAGAGAGAGAATGAGAGAGAGACAGACAGACACACACACACACACACACACAGAGGGAGGCAGAGAAAGGGAGAGACACAGAGGGACAGGGAGAATTGCAAACCTTACACTCTTGTTCAAAAAAGGTGGTAAAGATAATCCCAGCAACTACAGGCCAGTCAGTTTAACTTCAGTGGTGGGGAAACTTCTGGAAACAACAGTTAGGGACAAAATTAATAGTCACTTGGGTGAATGTGGGTTCATTAAGGGAAGCCAGCAATGGATTTCTTCAGTGAAAGTCATGCTAACTAACTTGCTTGGGTTTTTTGAGGAGGTAACAGAGAGGGTTGATGAGGGCAATGCTGTTGATGTGGTGTACATGAACTTTCAAAAGGTCTTTGATACAGTGTCGCACAACAGACTTGTGAGTAAACTTGTATCTCATGGAATAAAAAGGGACATGGATATGAATTTCGTTGAGTGACAGAAAACAAAGAGTAGTGGTTAATGGATGTTTTTCGGGCTGGAGGAAGGTTTGCAGTGGAGTTCCCCCGGGATCAGTGTTGGGACCCTTGCTTTTTCTGATATATATTAGTGACCTAGACCTCGGTGTACAGGGAACAATTTCAAAATTTGCAGTGATATGAAACTTGGAAGCATTGTGAACTGTGAGGAGGATAGTGTAGAAGTTCAAAAGGACATAGACAAGTTGGTGAAATGGGCAGACAGGTGGCAGATGAAGTTCAATACAGAGAAATGTGAGGTGATTCTTTTTGGTAGGAAGAACATGGAGAGACAATATAAAATAAAGGGTACAATTCTAAAGTGGGCGCAGGAGCAGAGGGACCTGGGTGTATATGTGCATAAGTCATTGAAGATGGCAGGACAGGTTGAGACAGTAGTTAATAAAGCATACAGTATCATCACCCTCTATAAAAACAAAGGTGACCGCGGTGACTGCAACAACTACCGTGGAATCTCCCTGCTCAGCATAGTGGGGAAAGTCTTTGCTCGAGTCGCTCTGAACAGGCTCCAGAAGCTGGCCGAGCGCGTCTACCCTGAGGCACAGTGTGGCTTTCGTGCAGAGAGATCGACCGTTGACATGCTGTTCTCCCTTCGTCAGATACAGGAGAAATGCCGCGAACAACAGATGCCCCTCTACATTGCTTTCATTGATCTCACCAAAGCTTTTGACCTCGTCAGCAGACGTGGTCTCTTCAGACTACTAGAAAAGATCCGATGTCCACCAAAGCTACTAAGTATCATCACCTCATTCCATGACAATATGAAAGACACAATTCAGCATAGCGGCACCTCATCAGACCCCTTTCCTATCCTGAGTGGTGTGAAACAGGGCTGTGTTCTCGCACACACACTCTTTGGGATTTTCTTCTCCCTGCTGCTCTCACATGCGTTCAAGTCTTCAGAAGAAGGAATTTTCCTCCACACAAGATCAGGGGGCAGTTGTTCAACCTTGCCCGTCTAAGAGTGAAGACCAAAGTACGGGAGGTCCTCATCAGGGAACTCCTCTTTGCTGATGATGCTGTATTAACATCTCACACTGAAGAGTGTCTGCAGAGTCTCATCGACAGGTTTGCGTCTGCCTGCAACGAATTTGGCCTAACCATCAGCCTCAAGAAAACGAACATCATGGGACAGGATGTCAGAAATGCTCCATCCATCAATATTGGCGACCACACTCTGGAAGTGGTTCAAGAGTTCACCTACCTAGGCTCAACTATCACCAGTAACCTGTCTCTAGATGCAGAAATCAACAAGCGCATGGGTAAGGCTTCCACTGCTATGTGCAGACTGGCCAAGACAGTGTGGGAAAATGGCGCACTGACACGGAACACAAAAGTCCGAGTGTATCAAGCCTGTGTCCTCAGTACCTTGTTCTATGGCAGCGAGGCCTGGACAACGTATGTCAGCCAAGAGCGACGTCTCAATTCATTCCATCTTCGCTGCCTCCGGAGAATACTTGGCATCAGGTGGCAGGACCGTATCTCCAACACAGAAGCCCTCGAGGCGGCCAACATCCCCAGCTTATACACACTACTGAGTCAGCGGCGCTTGAGATGGCTTGGCCATGTGAGCCGCATGGAAGATGGCAGGATCCCCAAAGACACATTGTACAGCGAGCTCGCCACTGATATCAGACCCACCGGCCGTCCACGTCTCCGCTTTAAAGATGTCTGCAAACGCGACATGAAATCGTGTGACATTGATCACAAGTCGTTGGAGTCAGTTGCCAGCGTTCGCCAGAGCTGGCGGGCAGCCATAAAGGCGGGGCTAAAGTGTGGCGAGTCGAAGAGACTTAGCCGTTGGCAGGAAAAAAGACAAAAACGCAAGGGCAGAGCCAACTGTGTAACAGCCCCGAAAAACAAATTTTATCTGCAGCACCTGTGGAAGAGTCTGTCACTCTAGAATTGGCCTTTATAGTCACTCCAGGCGCTTCTTCACAAACCACTGACCACCTCCAGGCGCGTATCCATTGTCTCTCGAGACAAGGAGGCCAAAGAAAGATCCTAGGCTTTATTAATAGAGGCATAGAGTACAAGAGCAAGGAAGTTATGTTGAACTTGTACGAGACAGTAGTGCGGCCTCAGCTGGAGTATTGTGTCCAGTTCTGGGTGCCACACTTTAGGAAAGACATGAGGGCATTGGAGAGAGTGCAGAAAAAATTCACTAGAATGGTTCCAGGAATGAGGAATTTCAGTTATGAAGATAGACTGGAGAAGTTAGGACTGTTTTCCTTGGAGAAGAGAAGGCTGAGAGGTGATTTGATAGAGGTATTAAAATAATGAGGGGTCTGGACAGAGCAGATAGAGAGAAACTGTTCCCACTCGGGAAAGGATCAAGAACGAGAGGGCACAGATTGAAAGTATTTGGTAAGAGAAGCAAAAGTAACATGAGATTGTTTTTTTCACACAGCGAGTGGTTAAGGTCTGGAATGTGCTGCCTGGGAGTGTGGTGAAGGCAGGTTCAATTGAAGTATTCAAAAGGGATTTAGACGGTTGTATGAAAAGGAAGAATGTGTAGAGTTATGGGGAGAAGGCAAGGGAAATGGAACTGAGGAGAACTGATCATTTAGAGATATGACAGGTTGAATGACCTACTTCTTTGCTGTAACAGTTCTGTGATTCTGAGAGAGACAGAGAGAGAGAGAGACAGACACACAGAGTGACAGAGAGAGAGAGAGACACAGAACGGGAAATAGAGAGATAGATAGACAGAGAGAGAGAGAGAGACAGAGATAGAGTGACACACAGATAGAGACACAGAGAACGAAAAATAGAGAGATAGATAGACAGAGAGAGAGAGAGAGAGAGAGAGAGAGAGACAGAACAAAAAATAGAGAGATAGATAGACAGAGAGAGAGAGAGAGAGAGACAGAACGAAAAATAGAGAGACAGAGAGAGAGAGAGAGAGAGACAGAGATAGAGTGACACACAGAGAGAGACACAGAGAATGAGAAATAGAGAGATAGATAGACAGAGAGAGAGAGACAGACAGACAGACAGAGTGACAGAGAGAGAGAGACACAGAACGGGAAATAGAGAGATAGATAGAGAGAGAGAGACAGAGATAGAGTGACACACAGAGAGAGACACAGAGAACGATAAATAGAGAGATAGATAGACAGAGAGAGAGAGAGAGACAGAGATAGAGTGACACAGAGAGAGAGACACAGAGAACGAGAAATAGAGAGATAGATAGAGAGGGAGAGAGACAGAGACAGAGTGACACAGAGAGAGAGACACTGAGAACGAGAAATAGAGAGATAGATAGACAGAGACAGAGAGACACACAGAGAGAGATAAAGAGAATGAGAAATAGAGAGATAGATAGACAGAGAGAGAGAGAGAGACAGAGATAGAGTGACACAGAGAGAGACACACAGAGAACGAGATATAGAAAGATAGATAGACAGAGAGAGAGAGAGACAGACAGAGTGACAGAGAGAGAGAGAGACAGAACGAAAAATAGAGAGACAGAGAGAGAGAGAGAGAGAGACAGACAGACAGAGTGACACACAGAGAGAGACACAGAACGGGAAATAGAGAGATAGATAGACAGAGAGAGAGAGAGAGAGAGACAGAGATAGAGTGACACAGAGAGAGAGAGACACAGAGAATGAGAAATAGAGAGATAGATAGACAGAGAGAGAGAGAGAGAGAGACAGACAGACAGAGTGACAGAGAGAGAGAGACACAGAACGGGAAATAGAGAGATAGATAGACAGAGAGAGAGAGAGAGAGACAGAGATAGAGTGACACACAGAGAGAGACACAGAGAACGAGAAATAGAGAGATAGATAGACAGAGAGAGAGAGAGAGACAGAGATAGAGTGACACAGAGAGAGAGACACAGAGAACGAGAAATAGAGAGATAGATAGAGAGGGAGAGAGACAGAGACAGAGTGACACAGAGAGAGAGACACTGAGAATGAGAAATAGAGAGATAGATAGACAGAGACAGAGAGACACACAGAGAGAGATACAGAGAATGAGAAATAGAGAGATAGATAGACAGAGAGAGAGAGAGAGACAGAGATAGAGTGACACAGAGAGAGACACACAGAGAACGAGAAATAGAAAGATAGATAGACAGAGAGAGAGAGAGACAGAGACAGAGTGACACAGAGAGAGAGACACTGAGAACGATAAATAGAGAGATAGATAGACAGAGACAGAGAGACACACAGAGACACAGAGAACGAGAAATAGAGAGATAGATAGACAGAGAGAGAGACAGAGAGACAGAGACAGAGAGACACAGAGAATGAGAAATAGAGAGACAGAGAGAGAGACAGAGACAGAGTGACACAGAGAGAGAGACACAGAGAACGAGAAATAGAGAGATAGATAGACAGAGAGAGAGAGAGAGACAGAGATAGAGTGACACAGAGAGAGAGACACAGAGAACGAGAAATAGAGAGATAGATAGAGAGGGAGAGAGACAGAGACAGAGTGACACAGAGAGAGAGACACTGAGAACGAGAAATAGAGAGATAGATAGACAGAGACAGAGAGACACACAGAGAGAGATAAAGAGAATGAGAAATAGAGAGATAGATAGACAGAGAGAGAGAGAGAGACAGAGATAGAGTGACACAGAGAGAGACACACAGAGAACGAGATATAGAAAGATAGATAGACAGAGAGAGAGAGAGACAGACAGAGTGACAGAGAGAGAGAGAGACAGAACGAAAAATAGAGAGACAGAGAGAGAGAGAGAGAGAGACAGACAGACAGAGTGACACACAGAGAGAGACACAGAACGGGAAATAGAGAGATAGATAGACAGAGAGAGAGAGAGAGAGAGAGACAGAGATAGAGTGACACACAGAGAGAGACACAGAGAATGAGAAATAGAGAGATAGATAGACAGAGAGAGAGAGAGAGAGAGACAGACAGACAGAGTGACAGAGAGAGAGAGACACAGAACGGGAAATAGAGAGATAGATAGACAGAGAGAGAGAGAGAGAGACAGAGATAGAGTGACACACAGAGAGAGACACAGAGAACGAGAAATATAGAGATAGACAGAGAGAGAGAGACACAGAGAATGAGAAATAGAGAGATAGATAGACAGAGAGAGAGAGAGACAGAGACAGAGTGACACAGAGAGAGACACAGAGAACGAGAAGTAGAGAGATGGATAGACAGAGAGAGAGACAGAGACAGAGACAGAGTGACACACAGAGAAAGGCACAGAGAACGAGAAGTAGAGAGCTAGATAGACAGAGAGAGAGACAGAGACAGGGACAGAGTGACACACAGAGAGAGACACAGAGAACGAGAAGTAGAGAGATAGATAGACAGAGAGACAGAGACAGAGTGACACAGAGAGAGAGACACAGAGAATGAGAAGTAGAGAGATAGACAGAGAGAGAGAGAGACATAGACAGAGTGACACACAGAGAGAGACACAGAGAACGAGAAGTAGAGAGATAGATAGACAGAGAGAGAGACAGAGACAGAGACAGAGAGACACACAGAGAGAGACACAGAGAACGAGAAGTAGAGAGATAGATAGACAGAGAGAGAGAGAGAGAGAGAGAGAGAGACAGAACAAAAAATAGAGAGATAGATAGACAGAGAGAGAGAGAGAGAGAGAGAGAGAGACAGAACGAAAAATAGAGAGACAGAGAGAGAGAGAGAGAGAGAGAGACAGAGATAGAGTGACACACAGAGAGAGACACAGAGAATGAGAAATAGAGAGATAGATAGACAGAGAGAGAGAGAGAGACAGACAGACAGAGTGACAGAGAGAGAGAGACACAGAACGGGAAATAGAGAGATAGATAGAGAGAGAGAGACAGAGATAGAGTGACACACAGAGAGAGACACAGAGAACGATAAATAGAGAGATAGATAGACAGAGAGAGAGAGAGAGACAGAGATAGAGTGACACAGAGAGAGAGACACAGAGAACGAGAAATAGAGAGATAGATAGAGAGGGAGAGAGACAGAGACAGAGTGACACAGAGAGAGAGACACTGAGAACGAGAAATAGAGAGATAGATAGACAGAGACAGAGAGACACACAGAGAGAGATAAAGAGAATGAGAAATAGAGAGATAGATAGACAGAGAGAGAGAGAGAGACAGAGATAGAGTGACACAGAGAGAGACACACAGAGAACGAGATATAGAAAGATAGATAGACAGAGAGAGAGAGAGACAGACAGAGTGACAGAGAGAGAGAGAGACAGAACGAAAAATAGAGAGACAGAGAGAGAGAGAGAGAGAGACAGACAGACAGAGTGACACACAGAGAGAGACACAGAACGGGAAATAGAGAGATAGATAGACAGAGAGAGAGAGAGAGAGAGACAGAGATAGAGTGACACAGAGAGAGAGAGACACAGAGAATGAGAAATAGAGAGATAGATAGACAGAGAGAGAGAGAGAGAGAGACAGACAGACAGAGTGACAGAGAGAGAGAGACACAGAACGGGAAATAGAGAGATAGATAGACAGAGAGAGAGAGAGAGAGACAGAGATAGAGTGACACACAGAGAGAGACACAGAGAACGAGAAATAGAGAGATAGATAGACAGAGAGAGAGAGAGAGACAGAGATAGAGTGACACAGAGAGAGAGACACAGAGAACGAGAAATAGAGAGATAGATAGAGAGGGAGAGAGACAGAGACAGAGTGACACAGAGAGAGAGACACTGAGAATGAGAAATAGAGAGATAGATAGACAGAGACAGAGAGACACACAGAGAGAGATACAGAGAATGAGAAATAGAGAGACAGATAGACAGAGAGAGAGAGAGAGACAGAGATAGAGTGACACAGAGAGAGACACACAGAGAACGAGAAATAGAAAGATAGATAGACAGAGAGAGAGAGAGACAGAGACAGAGTGACACAGAGAGAGAGACACTGAGAACGATAAATAGAGAGATAGATAGACAGAGACAGAGAGACACACAGAGACACAGAGAACGAGAAATAGAGAGATAGATAGACAGAGAGAGAGACAGAGAGACAGAGACAGAGAGACACAGAGAATGAGAAATAGAGAGACAGAGAGAGAGACAGAGACAGAGTGACACAGAGAGAGAGACACAGAGAACGAGAAATAGAGAGATAGATAGACAGAGAGAGAGAGAGAGACAGAGATAGAGTGACACAGAGAGAGAGACACAGAGAACGAGAAATAGAGAGATAGATAGAGAGGGAGAGAGACAGAGACAGAGTGACACAGAGAGAGAGACACTGAGAACGAGAAATAGAGAGATAGATAGACAGAGACAGAGAGATACACAGAGAGAGATAAAGAGAATGAGAAATAGAGAGATAGATAGACAGAGAGAGAGAGAGAGACAGAGATAGAGTGACACAGAGAGAGACACACAGAGAACGAGATATAGAAAGATAGATAGACAGAGAGAGAGAGAGACAGACAGAGTGACAGAGAGAGAGAGAGACAGAACGAAAAATAGAGAGACAGAGAGAGAGAGAGAGAGAGACAGACAGACAGAGTGACACACAGAGAGAGACACAGAACGGGAAATAGAGAGATAGATAGACAGAGAGAGAGAGAGAGAGAGACAGAGATAGAGTGACACAGAGAGAGAGAGACACAGAGAATGAGAAATAGAGAGATAGATAGACAGAGAGAGAGAGAGAGAGAGACAGACAGACAGAGTGACAGAGAGAGAGAGACACAGAACGGGAAATAGAGAGATAGATAGACAGAGAGAGAGAGAGAGAGAGACAGAGATAGAGTGACACACAGAGAGAGACACAGAGAACGAGAAATAGAGAGATAGATAGACAGAGAGAGAGAGAGAGACAGAGATAGAGTGACACAGAGAGAGAGACACAGAGAACGAGAAATAGAGAGATAGATAGAGAGGGAGAGAGACAGAGACAGAGTGACACAGAGAGAGATACACTGAGAATGAGAAATAGAGAGATAGATAGACAGAGACAGAGAGACACACAGAGAGAGATACAGAGAATGAGAAATAGAGAGATAGATAGACAGAGAGAGAGAGAGAGACAGAGATAGAGTGACACAGAGAGAGACACACAGAGAACGAGAAATAGAAAGATAGATAGACAGAGAGAGAGAGAGACAGAGACAGAGTGACACAGAGAGAGAGACACTGAGAACGATAAATAGAGAGATAGATAGACAGAGACAGAGAGACACACAGAGACACAGAGAACGAGAAATAGAGAGATAGATAGACAGAGAGAGAGACAGAGAGACAGAGACAGAGAGACACAGAGAATGAGAAATAGAGAGACAGAGAGAGAGACAGAGACAGAGTGACACAGAGAGAGAGACACAGAGAACGAGAAATAGAGAGATAGATAGAGAGAGAGAGAGATAGACAGAGTGACACACAGAGAACAAGAAATAGAGAGATAGATAGACAGAGAGAGAGAGAGACAGCGAGAGAGACATAGACAGAGTGACACACAGAGAGAGACACAGAGAATGAGAAATAGAGAGATAGATAGACAGAGAGAGAGAGAGACAGAGAATGAGAAATAGAGAGATAGATAGACAGAGAGAGACAGAGACAGAGACAGAATGACAGAGAGAGAGAGATACAGAGAATGAGAAGTAGAGAGATAGATAGACAGAGAGAGAGAGAGAGACAGAGAAAGAGTGACACAGAGAGAGAGACACAGAGAACGAGAAGTAGAGAGATAGATAGACAGAGAGATAGACAGAGACAGAGTGACACAGAGAGAGAGACACTGAGAACGAGAAATAGAGAGATAGATAGACAGAGACAGAGAGACACACAGAGAGAGATACAGAGAATGAGAAATAGAGAGATAGATAGATAGAGAGAGAGAGAGACAGAGACAGAGTGACACAGAGAGAGAGACACTGAGAACGAGAAATAGAGAGATAGATAGACAGAGACAGAGAGACACACAGAGACACAGAGAACGAGAAATAGAGAGATAGATAGACAGAGAGAGAGACAGAGAGACACAGAGAATGAGAAATAGAGAGACAGAGACAGAGACAGAGTGACACAGAGAGAGAGACACAGAGAACGAGAAATAGAAAGATAGATAGACAGAGAGAGAGAGAGAGACAGAGACAGAGTGACACAGAGAGAGAGACACTGAGAACGATAAATAGAGAGATAGATAGACAGAGACAGAGAGACACACAGAGACACAGAGAACGAGAAATAGAGAGATAGATAGACAGAGAGAGAGACAGAGAGACAGAGACAGAGAGACACAGAGAATGAGAAATAGAGAGACAGAGAGAGAGACAGAGACAGAGTGACACAGAGAGAGAGACACAGAGAACGAGAAATAGAGAGATAGATAGAGAGAGAGAGAGATAGACAGAGTGACACACAGAGAACAAGAAATAGAGAGATAGATAGACAGAGAGAGAGAGAGAGACAGCGAGAGAGACATAGACAGAGTGACACACAGAGAGAGACACAGAGAATGAGAAATAGAGAGTTAGATAGACAGAGAGAGAGAGAGACAGAGAATGAGAAATAGAGAGATAGATAGACAGAGAGAGACAGAGACAGAGACAGAATGACAGAGAGAGAGAGATACAGAGAACGAGAAGTAGAGAGATAGATAGACAGAGAGAGAGAGAGAGACAGAGAAAGAGTGACACAGAGAGAGAGACACAGAGAACGAGAAGTAGAGAGATAGATAGACAGAGAGATAGACAGAGACAGAGTGACACAGAGAGAGAGACACTGAGAACGAGAAATAGAGAGATAGATAGACAGAGACAGAGAGACACACAGAGAGAGATACAGAGAATGAGAAATAGAGAGATAGATAGACAGAGAGAGAGAGAGACAGAGACAGAGTGACACAGAGAGAGAGACACTGAGAACGAGAAATAGAGAGATAGATAGACAGAGACAGAGAGGCACACAGAGACACAGAGAACGAGAAATAGAGAGATAGATAGACAGAGAGAGAGACAGAGAGACACAGAGAACGAGAAATAGAGAGATAGATAGACAGAGAGAGAGAGAGAGAGATAGACAGAGTGACACAGAGAGACAGCGAGAGAGACATAGACAGAGTGACACACAGAGAGAGACACAGAGAATGAGAAATAGAGAGATAGATAGACAGAGAGAGAGAGAGACAGAGAATGAGAAATAGAGAGATAGATAGACAGAGAGACAGAGACAGAGACAGAAAGACACACAGAGAGAGACACAGAGAACGAGAAATAGAGAGATAGATAGACAGAGAGAGACAGAGACAGAGAGAGAGACTCACAGAGAATGAGAAATAGAGAGATAGATAGACAGAGAGACAGAGTGACACAGAGAGAGAGACACAGAGAACGAGAAGTAGAGAGATAGACAGAGAGACAGAGACAGAGACAGAAAGACACACAGAGAGAGACACAGAGAACGAGAAATAGAGAGATAGATAGACAGAGAGAGACAGAGACAGAGAGAGAGACTCACAGAGAATGAGAAATAGAGAGATAGATAGACAGAGAGACAGAGTGACACAGAGAGAGAGACACAGAGAACGAGAAATATAGAGATAGACAGAGAGAGAGAGACACAGAGAATGAGAAATAGAGAGATAGATAGACAGAGAGAGAGAGAGACAGAGACAGAGTGACACAGAGAGAGACACAGAGAACGAGAAGTAGAGAGATGGATAGACAGAGAGAGAGACAGAGACAGAGACAAAGTGACACACAGAGAAAGACACAGAGAACGAGAAGTAGAGAGCTAGATAGACAGAGAGAGAGACAGAGACAGGGACAGAGTGACACACAGAGAGAGACACAGAGAACGAGAAGTAGAGAGATAGATAGACAGAGAGACAGAGACAGAGTGACACAGAGAGAGAGACACAGAGAATGAGAAGTAGAGAGATAGACAGAGAGAGAGAGAGACATAGACAGAGTGACACACAGAGAGAGACACAGAGAACGAGAAGTAGAGAGATAGATAGACAGAGAGAGAGACAGAGACAGAGACAGAGAGACACACAGAGAGAGACACAGAGAACGAGAAGTAGAGAGATAGATAGACAGAGAGAGAGACAGAGACAGAGACAGAATGACACAGAGAGAGACACAGAGAATGAGAAATAGAGAGATAGATAGACAGAGAGAGAGACAGAGACAGAGACAGAGACAGAGTGACACACAGAGAGAGACACAGAGACCGATCAGTAGAGAGATAGATAGACAGAGAGAGAGAGGGAGAGAGACAGAGTGACACACAGAGAGAGACACAGAGAACGAGAAGTAGAGAGATAGATAGACAGAGAGAGAGACAGAGACAGAGACAGAGTGACACAGAGAGAGAGACACAGAGAACGAGAAGTAGAGAGATAGATAGACAGAGAGCGAGAGAGAGACAGAGACAGAGTGACACAGAGAGAGACACACAGAGAATGAGAAATAGAGAGATAGATAGACAGAGAGAGAGACAGAGACAGAGACAGAGTGACACAGAGAGAGAGACACAGAGAACGATCGGTAGAGAGATAGATAGACAGAGAGAGAGAGAGAGAGAGACAGAGTGACACACAGAGAGAGACACAGAGAACGAGAAGTAGAGAGATAGATAGACAGAGAGAGAGACAGAGACAGAGACAGAGTGACACACAGAGAGAGACACAGAGAACGAGAAGTAGAGAGATAGATAGACAGAGAGCGAGAGAGAGAGACAGAGACAGAGTGACACACAGAGAGAGACACAGAGAATGAGAAATAGAGAGATAGATAGACAGAGAGAGAGAGAGACATAGACAGAGTGACACAGAGAGAGACACACAGAGAATGAGAAATAGAGAGATAGATAGACAGAGAGAGAGACAGAGACAGAGTGACACAGAGAGAGACACACAGAGAACGAGAAGTAGAGAGATAGATGGACAGAGAGAGACAGAGACAGAGACAGAGTGACAGAGAGAGAGAGACACAGAGAATAAGAAATAGAGAGATAGATAGACAGAGAGAGAGAGACAGAGACAGAGAGCCACAGAGAATGAGAAATGGACAGATAGATATATATAGAGATAGAGAGACAGAAGAGAGAGGGAGAGGCAGAGAGAGAGAGACACGGAGAATGAGAGATCGAGACATAGAGAGAGAGAGAGAGAGAGAGAGACTGAGAGACACAGAGAGGGACAAACAAAGAGAGAGAGACACACACATAGCGAGAGGCGAGACAGAGAGACAGAGAGTGAGAGATCGAGACAGAGAGAGACACACAGAGAAAGAGAGGTCGAGACACAGATAGACAGAGAGAGACACAGATAAAAAGACAGAGAGAGAGAGGCAGGGAAAGAGAGAGAGTGAGAGAGAGACAGAGACAGAGAGAGAGATACACAGACAGACAGAGAGACAGAGAAAGAGAGACACAGAGAACGAGAAATAGACAGATAGAGAGACAGAGAGAGACAGAGACATAGACAGAGTGACACAGAGAGAGAGACACAGAGAACGAGAAATAGAGAGATAGATAGACAGAGAGAGAGAGACAGAGACAGAGTGACACAGAGAGAGAGACACAGAGAACGAGAAGTAGAGATAGACAGAGAGAGACAGAGACAGAGTGACAGACAGAGAGACACAGATAAAGAGAGGTAGAGACACAGATAGACAGAGAGAGACACAGAGAAAAAGACAGAGAGAGAGACAGGCAGGGAAATAGAGAGAGTGAGAGAGACAGAGACAGACAGAGAGATACACAGACAGACAGAGAGAGAGACAGATAGAGACAGAGAGAGAGAGACACACAGAGAACGAGAAATAGACAGATAGATAGACAGAGAGAGAGACAGAGACAGAGTGACACAGAGAGAGAGACACAGAGAATGAGAAGTAGAGAGATAGATAGACAGAGAGAGAGAGAGTGACACACAGAGAGAGACACAGAGAACGAGAAATAGAGAGATAGATAGACAGAGAGAGAGAGAGAGACAGAAACAGAGTGACAGAGAGAGAGAGACACAGAGAACGAGAAATAGAGAGATAGATAGACAGAGAGAGACAGAGACAGAGTGACACAGAGAGAGAGACACAGAGAATGAGAAGTAGAGAGATAGACAGAGAGAGACAGAGACATAGACAGAATGACAGAGAGAGAGAGACACATAGAATGAGAAATAGAGAGATAGATAGAGAGAGAGAGACAGAGACATAGACAGAGTGACAGAGAGAGAGACACACAGAGAACGAGAAATAGAGAGATAGATAGACAGAGAGAGAGAGACAGAAACATAGACAGAGTGACACACAGAGAGAGACACAGAGAACGAGAAATAGAGAGATAGATAGAGAGAGAAAGACAGAGACAGAGAGACAGAGAGAGAGAGACACAGAGAACGAGAAATAGAGAGATAGATAGACAGAGAGAGAGAGAGAGACAGAGACAGAGACAGAGTGACACAGAGAGAGAGACACAGAGAACGAGAAGTAGAGAGATAGATAGACAGAGAGAGAGAGAGACAGAGACAGAGTGACGCAGAGAGAGAGAAACAGAGAACGAGAAATAGAGAGATAGATAGACAGAGAGAGAGACACAGAGAACGAGAAATAGAGAGATAGATAGACAGAGAGAGAGAGACAGAGACATAGACAGAGTGACGCAGAGAGAGAGACACAGAGAACGAGAAATAGAGAGATAGATAGACAGAGAGAGAGAGAGAGACAAAGACAGAGTGACACAGAGAGAGAGACACAGAGAATGAGAAATAGAGAGACAGACAGACAGAGAGAGAGATTCAGAGAGAGACACAGAGAATGAGAAATAGAGAGATAGATAAACAGAGAGAGACAGAGACAGAGACATAGACAGAGTGACAGAGAGAGAGAGAGAGACACAGGGAATGAGAAATGGAGAGATAGATGGACAGAGAGAGAGAGAGAGAGTGACACAGAGAGAGAGACACAGAGAATGAGAAATAGAGAGACAGATAGACAGAGAGAGAGTCAGAGAGACAAACAGAGAACGAGAAATTGAGAGATAGACAGAGAGAGAGAGACAGAGACAGAGTGACACAGAGAGAGAGACTCGGAGAACGAGAAGTAGAGAGATAGATTGACAGAGAGAGAGAGACAGAGACAGAGTGACACACAGATAGCGACACAGAGAATGAGAAATAGAGAGATAGATAGAGAGAGAGACACACAGAAGAGAGAGGGAGAGGCAGAGAGAGAGAGACACGTAGAATGAGAGATGGAGACATAGAGAGACAGAGAGAGACTGAGAGACACAGAGAGGGACAAACAAAGAGAGAGAGACACACACATAGTGAGAGGGGAGACGGAGAGACGCAGAGAGTGAGAGATCGAGACAGAGAGAGACACACAGAGAAAGAGAGGTAGAGACACAGATAGACAGAGAGAGACACAGAGAAAAAGACAGAGAGAGAGAGGCAGGGAAAGAGAGAGAGTGAGAGAGAGACAGAGAGAGAGATCCACAGACAGACAGAGAGAGACAGAGGCAGAGAAAAGATTAAGAGGGACAACATGTGAGAGAAGGAGGAGAGAAGAGGACAGTACTCCTCCTACAACCCTCCGAGATCTCTGCTTTCCTCCAATTCCGGCCTCTTGAACATTCCCCGATTTCCATCGCTCCACCATTGGCTGCCGTGCCTTCAGCTGCCCGGGGTCCTGAGCTCTGGAATTCCCTCCCTAAACCTCTCCACCTCTCTCTCTCTCACTCATTCTCTCTCTCTGCGGCTCGGTGTCAAATTTATGTTTGGTAGCACTCCTGTGAAGCACCTTAGAATGTTTTATTACATTATAGGCACTATATAAATGTAAGCTGTTGTTGGGGTTGATGTAAGGAGTCAGGGCCTGTTGAGATCTGATATCTCCCCATTGTGCTGTTGATATTCAGCCTGCGGCTGCGGCCTACTTCATGGTGAATGGACGAGGCAGCACAAAGACAGAGAGATAGAGAGAGATAGAGAGAGACAGATAGAGAGAGCGAGAGAGAGCTAGAGACAGAGAGAGAGATACACAGACAGACAGAGAGAGACAAATAGAGAGAGAGTGATAGAGAGAGCGAGAGACAGAGAAGGAGAGAGACAGTGAAAGAGAGACAGTGAGAGAGAGACAGAGAGAGATAAAGAAAGAGAGAGACAGAGAGAGGGATGAAGAGTGAGAGACAGAGACAGAGAAGGAGCGAGAGAGTGAGACAGAGACAGAGAGAGACAGAGACAAAGCGAGAGAGAGAGAGAGACAGAGATAGTGACAGAGACATAGAGTCATAGAGTTTTACAGCACAGAAACAGGCCCTTCAGCCCAACCAGCCTATGCCAACCATCAAGCATCTGACCTAACTAATCCCATTTCCCCTCACTTGGCCCGTAGCCTTGTATGCTATGACGTTTCAATTGCTCATCTAAATATTTCTTGAATGTTGTGAGGGTTCCTGCCTCTACTACCCCTTCAGGCAGTGCATTCCAGATTCCAACATGCTCTGGGTGAAAAAATTCCTCAACTCCCCTCTAAACCTTCTGCCACTTACCTTAAATCTATGCCCCCTAGTTATTGACCTCTCCGCTAAGGGAAAAAGTTTCTTCCTATCTATCCTATCAATGCCCCTCATAATTTTGTGTACTTCAATCAGGTCCCCCCTGAGCCTTCTCCACTCCAAGGAAAACAACCACAGCCTTTCCAGTCTCTCTTCACAGCTGAAATGCTCCAGCCCAGGCAACATCCTGGTGAATCTCCTCTGCACCCTCTCCAGTGCAATCACATCCTTCCTATAATGTGGTGACCAGAACTGTACACAGTACTCCAGCTGTGGCCTAACTAGTGTTTTATACAGATCCATCATAACATCCCTGCCCTTATATTCTGTGCCTCGGTTAATAAAGGCAAGTATCCCATATGCCTTCCTAACCACCTTATCTCCCTGTGCTGCTGCCTTCAGTGATCTATGGACAAGCACCCAAGGTCCCGCTGACCTTCTGTACTTCCTAGGGTCCTACCATCCATTGTATATTCCCTTGTCTTGTTAGTCCTCCCAAAGTGCATCACCTCACACTTCTCAGGATTAAATTCCATTTGCCACTGCTCCGCCCATCCTACCAGCCCATCTATATCTCCCTGTAATCTAAGGCTTTCCTCCTCACTATTTCCGACACCATCAATTTTCATGTCATCTGTGAACTTACTTATCATACCTCCTATATTCATGTCTAAATCATTAATGTACACTACAAACAGCAAGGGTCCCAGCACTAATCCCTGTGATACACCACTGGTCACAGACGTCCATTCGCAAAAACAACCCTCGACCATCACACTCTGCCTCCTGCCACTAAGCCAATTTTGGATCCAATTTGCCAAATTTCCCTGGATCCCATGGGCTCTTACCTTCTTAACCAATCTCCCATAGAGTCCATATAGACTATATTAACTGCTTTACCCTCATTTACACATTTTGTCACTGCCTCAAAAAATTCAATCAAGTTAGTTAGACACGATCTCCCCCTGACAAAGCCATGCTGACTATCCCTGATTAATCCCTGCCTCTCCAAGTGGAGATTAATCCTGTCCCTCAGAATTTTTTCCAATAGTTTCCCAACCACTGATGTTAGACTCACCGGCCTGTAATTACCTGGTTTATCCCTGCTACCCTTCTTAAATAATGGTACCACATTCACTGTCCTCCAATCCTCTGGTACCTCTCCTGTGGCCTGGGAGGATCTGAAAATTTGTGTCAGAGCCCCTGCAATCTCCTCCCTTGCCTCACATAACAGCCTGGGATACATCTCATCTGGGCCTGGGGATTTATCCACTTTTAAGCCCACTAAAACCGCTAATACTTCCTCCTTTTCAATGCTAATTTGATCAAGTATATCACAGTCCCCTTCCCTGATCTCTACACCTACATCGTCCTTCTCCATAGTGAACACAGATGAAAAGTAATCGTTCAAAAACCTCCCCTATGTCCTCTGGCTCCACACACAGATTGCCTCTTTGATCCCGAATAGGCCCCACTCTTTCCCTGGTTATCCTCTTACCCTTAATATACTTATAAAACACCATGGGTTTTCCTTTATCTTGTCTGCCAGTGATTTTTTATATCCCCTTTTCGCTCTCCTAATTACTTTTTTAAGTACTCCCCTACATTTTCTATACTCCTGTGGGGCCTCCACTGTTTTCAGCACTCTGAATCTGTCATAAGCCTCCTTTTTATTCCTTATTCAATCCTCTATATCCCTTGACATCCAGGGTTCCCTTGACCTGTTGGCCCTAATCTTCACCTTTACATGACTATTGCAGTCTCACACTCTCTCTCAAACTCAAAACTTTCCCAGTCTCACATTCTCTCTCAAACTCAAAACTTTCCCAGTCTCACACTCTCTCTCAAACTCAAAACTTTCCCAGTCTCTCACTCTCTCTCAAACTCAAAACTTTCCCAGTCTCTCACTCTCAAACTCAAAACTTTCCCAGTCTCTCACTCTCTCTCAAACTCAAAACTTTCCCAGTCTCTCACTCTCAAACTCAAAACGTTCCCAGTCTCACACTCTCTCTCAAACTCAAAACTTTCCCAGTCTCTCACTCTCAAACTCAAAACGTTCCCAGTCTCACACTCTCTCTCAAACTCAAAACTTTCCCAGTCTCTCACTCTCTCTCAAACTCAAAACTTTCCCAGTCTCACATTCACTCTCAAACTCAAAACGTTCCCAGTCTCACACTCTCTCTCAAACTCAAAACTTTCCCAGTCTCTCACTCTCTCTCAAACTCAAAACTTTCCCAGTCTCACACTCACTCTCAATCTCAAAACTTTCACAGTCTCACACCCTCTCTCAAACTCAAAACTTTCCCAGTCTCTCACTCTCTCTCAAACTCAAAACTTTCCCAGTCTCTCACTCTCAAACTCAAAACTTTCCCAGTCTCACACTCTCTCTCAATCTCAAAACTTTCCCAGTCTCACACCCTCTCTCAAACTCAAAACTTTCCCAGTCTCTCACTCTCAAACTCAAAACGTTCCCAGTCTCACAGTCTCTCTCAAACTCAAAACGTTCCCAGTCTCACAGTCTCTCTCAAACTCAAAACTTTCCCAGTCTCTCACTCTCTCTCAAACTCAAAACTTTCCCAGTCTCACACTCTCTCTCAAACTCAAAACTTTCCCAGTCTCACACTCTCTCTCAAACTCAAAACTTTCCCAGTCTCTCACTCTCAAACTCAAAACTTTCCCAGTCTCTCACTCTCTCTCAAACTCAAAATGTTCCCAGTCTCACACTCTCTCTCAATCTCAAAACGTTCCCAGTCTCTCACTCTCTCTCAAACTCAAAACTTTCCCAGTCTCACACTCTCTCTCAAACTCAAAACTTTCCCAGTCTCACACTCTCTCTCAAACTCAAAACTTTCCCAGTCTCACACTCTCTCTCAAACTCAAAACTTTCCCACTCTCACACTCTCTCTCAAACTCAAAATGTTCCCAGTCTCACACTCTCTCTCAATCTCAAAACTTTCCCAGTCTCACACTCTCTCTCTCTCGCTCAAACTCAAAATTTTCCCAGTCTCTCGCTCTCTCTCAATCTCAAAACTTTCCCAGTCTCTCACTCTCTCTCAAACTCAAAACTTTCCCAGTCTCACACTCTCTCTCACACTCGATCACAATCACACACGTTCCCAGTCTCATAATCTCTCTCTCATTCTCACTTTCCATTCATGCACTTTCCCAGTCTCACACTCTCTCAAACACCCTCTCACTTACACACTTTCCCAGTCTCACACTCTCTCTCACAATCACACATTTTCCCAGTCTCACACTCTCTCTCCCTCACACTCACGCACGTTCCCAGTCTCACATGCTCTCTCCCTCACACTCAAACACTTTCCCAGTATCACACTCTCTCTCACTCTCACACTCGCACATCTTCCCAGTCTCACACGCTCTCTCTCACTCACACACTATCCCAGTCTCACACTCTCACACTTTGCCAGTCTCACATGCTCTCTCTCACTCACACACTATCCCAGCCTCACACTCTCTCTCTCTCACACTCATACACTTTCCCAGTCTCACACTCTCTCTCACACTCACACACTTTCCCAGTCTCACACTCTCTCTCTCTCACACTCATACACTTACCCAGTCTCACACTCTCTCTCACACTCACACACTTTCCCAGTCTTACAATCTCTTTCACACTCTCTCTCTCACACACACTTGCCCAGTCTCACATTCTCTCTCACACACGTTCCCAGTCTCACTCTCTCTCTCTCTCACACACTTTCCAGGTCTCTCACACTGTCTCTCACACACTTTCCAGGTCTCTCACAGTCTCTCTCACACACTTTCCAGGTATCTCACACTCTCTCTCTCACACTCACACACTTTCCCAGTCTCACACTCTCTCTCTCACACACTTTCCCAGTCTCACACACTCTCTCTCTCTCACACTCATACACTTTCCCAGTCTCACACTCACTCTCTCTCACATTCATACACTTTAGCAGTCTCAAACTCTCTCTCACACACTCATACAATTTCCCAGTCTCACACTCTCTCTCTCTCACACACTTTCCCAGTCTCACACTCTCTCTCTCTCTCACACTCATACACTTTCCCAGTCTCACACTCACTCTCTCTCACACTCATACACTTTCCCAGTCTCACACTCACTGTCTCTCACACTCATACACTTTCCCAGTCTCACACTCTCTCTCTCTCACAGGGATGCACTTTCCCAGTCTCTCACTCTCTCTCTCACATTCACACACTTTCCCAGACTCACACTCTCCCAGTCACACACTCACACCCTTTCTCAGTCTCACACTCTCCCAGTCTCACACTCAGACACTTTCCCACTCTTACAATATCTTTCAAACTCTCTCTCAACCACATTCCCAGTCTCACTCTCTCTCTCACACACTTGCCCAGTCTCACTCTCTCTCTCACACACTTGCCCAGTCTCACACTCTCTCACACACACTTTCCCAGTCTCTCTCTCTCTCTCACACACTTTCCCAGTCTCACACGCGCTCTCACACACTTTCCAGGTCTCTCACACACTTTCCCAGTCTCACGCTCTCTCTCTCACACTCACATATTTTCCCAGTATCACACTCTCTCTCTCACACTCACACACTTTCCCAGTCTCTCTTACAATCTCTCTCACACTCACACACTTTCCCAGTCTCACACTCTCTCTTTCTCACACTCACACACTTTTCCAGTCTCACACTCACACACTTTCCCAGTCTCACACTCTCTCTCTCTGACACTCGTACACTTTCCCAGTCCCACACTCTCTTTCACACACTTTCCAGGTCTCTCACACTCTCTCACTGACGATGTCACTGACAGTCACACACTTTCCCAGTCTCACACTTTCCCAGTCTCACACTCACACACTTTCCCAGTCTCACATTCTCTCTCACACTCACACACTTTCCCAATCTCACATTCTCTCTCACACTCACACACTTTCCCAGTCCCACACTCTCTCTCTCACACTCATATACTTTCCAAGTCTCACACTCTCTCTCTAACACTCACACACTTCCCCAGTCTCACACTCTCTCACTCTCACACACTTTCCCAGTCTCACAACCTCTTTCACACTTTCTATCACACACAATCCCAGTCTTACAATCTCTTTCACACTTTCACACACTTTCCAGGTCTCACACTCTCTCTCACACACTTTCCAGGTCTCTCACACACTCTCCCTCACACTCACTCACGTTCCCAGTCTCACACTCTCTCTCCCTCACACTCACTCACTTACCCAGAATCACACTTTCTCTCCCTCACACTCATATACTTTCCCAGTCTCACACGCTCTCTCTCTCACACTCACACACTTTCCCAGTCTCTCACACTCTCTCACACACTTTCCCAGTTTCACACTCTCTCTCACACACTTTCCAGGTCTCTCACACACTCTCTCTCACACACTTTCCCAGTCTCACACTCTCTCTCACACACTTTCCAGGTCTCTCACACACTCTCCCTCACACTCACAAACGTTCCCAGTCTCACACTCTCTCTCCTTCACATTCACACACTTTCCCAGTATCACACTCTCTCTCCCTCACACTCACACACTTTCCCAGTATCACACTCTCTCTCTCTCACTCACACACTTTCCCAGTCTCTCACGCTCTCTCTCTCACTCACATACTTTCCCAGTATCACACTCTCTCTCTCACACTCACACACTTTCCCAGTCTGTCACACTCTCTCTCACACACTTTCCCAGTTTCAAACTCTCTGTCACACACTTTCCAGGTCTCTCACACACTCTCTCTCTCACAGACTTTCCCAGTCTCACACTCTCTCTCACACAATTTCCAGGTCTCTCACACTCTCTCTCTCACACACTTTCCCAGTCTCTCAAACTCTCTCACACACTTTCCCAGTTTCACACTCTCTCTCACACACTTTCCAGGTCTCTCACACACTCTCTCTCTATCACACACTTTCCCAATCTCACACTCTCTCTCACACACTTTCCAGGTCTCTCACACTCTCTCCCTCACACTCACACACGTTCCCAGTCTCACACTCTCTCTCCCTCACACTCACACACTTTCCCAGTGTCACACTCTCTCTCCCTCACACTCACACACTTTCCCAGTCTCACACTCTCTCTCCCTCACACTCACACACGTTCCCAGTCTCACACTCTCTCTCCCTCACACTCACACACTTTCCCAGTCTCAGACTCTCTCTCTCACACTCATACAATTTCCCAGTCTCACACGCTCTCTCTCACTCACACACTTTCCCAGTCTCTCACGCTCTCTCTCTCACTCACACACTTTCCCAGTATCACACTCTCTCTCTCACACTCACACACTTTCCCAGTCTCACACACTCTCTCTCACACACTTTCCCAGTTTCACACTCTCTGTCACACACTTTCCAGATCTCTCACACACTCTCTCTCTCACACACTTTCCCAGTCTCACACTCTCTCTCACACAATTTCCAGGTCTCACACACTCTCTCTCTCACACACTTTCCCAGTCTCTCAAACTCTCTCACACACTTTCCCAGTTTCACACTCTCTCTCACACACTTTCCAGGTCTCTCACACACTCTCTCTCTATCACACACTTTCCCAATCTCACACTCTCTCTCACACACCTTCCAGGTCTCTCACACTCTCTCCCTGACACTCACACACATTCCCAGTCTCACACTCTCTCTCCCTCACACTCACACACTTTCCCAGTATCACACTCTCTCTCCCTCACACTCACACACTTTCCCAGTCTCACACTCTCTCTCCCTCACACTCACACACTTTCCCAGTATCACACTCTCTCTCCCTCACACTCACACATTTTCCCAGTATCACACTCTCTCTCTCACAATCACACACTTTCCCAGTCTCAGACACTCTCTCTCACACTCATACAATTTCCCAGTCTCTCTTACAATCTCTCTCACACTCATACACTTTCCCAATCTCATACGCTCTCTCTCACTCACAAACGTTCCCAGTCTCACACGCTCTCTCTCTCACTCACACACCTTCCCAGTCTCACATGCTCTCTCTCACACTCATACACTTTCCCAGTCTCACACTCTCTCTCTCACACTCACACACTTTCCCAGTCTCACACTCTCTCTCTCACACACTTTCCCAGTCTCACACTCACTCTCTCTCACATTCATGCACTTTCCCAGTCTCACGCTCTCTCTCTCTCACACTCACACTCTTTCCCAGTCTCTCACACTCACTCTCTCTCACATTCATACACTTTCCCAGTCTCATGCTCTCTCTCTCACACACTCATACAATTTCCCAGTCTCACACTCTCTCTCACAGTCACACATATTCCCAGTCTCACACGCTCTCTCTCACTCACACACTATAACAGTCTCACAATCTCACACTTTCCCAGACTCACATGCTCTCTCTCACTCACACACTATCCCAGCCTCACTCTCTCTCTCTCTCACATTCTTGCACTTTCCCAGTCTCACACTCTCTCTCTCACACTCACACACTTTCCCAGTCTCACACTCTCTCTCTCACACACTTTCCCAGTCTCACACACTCTCTCTCTCACACTCATACACTTTCTCAGTCTCACACTCACTCCCTCTCACATTCATACACTTTCCCAGTCTCACGCTCTCTCTCTCTCACACTCATACACTTTCCCAGTCTCACACTCACTCTCTCTCACATTCATACACTTTCCCAGTCTCACACGCTCTCTCTCTCACACTCACACACTTTCCCACTCTCACACACTCTCTCACACACACTTTCCCAGTCTCACTCTCTCTCTCTCTCTCTCACACACACTTTCCCAGTCTCACACGCGCTCTCACACACTTTCCAGGTCTCTCACACACTTTCCCAGTCTCACGCTCTCTCTCTCACACTCACATATTTTCCCAGTATCACACTCTCTCTCTCACACTCACACACTTTCCCAGTCTCTCTTACAATCTCTCTCACACTCACACACTTTCCCAGTCTCACACTCTCTCTTTCTCACACTCACACACTTTTCCAGTCTCACACTCACACACTTTCCCAGTCTCACACTCTCCCAGTCTCACACTCACACACTTTCCCAGTCTCACACTCACACACTTTCCCAGTCTCACACTCTCTCTCTCTGACACTCGTACACTTTCCCAGTCCCACACTCTCTTTCACACACTTTCCAGGTCTCTCACACTCTCTCACTGACGATGTCACTGACACTCACACATTTCCCAGTCTCACACTCTCTCTCTCTCTGACACTCGTACACTTTCCCAGTCCCACACTCTCTTTCACACACTTTCCAGGTCTCTCACACTCTCTCACTGACGATGTCACTGACACTCACACACTTTCCCAGTCTCACACTTTCCCAGTCTCACACTCACACACTTTCCCAGTCTCACATTCTCTCTCACACTCACACACTTTCCCAGTCTCACATTCTCTCTCACACTCACACACTTTCCCAGTCCCACACTCTCTCTCTCACACTCATATACTTTCCCAGTCTCACACTCTCTCTCTAACACTCACACACTTCCCCAGTCTCACACTCTCTCACTCTCACACACATTCCCAGTCTTACAATTTCTTTCACACTTTCACACACTTTCCAGGTCTCACACTCTCTCTCACACACTTTCCAGGTCTCTCACACTCTCTCTCTCACTCACATTCCCAGTCTCTCACACTATCTCTCACACACTTTCCCAGTTTCACACTCTCTCTCACACACTTTCCAGGTCTCTCACACACTCTCTCTCACACACTTTCCAGGTCTCTCACACACTCTCCCTGACACTCACACACGTTCCCAGTCTCACAGTCTCTCTCCCTCACACTCACTCACTTTCCCAGAATCACACTTTCTCTCCCTCACACTCATATACTTTCCCAGTCTCACACGCTCTCTCTCTCACACTCACACACTTTCCCAGTCTCTCACACTCTCTCACACACTTTCCCAGTTTCACACTCTCTCTCACACACTTTCCAGTACTCTCACACACTCTCTCTCACACACTTTCCCAGTCTCACACTCTCTCTCACACACTTTCCAGGTCTCTCACACTCTCTCTCTCACACACTTTCCCAGTCTCTCAAACTCTCTCACACACTTTCCCAGTTTCACACTCTCTCTCACACACTTTCCAGGTCTCTCACACACTCTCTCTCTATCACACACTTTCCCAATCTCACACTCTCTCTCACACACTTTCCAGGTCTCTCACACACTCTCCCTCACACTCACACACGTTCCCAGTCTCACACTCTCTCTCCCTCACACTCACACACTTTCCCAGTATCACACTCTCTCTCCCTCACACTCACACACTTTCCCAGTCTCACACTCTCTCTCCCTCACACTCACACACTTTCCCAGTATCACACTCTCTCTCCCTCACACTCACACATTTTCCCAGTATCACACTCTCTCTCTCACACTCACACACTTTCCCAGTCTCAGACACTCTCTCTCACACTCATACAATTTCCCAGTCTCTCTTACAATCTCTCTCACACTCATACACTTTCCCAATCTCACACTCTCTCTCACAGTCACACACTTTCCCAGTCTCACACTCTCTCTCTCACACACTTTCCCAATCTTACACTCACTCTCTCTCACATTCATGCACTTTCCCAGTCTCACGCTCTCTCTCTCTCACACTCATACACTTTCCCAGTCTCACACGCTCACTCTCTCACACTCATACACTTTCCCAGTCTCTCACACTCACTCTCTCTCACATTCATACACTTTCCCAGTCTCATGCTCTCTCTCTCACACACTCATACAATTTCCCAGTCTCACACTCTCTCTCACAGTCACACATATTCCCAGTCTTACATGCTCTCTCTCACTCACACACTATAACAGTCTCACAATCTCACACTTTCCCAGACTCACATGCTCTCTCTCACTCACACACTATCCCAGCCTCACACTCTCTCTCTCTCACATTCTTACACTTTCCCAGTCTCACACTCTCTCTCTCACACTCACACACTTTCCCAGTCTCACACTCTCTCTCTCACACACTTTCCCAGTCTCACACTCTCTCTCTCACACTCATACACTTTCTCAGTCTCACACTCACTCCCTCTCACATTCATACACTTTCCCAGTCTCACGCTCTCTCTCTCTCACACTCATACACTTTCCCAGTCTCACACTCACTCTCTCTCACATTCATACACTTTCCCAGTCTCACACGCTCTCTCTCTCACACTCACACACTTTCCCACTCTCACACACTCTCTCACACACACTTTCCCAGTCTCACTCTCTCTCTCTCTCTCACACACTTTCCCAGTCTCACACGCGCTCTCACACACTTTCCAGGTCTCTCACACACTTTCCCAGTCTCACGCTCTCTCTCTCACACTCACATATTTTCCCAGTATCACACTCTCTCTCTCACACTCACACACTTTCCCAGTCTCTCTTACAATCTCTCTCACACTCACACACTTTCCCAGTCTCACACTCTTTCTTTCTCACACTCACACACTTTCCCAGTCTCACACTCACACACTTTCCCAGTCTCACACTCTCCCAGTCTCACACTCACACACTTTCCCAGTCTCACACTCACACACTTTCCCAGTCTCACACTCTCTCTCTCTCTGACACTCGTACACTTTCCCAGTCCCACACTCTCTTTCACACACTTCCCAGGTCTCTCACACTCTCTCACTGACGATGTCACTGACACTCACACATTTCCCAGTCTCACACTTTCCCAGTCTCACACTCACACACTTTCCCAGTCTCACATTCTCTCTCACACTCACACACTTTCCCAGTCTCAGACACTCTCTCTCACACTCATACAATTTCCCAGTCTCTCTTACAATCTCTCTCACACTCATACACTTTCCCAATCTCACACTCTCTCTCTCACAGTCACACACTTTCCCAGTCTCACACTCTCTCTCTCACACACTTTCCCAGTCTTACACTCACTCTCTCTCACATTCATGCACTTTCCCAGTCTCACGCTCTCTCTCTCTCACACTCATACACTTTCCCAGTCTCACACGCTCACTCTCTCACACTCACACAATTTCCCAGTCTCTCACACTCACTCTCTCTCACATTCATACACTTTCCCAGTCTCATGCTCTCTCTCTCACACACTCATACAATTTCCCAGTCTCACACTCTCTCTCACAGTCACACATATTCCCAGTCTCACACGCTCTCTCTCACTCACACACTATAACAGTCTCACAATCTCACACTTTCCCAGACTCACATGCTCACTCTCACTCACACACTATCCCAGCCTCACACTCTCTCTCTCTCTCACATTCTTACACTTTCCCAGTCTCACACTCTCTCTCTCACACTCACACACTTTCCCAGTCTCACACTCTCTCTCTCACACACTTTCCCAGTCTCACACTCTCTCTCTCTCACACTCATACACTTTCTCAGTCTCACACTCACTCCCTCTCACATTCATACACTTTCCCAGTCTCACGCTCTCTCTCTCTCACATTCATACACTTTCCCAGTCTCACACGCTCTCTCTCTCACACTCACACACTTTCCCACTCTCACACACTCTCTCACACACACTTTCCCAGTCTCACTCTCTCTCTCTCTCTCTCTCACACACTTTCCCAGTCTCACACGCGCTCTCACACACTTTCCAGGTCTCTCACACACTTTCCCAGTCTCACGCTCTCTCTCTCACACTCACACACTTTCCCAGTCTCTCTTACAATCTCTCTCACACTCACACACTTTCCCAGTCTCACACTCTCTCTTTCTCACACTCACACACTTTTCCAGTCTCACACTCACACACTTTCCCAGTCTCACACTCTCTCTCTCTGACACTCGTACACTTTCCCAGTCCCACACTCTCTTTCACACACTTCCCAGGTCTCTCACACTCTCTCACTGACGATGTCACTGACACTCACACACTTTCCCAGTCTCACACTTTCCCAGTCTCACACTCACACACTTTCCCAGTCTCACATTCTCTCTCACACTCACACACTTTCCCAGTCTCACATTCTCTCTCACACTCACACACTTTCCCAGTCTCACATTCTCTCTCACACTCACACACTTTCCCAGTCCCACACTCTCTCTCTCACACTCATATACTTTCCCAGTCTCACACTCTCTCTCTAACAATCACACACTTCCCCAGTCTCACACTCTCTCACTCTCACACACATTCCCAGTCTTACAATCTCTTTCACACTTTCACACACTTTCCAGGTCTCACACTCTCTCTCACACACTTTCCAGGTCTCTCACACTCTCTCTCTCACTCACATTCCCAGTCTCTCACACTCTCTCTCTCACTCACATTCCCAGTCTCTCACACTCTCTCTCTCACTCACATTCCCAGTCTCTCACACTATCTCTCACACACTTTCCCAGTTTCACACTCTCTCTCACACACACTTTCCCAGTCTCACACGCGCTCTCACACACTTTCCAGGTCTCTCACACACTTTCCCAGTCTCACGCTCTCTCTCTCACACTCACATATTTTCCCAGTATCACACTCTCTCTCTCACACTCACACACTTTCCCAGTCTCTCTTACAATCTCTCTCACACTCACACACTTTCCCAGTCTCACACTCTCTCTTTCTCACACTCACACACTTTTCCAGTCTCACACTCACACACTTTCCCAGTCTCACACTCTCCCAGTCTCACACTCACACACTTTCCCAGTCTCACACTCACACACTTTCCCAGTCTCACACTCTCTCTCTCTCTGACACTCGTACACTTTCCCAGTCCCACACTCTCTTTCACACACTTCCCAGGTCTCTCACACTCTCTCACTGACGATGTCACTGACACTCACACATTTCCCAGTCTCACACTCTCTCTCTCTCTGACACGCGTACACTTTCCCAGTCCCACACTCTCTTTCACACACTTTCCAGGTCTCTCACACTCTCTCACTGACGATGTCACTGACACTCACACACTTTCCCAGTCTCACACTTTCCCAGTCTCACACTCACACACTTTCCCAGTCTCACATTCTCTCTCACACTCACACACTTTCCCAGTCTCACATTCTCTCTCACACTCACACACTTTCCCAGTCCCACACTCTCTCTCTCACACTCATATACTTTCCCAGTCTCACACTCTCTCTCTAACACTCACACACTTCCCCAGTCTCACACTCTCTCACTCTCACACACATTCCCAGTCTTACAATTTCTTTCACACTTTCACACACTTTCCAGGTCTCACACTCTCTCTCACACACTTTCCAGGTCTCTCACACTCTCTCTCTCACTCACATTCCCAGTCTCTCACACTATCTCTCACACACTTTCCCAGTTTCACACTCTCTCTCACACACTTTCCAGGTCTCTCACACACTCTCTCTCACACACTTTCCAGGTCTCTCACACACTCTCCCTCACACTCACACACGTTCCCAGTCTCACACTCTCTCTCCCTCACACTCACTCACTTTCCCAGAATCACACTTTCTCTCCCTCACACTCATATACTTTCCCAGTCTCACACGCTCTCTCTCGCACACTCACACACTTTCCCAGTCTCTCACACTCTCTCACACACTTTCCCAGTTTCACACTCTCTCTCACACACTTTCCAGGACTCTCACACACTCTCTCTCACACACTTTCCCAGTCTCACACTCTCTCTCACACACTTTCCAGGTCTCTCACACACTCTCCCTCACACTCACAAACGTTCCCAGTCTCACACTCTCTCTCCTTCACACTCACACACTTTCCCAGTATCACACTCTCTCTCCCTCACACTCACACACTTTCCCAGTATCACACTCTCTCTCCCTCACACTCACACACGTTCCCAGTCTCACACTCTCTCTCCTTCACACTCACACACTTTCCCAGTCTCACACTCTCTCTCACACACTTTCCAGGTCTCTCACACTCTCTCTCTCACACACTTTCCCAGTCTCTCAAACTCTCTCACACACTTTCCCAGTTTCACACTCTCTCTCACACACTTTCCAGGTCTCTCACACACTCTCTCTCTATCACACACTTTCCCAATCTCACACTCTCTCTCACACACTTTCCAGGTCTCTCACACTCTCTCCCTCACACTCACACACGTTCCCAGTCTCACACTCTCTCTCCCTCACACTCACACACTTTCCCAGTATCACACTCTCTCTCCCTCACACTCACACACTTTCCCAGTCTCACACTCTCTCTCCCTCACACTCACACACTTTCCCAGTATCACACTCTCTCTCCCTCACACTCACACATTTTCCCAGTATCACACTCTCTCTCTCACACTCACACACTTTCCCAGTCTCAGACACTCTCTCTCACACTCATACAATTTCCCAGTCTCTCTTACAATCTCTCTCACACTCATACACTTTCCCAATCTCACACTCTCTCTCTCACAGTCACACACTTTCCCAGTCTCACACTCTCTCTCTCACACACTTTCCCAATCTTACACTCACTCTCTCTCACATTCATGCACTTTCCCAGTCTCACGCTGTCTCTCTCTCACACTCATACACTTTCCCAGTCTCACACGCTCACTCTCTCACACTCATACACTTTCCCAGTCTCTCACACTCACTCTCTCTCACATTCATACACTTTCCCAGTCTCATGCTCTCTCTCTCACACACTCATACAATTTCCCAGTCTCACACTCTCTCTCACAGTCACACATATTCCCAGTCTTACATGCTCTCTCTCACTCACACACTATAACAGTCTCACAATCTCACACTTTCCCAGACTCACATGCTCTCTCTCACTCACACACTATCCCAGCCTCACACTCTCTCTCACTCACATTCTTACACTTTCCCAGTCTCACACTCTCTCTCTCACACTCACACACTTTCCCAGTCTCACACTCTCTCTCTCACACACTTTCCCAGTCTCACACTCTCTCTCTCACACTCATACACTTTCTCAGTCTCACACTCACTCCCTCTCACATTCATACACTTTCCCAGTCTCACGCTCTCTCTCTCTCACACTCATACACTTTCCCAGTCTCACACTCACTCTCTCTCACATTCATACACTTTCCCAGTCTCACACGCTCTCTCTCTCACACTCACACACTTTCCCACTCTCACACACTCTCTCACACACACTTTCCCAGTCTCACTCTCTCTCTCTCTCTCACACACTTTCCCAGTCTCACACGCGCTCTCACACACTTTCCAGGTCTCTCACACACTTTCCCAGTCTCACGCTCTCTCTCTCACACTCACATATTTTCCCAGTATCACACTCTCTCTCTCACACTCACACACTTTCCCAGTCTCTCTTACAATCTCTCTCACACTCACACACTTTCCCAGTCTCACACTCTTTCTTTCTCACACTCACACACTTTCCCAGTCTCACACTCACACACTTTCCCAGTCTCACACTCTCCCAGTCTCACACTCACACACTTTCCCAGTCTCACACTCACACACTTTCCCAGTCTCACACTCTCTCTCTCTCTGACACTCGTACACTTTCCCAGTCCCACACTCTCTTTCACACACTTCCCAGGTCTCTCACACTCTCTCACTGACGATGTCACTGACACTCACACATTTCCCAGTCTCACACTTTCCCAGTCTCACACTCACACACTTTCCCAGTCTCACATTCTCTCTCACACTCACACACTTTCCCAGTCTCAGACACTCTCTCTCACACTCATACAATTTCCCAGTCTCTCTTACAATCTCTCTCACACTCATACACTTTCCCAATCTCACACTCTCTCTCTCACAGTCACACACTTTCCCAGTCTCACACTCTCTCTCTCACACACTTTCCCAGTCTTACACTCACTCTCTCTCACATTCATGCACTTTCCCAGTCTCACGCTCTCTCTCTCTCACACTCATACACTTTCCCAGTCTCACACGCTCACTCTCTCACACTCACACAATTTCCCAGTCTCTCACACTCACTCTCTCTCACATTCATACACTTTCCCAGTCTCATGCTCTCTCTCTCACACACTCATACAATTTCCCAGTCTCACACTCTCTCTCACAGTCACACATATTCCCAGTCTCACACGCTCTCTCTCACTCACACACTATAACAGTCTCACAATCTCACACTTTCCCAGACTCACATGCTCACTCTCACTCACACACTATCCCAGCCTCACACTCTCTCTCTCTCTCACATTCTTACACTTTCCCAGTCTCACACTCTCTCTCTCACACTCACACACTTTCCCAGTCTCACACTCTCTCTCTCACACACTTTCCCAGTCTCACACTCTCTCTCTCTCACACTCATACACTTTCTCAGTCTCACACTCACTCCCTCTCACATTCATACACTTTCCCAGTCTCACGCTCTCTCTCTCTCACATTCATACACTTTCCCAGTCTCACACGCTCTCTCTCTCACACTCACACACTTTCCCACTCTCACACACTCTCTCACACACACTTTCCCAGTCTCACTCTCTCTCTCTCTCTCTCTCACACACTTTCCCAGTCTCACACGCGCTCTCACACACTTTCCAGGTCTCTCACACACTTTCCCAGTCTCACGCTCTCTCTCTCACACTCACACACTTTCCCAGTCTCTCTTACAATCTCTCTCACACTCACACACTTTCCCAGTCTCACACTCTCTCTTTCTCACACTCACACACTTTTCCAGTCTCACACTCACACACTTTCCCAGTCTCACACTCTCTCTCTCTGACACTCGTACACTTTCCCAGTCCCACACTCTCTTTCACACACTTCCCAGGTCTCTCACACTCTCTCACTGACGATGTCACTGACACTCACACACTTTCCCAGTCTCACACTTTCCCAGTCTCACACTCACACACTTTCCCAGTCTCACATTCTCTCTCACACTCACACACTTTCCCAGTCTCACATTCTCTCTCACACTCACACACTTTCCCAGTCTCACATTCTCTCTCACACTCACACACTTTCCCAGTCCCACACTCTCTCTCTCACACTCATATACTTTCCCAGTCTCACACTCTCTCTCTAACACTCACACACTTCCCCAGTCTCACACTCTCTCACTCTCACACACATTCCCAGTCTTACAATCTCTTTCACACTTTCACACACTTTCCAGGTCTCACACTCTCTCTCACACACTTTCCAGGTCTCTCACACTCTCTCTCTCACTCACATTCCCAGTCTCTCACACTCTCTCTCTCACTCACATTCCCAGTCTCTCACACTCTCTCTCTCACTCACATTCCCAGTCTCTCACACTATCTCTCACACACTTTCCCAGTTTCACACTCTCTCTCACACACACTTTCCCAGTCTCACACGCGCTCTCACACACTTTCCAGGTCTCTCACACACTTTCCCAGTCTCACGCTCTCTCTCTCACACTCACATATTTTCCCAGTATCACACTCTCTCTCTCACACTCACACACTTTCCCAGTCTCTCTTACAATCTCTCTCACACTCACACACTTTCCCAGTCTCACACTCTCTCTTTCTCACACTCACACACTTTTCCAGTCTCACACTCACACACTTTCCCAGTCTCACACTCTCCCAGTCTCACACTCACACACTTTCCCAGTCTCACACTCACACACTTTCCCAGTCTCACACTCTCTCTCTCTGACACTCGTACACTTTCCCAGTCCCACACTCTCTTTCACACACTTTCCAGGTCTCTCACACTCTCTCACTGACGATGTCACTGACACTCACACATTTCCCAGTCTCACACTCTCTCTCTCTCTGACACGCGTACACTTTCCCAGTCCCACACTCTCTTTCACACACTTTCCAGGTCTCTCACACTCTCTCACTGACGATGTCACTGACACTCACACACTTTCCCAGTCTCACACTTTCCCAGTCTCACACTCACACACTTTCCCAGTCTCACATTCTCTCTCACACTCATATACTTTCCCAGTCTCACACTCTCTCTCTAACACTCACACACTTCCCCAGTCTCACACTCTCTCACTCTCACACACATTCCCAGTCTTACAATTTCTTTCACACTTTCACACACTTTCCAGGTCTCACACTCTCTCTCACACACTTTCCAGGTCTCTCACACTCTCTCTCTCACTCACATTCCCAGTCTCTCACACTATCTCTCACACACTTTCCCAGTTTCACACTCTCTCTCACACACTTTCCAGGTCTCTCACACACTCTCTCTCACACACTTTCCAGGTCTCTCACACACTCTCCCTCACACTCACACACGTTCCCAGTCTCACACTCTCTCTCCCTCACACTCACTCACTTTCCCAGAATCACACTTTCTCTCCCTCACACTCATATACTTTCCCAGTCTCACACGCTCTCTCTCGCACACTCACACACTTTCCCAGTCTCTCACACTCTCTCACACACTTTCCCAGTTTCACACTCTCTCTCACACACTTTCCAGGACTCTCACACACTCTCTCTCACACACTTTCCCAGTCTCACACTCTCTCTCACACACTTTCCAGGTCTCTCACACACTCTCCCTCACACTCACAAACGTTCCCAGTCTCACACTCTCTCTCCTTCACACTCACACACTTTCCCAGTATCACACTCTCTCTCCCTCACACTCACACACTTTCCCAGTATCACACTCTCTCTCGCTCACACTCACACACGTTCCCAGTCTCACACTCTCTCTCTCTCACACTCACACACTTTCCCAGTATCACACTCTCTCTCCCTCACATTCACACATTTTCCCAGTATCACACTACCTCTCTCACACTCACACACTTTCCCAGTCTCACACTCTCTCTCTCACACTCATACAATTTCCCAGTCTCACACGCTCTCTCTCACTCACACACTTTCCCAGTCTCTCACGCTCTCTCTCTCACTCACATACTTTCCCAGTATCACACTCTCTCTCTCACACTCACACACTTTCCCAGTCCGTGACACTCTCTCTCACACACTTTCCCAGTTTCAAACTCTCTGTCACACAATTTCCAGGTCTCTCACACTCTCTCTCTCACACACTTTCCCTGTCTCTCAAACTCTCTCACACACTTTCCCAGTTTCACACTCTCTCTCACACACTTTCCAGGTCTCTCACACACTCTCTCTCTCTCACACAGTTTCCCAGTCTCACACTCTCTCTCTCACACTCATACACTTTCTCAGTCTCACACTCACTCCCTCTCACATTCATTCACTTTCCCAGTCTCACGCTCTCTCTCTCTCACACTCATACACTTTCCCAGTCTCACACTCACTCTCTCTCACATTCATACACTTTCCCAGTCTCACACGCTCTCTCTCTCACACTCACACACTTTCCCACTCTCACACACTCTCTCACACACACTTTCCCAGTCTCACTCTCTCTCTCTCTCTCACACACTTTCCCAGTCTCACACGCACTCTCACACACTTTCCAGGTCTCTCACACACTTTCCCAGTCTCACGCTCTCTCTCTCACACTCACATATTTTCCCAGTATCACACTCTCTCTCTCACACTCACACACTTTCCCAGTCTCTCTTACAATCTCTCTCACACTCACACACTTTCCCAGTCTCACACTCTTTCTTTCTCACACTCACACACTTTCCCAGTCTCACACTCACACACTTTCCCAGTCTCACACTCTCCCAGTCTCACACTCATACACTTTCCCAGTCTCACACTCACACACTTTCCCAGTCTCACACTCTCTCTCTCTCTGACACTCGTACACTTTCCCAGTCCCACACTCTCTTTCACACACTTCCCAGGTCTCTCACACTCTCTCACTGACGATGTCACTGACACTCACACATTTCCCAGTCTCACACTTTCCCAGTCTCACACTCACACACTTTCCCAGTCTCACATTCTCTCTCACACTCACACACTTTCCCAGTCTCAGACACTCTCTCTCACACTCATACAATTTCCCAGTCTCTCTTACAATCTCTCTCACACTCATACACTTTCCCAATCTCACACTCTCTCTCTCACAGTCACACACTTTCCCAGTCTCACACTCTCTCTCTCACACACTTTCCCAGTCTTACACTCACTCTCTCTCACATTCATGCACTTTCCCAGTCTCACGCTCTCTCTCTCTCACACTCATACACTTTCCCAGTCTCACACGCTCACTCTCTCACACTCACACAATTTCCCAGTCTCTCACACTCACTCTCTCTCACATTCATACACTTTCCCAGTCTCATGCTCTCTCTCTCACACACTCATACAATTTCCCAGTCTCACACTCTCTCTCACAGTCACACATATTCCCAGTCTCACACGCTCTCTCTCACTCACACACTATAACAGTCTCACAATCTCACACTTTCCCAGACTCACATGCTCACTCTCACTCACACACTATCCCAGCCTCACACTCTCTCTCTCTCTCACATTCTTACACTTTCCCAGTCTCACACTCTCTCTCTCACACTCACACACTTTCCCAGTCTCACACTCTCTCTCTCACACACTTTCCCAGTCTCACACTCTCTCTCTCTCACACTCATACACTTTCTCAGTCTCACACTCACTCCCTCTCACATTCATACACTTTCCCAGTCTCACGCTCTCTCTCTCTCACATTCATACACTTTCCCAGTCTCACACGCTCTCTCTCTCACACTCACACACTTTCCCACTCTCACACACTCTCTCACACACACTTTCCCAGTCTCACTCTCTCTCTCTCTCTCTCTCTCTCACACACTTTCCCAGTCTCACACGCGCTCTCACACACTTTCCAGGTCTCTCACACACTTTCCCAGTCTCACGCTCTCTCTCTCACACTCACACACTTTCCCAGTCTCTCTTACAATCTCTCTCACACTCACACACTTTCCCAGTCTCACACTCTCTCTTTCTCACACTCACACACTTTTCCAGTCTCACACTCACACACTTTCCCAGTCTCACACTCTCTCTCTCTGACACTCGTACACTTTCCCAGTCCCACACTCTCTTTCACACACTTCCCAGGTCTCTCACACTCTCTCACTGACGATGTCACTGACACTCACACACTTTCCCAGTCTCACACTTTCCCAGTCTCACACTCACACACTTTCCCAGTCTCACATTCTCTCTCACACTCACACACTTTCCCAGTCTCACATTCTCTCTCACACTCACACACTTTCCCGGTCTCACATTCTCTCTCACACTCACACACTTTCCCAGTCCCACACTCTCTCTCTCACACTCATATACTTTCCCAGTCTCACACTCTCTCTCTAACACTCACACACTTCCCCAGTCTCACACTCTCTCACTCTCACACACATTCCCAGTCTTACAATCTCTTTCACACTTTCACACACTTTCCAGGTCTCACACTCTCTCTCACACACTTTCCAGGTCTCTCACACTCTCTCTCTCACTCACATTCCCAGTCTCTCACACTCTCTCTCTCACTCACATTCCCAGTCTCTCACACTCTCTCTCTCACTCACATTCCCAGTCTCTCACACTATCTCTCACACACTTTCCCAGTTTCACACTCTCTCTCACACACACTTTCCCAGTCTCACACGCGCTCTCACACACTTTCCAGGTCTCTCACACACTTTCCCAGTCTCACGCTCTCTCTCTCACACTCACATATTTTCCCAGTATCACACTCTCTCTCTCACACTCACACACTTTCCCAGTCTCTCTTACAATCTCTCTCACACTCACACACTTTCCCAGTCTCACACTCTCTCTTTCTCACACTCACACACTTTTCCAGTCTCACACTCACACACTTTCCCAGTCTCACACTCTCCCAGTCTCACACTCACACACTTTCCCAGTCTCACACTCACACACTTTCCCAGTCTCACACTCTCTCTCTCTGACACTCGTACACTTTCCCAGTCCCACACTCTCTTTCACACACTTTCCAGGTCTCTCACACTCTCTCACTGACGATGTCACTGACACTCACACATTTCCCAGTCTCACACTCTCTCTCTCTCTGACACGCGTACACTTTCCCAGTCCCACACTCTCTTTCACACACTTTCCAGGTCTCTCACACTCTCTCACTGACGATGTCACTGACACTCACACACTTTCCCAGTCTCACACTTTCCCAGTCTCACACTCACACACTTTCCCAGTCTCACATTCTCTCTCACACTCACACACTTTCCCAGTCTCACATTCTCTCTCACACTCACACACTTTCCCAGTCCCACACTCTCTCTCTCACACTCATATACTTTCCCAGTCTCACACTCTCTCTCTAACACTCACACACTTCCCCAGTCTCACACTCTCTCACTCTCACACACATTCCCAGTCTTACAATTTCTTTCACACTTTCACACACTTTCCAGGTCTCACACTCTCTCTCACACACTTTCCAGGTCTCTCACACTCTCTCTCTCACTCACATTCCCAGTCTCTCACACTATCTCTCACACACTTTCCCAGTTTCACACTCTCTCTCACACACTTTCCAGGTCTCTCACACACTCTCTCTCACACACTTTCCAGGTCTCTCACACACTCTCCCTCACACTCACACACGTTCCCAGTCTCACACTCTCTCTCCCTCACACTCACTCACTTTCCCAGAATCACACTTTCTCTCCCTCACACTCATATACTTTCCCAGTCTCACACGCTCTCTCTCGCACACTCACACACTTTCCCAGTCTCTCACACTCTCTCACACACTTTCCCAGTTTCACACTCTCTCTCACACACTTTCCAGGACTCTCACACACTCTCTCTCACACACTTTCCCAGTCTCACACTCTCTCTCACACACTTTCCAGGTCTCTCACACACTCTCCCTCACACTCACAAACGTTCCCAGTCTCACACTCTCTCTCCTTCACACTCACACACTTTCCCAGTATCACACTCTCTCTCCCTCACACTCACACACTTTCCCAGTATCACACTCTCTCTCCCTCACACTCACACACGTTCCCAGTCTCACACTCTCTCTCTCTCACACTCACACACTTTCCCAGTATCACACTCTCTCTCCCTCACATTCACACATTTTCCCAGTATCACACTACCTCTCTCACACTCACACACTTTCCCAGTCTCACACTCTCTCTCTCACACTCATACAATTTCCCAGTCTCACACGCTCTCTCTCACTCACACACTTTCCCAGTCTCTCACGCTCTCTCTCTCACTCACATACTTTCCCAGTATCACACTCTCTCTCTCACACTCACACACTTTCCCAGTCCGTGACACTCTCTCTCACACACTTTCCCAGTTTCAAACTCTCTGTCACACAATTTCCAGGTCTCTCACACTCTCTCTCTCACACACTTTCCCAGTCTCTCAAACTCTCTCACACACTTTCCCAGTTTCACACTCTCTCTCACACACTTTCCAGGTCTCTCACACACTCTCTCTCTCTCACACAGTTTCCCAGTCTCACACTCTCTCTCTCACACTCATACACTTTCTCAGTCTCACACTCACTCCCTCTCACATTCATACACTTTCCCAGTCTCACGCTCTCTCTCTCTCACACTCATACACTTTCCCAGTCTCACACTCACTCTCTCTCACATTCATACACTTTCCCAGTCTCACACGCTCTCTCTCTCACACTCACACACTTTCCCACTCTCACACACTCTCTCACACACACTTTCCCAGTCTCACTCTCTCTCTCTCTCTCACACACTTTCCCAGTCTCACACGCGCTCTCACACACTTTCCAGGTCTCTCACACACTTTCCCAGTCTCACGCTCTCTCTCTCACACTCACATATTTTCCCAGTATCACACTCTCTCTCTCACACTCACACACTTTCCCAGTCTCTCTTACAATCTCTCTCACACTCACACACTTTCCCAGTCTCACACTCTTTCTTTCTCACACTCACACACTTTTCCAGTCTCACACTCACACACTTTCCCAGTCCAACACTCTCCCAATCTCACACTCACACTCACACACTTTCCCAGTCTCACACTCTCTCTCTCTCTGACACTCGTACACTTTCCCAGTCCCACACTCTCTTTCACACACTTCCCAGGTCTCTCACACTCTCTCACTGACGATGTCACTGACACTCACACATATCCCAGTCTCACACACTTTCCCAGTCTCACACTCACACACTTTCCCAGTCTCACATTCTCTCTCACACTCACACACTTTCCCAGTCTCAGACACTCTCTCTCACACTCATACAATTTCCCAGTCTCTCTTACAATCTCTCTCACACTCATACACTTTCCCAATCTCACACTCTCTCTCTCACAGTCACACACTTTCCCAGTCTCACACTCTCTCTCTCACACACTTTCCCAGTCTTACACTCACTCTCTCTCACATTCATGCACTTTCCCAGTCTCACGCTCTCTCTCTCTCACACTCATACACTTTCCCAGTCTCACACGCTCACTCTCTCACACTCACACAATTTCCCAGTCTCTCACACTCACTCTCTCTCACATTCATACACTTTCCCAGTCTCATGCTCTCTCTCTCACACACTCATACAATTTTCCAGTCTCACACTCTCTCTCACAGTCACACATATTCCCAGTCTCACACGCTCTCTCTCACTCACACACTATAACAGTCTCACAATCTCACACTTTCCCAGACTCACATGCTCACTCTCACTCACACACTATCCCAGCCTCACACTCTCTCTCTCTCTCACATTCTTACACTTTCCCAGTCTCACACTCTCTCTCTCACACTCACACACTTTCCCAGTCTCACACTCTCTCTCTCTCACACTTTCCCAGTCTCACACTCTCTCTCTCTCACACTCATACACTTTCTCAGTCTCACACTCACTCCCTCTCACATTCATACACTTTCCCAGTCTCACGCTCTCTCTCTCTCACATTCATACACTTTCCCAGTCTCACACGCTCTCTCTCTCACACTCACACACTTTCCCACTCTCACACACTCTCTCACACACACTTTCCCAGTCTCACTCTCTCTCTCTCTCTCTCTCACACACTTTCCCAGTCTCACACGCGCTCTCACACACTTTCCAGGTCTCTCACACACTTTCCCAGTCTCACGCTCTCTCTCTCACACTCACATATTTTCCCAGTATCACACTCTCTCTCTCACACTCACACACTTTCCCAGTCTCTCTTACAATCTCTCTCACACTCACACACTTTCCCAGTCTCACACTCTCTCTTTCTCACACTCACACACTTTTCCAGTCTCACACTCACACACTTTCCCAGTCCCACACTCTCTCTCTCACACTCATATACTTTCCCAGTCTCACACTCTCTCTCTAACACTCACACACTTCCCCAGTCTCACACTCTCTCACTCTCACACACATTCCCAGTCTTACAATCTCTTTCACACTTTCACACACTTTCCAGGTCTCACACTCTCTCTCACACACTTTCCAGGTCTCTCACACTCTCTCTCTCACTCACATTCCCAGTCTCTCACACTCTCTCTCTCACTCACATTCCCAGTCTCTCACACTCTCTCTCTCACTCACATTCCCAGTCTCTCACACTATCTCTCACACACTTTCCCAGTTTCACACTCTCTCTCACACACACTTTCCCAGTCTCACACGCGCTCTCACACACTTTCCAGGTCTCTCACACACTTTCCCAGTCTCACGCTCTCTCTCTCACACTCACATATTTTCCCAGTATCACACTCTCTCTCTCACACTCACACACTTTCCCAGTCTCTCTTACAATCTCTCTCACACTCACACACTTTCCCAGTCTCACACTCTCTCTTTCTCACACTCACACACTTTTCCAGTCTCACACTCACACACTTTCCCAGTCTCACACTCTCCCAGTCTCACACTCACACACTTTCCCAGTCTCACACTCACACACTTTCCCAGTCTCACACTCTCTCTCTCTGACACTCGTACACTTTCCCAGTCCCACACTCTCTTTCACACACTTTCCAGGTCTCTCACACTCTCTCACTGACGATGTCACTGACACTCACACATTTCCCAGTCTCACACTCTCTCTCTCTCTGACACTCGTACACTTTCCCAGTCCCACACTCTCTTTCACACACTTTCCAGGTCTCTCACACTCTCTCACTGACGATGTCACTGACACTCACACACTTTCCCAGTCTCACACTTTCCCAGTCTCACACTCACACACTTTCCCAGTCTCACATTCTCTCTCACACTCACACACTTTCCCAGTCTCACATTCTCTCTCACACTCACACACTTTCCCAGTCCCACACTCTCTCTCTCACACTCATATACTTTCCCAGTCTCACACTCTCTCTCTAACACTCACACACTTCCCCAGTCTCACACTCTCTCACTCTCACACACATTCCCAGTCTTACAATTTCTTTCACACTTTCACACACTTTCCAGGTCTCACACTCTCTCTCACACACTTTCCAGGTCTCTCACACTCTCTCTCTCACTCACATTCCCAGTCTCTCACACTATCTCTCACACACTTTCCCAGTTTCACACTCTCTCTCACACACTTTCCAGGTCTCTCACACACTCTCTCTCACACACTTTCCAGGTCTCTCACACACTCTCCCTCACACTCACACACGTTCCCAGTCTCACACTCTCTCTCCCTCACACTCACTCACTTTCCCAGAATCACACTTTCTCTCCCTCACACTCATATACTTTCCCAGTCTCACACGCTCTCTCTCGCACACTCACACACTTTCCCAGTCTCTCACACTCTCTCACACACTTTCCCAGTTTCACACTCTCTCTCACACACTTTCCAGGACTCTCACACACTCTCTCTCACACACTTTCCCAGTCTCACACTCTCTCTCACACACTTTCCAGGTCTCTCACACACTCTCCCTCACACTCACAAACGTTCCCAGTCTCACACTCTCTCTCCTTCACACTCACACACTTTCCCAGTATCACACTCTCTCTCCCTCACTCTCACACACTTTCCCAGTATCACACTCTCTCTCCCTCACACTCACACACGTTCCCAGTCTCACACTCTCTCTCTCTCACACTCACACACTTTCCCAGTATCACACTCTCTCTCCCTCACATTCACACATTTTCCCAGTATCACACTCCCTCTCTCACACTCACACACTTTCCCAGTCTCACACTCTCTCTCTCACACACATACAATTTCCCAGTCTCACACGCTCTCTCTCACTCACACACTTTCCCAGTCTCTCACGCTCTCTCTCTCACTCACATACTTTCCCGGTATCACACTCTCTCTCTCACACTCACACACTTTCCCAGTCTGTCACACTCTCTCTCACACACTTTCCCAGTTTCAAACTCTCTGTCACACACTTTCCAGGTCTCTCACACACTCTCTCTCTCACACACTTGCCCAGTCTCACACTCTCTCTTACACAATTTCCAGGTCTCTCACACTCTCTCTCTCACACACTTTCCCAGTCTCTCAAACTCTCTCACACACTTTCCCAGTTTCACACTCTCTCTCACACACTTTCCAGGTCTCTCACACACTCTCTCTCTCTCACACACTTTCCCAGTCTCACACTCTCTCTCTCACACTCATACACTTTCTCAGTCTCACACTCACTCCCTCTCACATTCATACACTTTCCCAGTCTCACGCTCTCTCTCTCTCACACTCATACACTTTCCCAGTCTCACACTCACTCTCTCTCACATTCATACACTTTCCCAGTCTCACACGCTCTCTCTCTCACACTCACACACTTTCCCACTCTCACACACTCTCTCACACACACTTTCCCAGTCTCACTCTCTCTCTCTCTCTCACACACTTTCCCAGTCTCACACGCGCTCTTACACACTTTCCAGGTCTCTCACACACTTTCCCAGTCTCACGCTCTCTCTCTCACACTCACATATTTTCCCAGTATCACACTCTCTCTCTCACACTCACACACTTTCCCAGTCTCTCTTACAATCTCTCTCACACTCACACACTTTCCCAGTCTCACACTCTTTCTTTCTCACACTCACACACTTTTCCAGTCTCACACTCACACACTTTCCCAGTCTCACACTCTCCCAGTCTCACACTCACACACTTTCCCAGTCTCACACTCACACACTTTCCCAGTCTCACACTCTCTCTCTCTCTGACACTCGTACACTTTCCCAGTCCCACACTCTCTTTCACACACTTCCCAGGTCTCTCACACTCTCTCACTGACGATGTCACTGACACTCACACATTTCCCAGTCTCACACTTTCCCAGTCTCACACTCACACACTTTCCCAGTCTCACATTCTCTCTCACACTCACACACTTTCCCAGTCTCAGACACTCTCTCTCACACTCATACAATTTCCCAGTCTCTCTTACAATCTCTCTCACACTCATACACTTTCCCAATCTCACACTCTCTCTCTCACAGTCACACACTTTCCCAGTCTCACACTCTCTCTCTCACACACTTTCCCAGTCTTACACTCACTCTCTCTCACATTCATGCACTTTCCCAGTCTCACGCTCTCTCTCTCTCACACTCATACACTTTCCCAGTCTCACACGCTCACTCTCTCACACTCACACAATTTCCCAGTCTCTCACACTCACTCTCTCTCACATTCATACACTTTCCCAGTCTCATGCTCTCTCTCTCACACACTCATACAATTTCCCAGTCTCACACTCTCTCTCACAGTCACACATATTCCCAGTCTCACACGCTCTCTCTCACTCACACACTATAACAGTCTCACAATCTCACACTTTCCCAGACTCACATGCTCACTCTCACTCACACACTATCCCAGCCTCACACTCTCTCTCTCTCTCACATTCTTACACTTTCCCAGTCTCACACTCTCTCTCTCACACTCACACACTTTCCCAGTCTCACACTCTCTCTCTCACACACTTTCCCAGTCTCACACTCTCTCTCTCTCACACTCATACACTTTCTCAGTCTCACACTCACTCCCTCTCACATTCATACACTTTCCCAGTCTCACGCTCTCTCTCTCTCACATTCATACACTTTCCCAGTCTCACACGCTCTCTCTCTCACACTCACACACTTTCCCACTCTCACACACTCTCTCACACACACTTTCCCAGTCTCACTCTCTCTCTCTCTCTCTCTCACACACTTTCCCAGTCTCACACGCGCTCTCACACACTTTCCAGGTCTCTCACACACTTTCCCAGTCTCACGCTCTCTCTCTCTCACACTCACATATTTTCCCAGTATCACACTCTCTGTCTCACACTCACACACTTTCCCAGTCTCTCTTACAATCTCTCTCACACTCACACACTTTCCCAGTCTCACACTCTCTCTTTCTCACACTCACACACTTTTCCAGTCTCACACTCACACACTTTCCCAGTCTCACACTCTCCCAGTCTCACACTCACACACTTTCCCTGTCTCACACTCACACACTTTCCCAGTCTCACACTCTCTCTCTCTGACACTCGTACACTTTCCCAGTCCCACACTCTCTTTCACACACTTCCCAGGTCTCTCACACTCTCTCACTGACGATGTCACTGACACTCACACACTTTCCCAGTCTCACACTTTCCCAGTCTCACACTCACACACTTTCCCAGTCTCACATTCTCTCTCACACTCACACACTTTCCCAGTCTCACATTCTCTCTCACACTCACACACTTTCCCAGTCTCACATTCTCTCTCACACTCACACACTTTCCCAGTCCCACACTCTCTCTCTCACACTCATATACTTTCCCAGTCTCACACTCTCTCTCTAACACTCACACACTTCCCCAGTCTCACACTCTCTCACTCTCACACACATTCCCAGTCTTACAATCTCTTTCACACTTTCACACACTTTCCAGGTCTCACACTCTCTCTCACACACTTTCCAGGTCTCTCACACTCTCTCTCTCACTCACATTCCCAGTCTCTCACACTCTCTCTCTCACTCACATTCCCAGTCTCTCACACTCTCTCTCTCACTCACATTCCCAGTCTCTCACACTCTCTCTCTCACTCACATTCCCAGTCTCTCACACTATCTCTCACACACTTTCCCAGTTTCACACTCTCTCTCACACACACTTTCCCAGTCTCACACGCGCTCTCACACACTTTCCAGGTCTCTCACACACTTTCCCAGTCTCACGCTCTCTCTCTCACACTCACATATTTTCCCAGTATCACACTCTCTCTCTCACACTCACACACTTTCCCAGTCTCTCTTACAATCTCTCTCACACTCACACACTTTCCCAGTCTCACACTCTCTCTTTCTCACACTCACACACTTTTCCAGTCTCACACTCACACACTTTCCCAGTCTCACACTCTCCCAGTCTCACACTCACACACTTTCCCAGTCTCACACTCTCACACTTTCCCAGTCTCACACTCTCTCTCTCTGACACTCGTACACTTTCCCAGTCCCACACTCTCTTTCACACACTTTCCAGGTCTCTCACACTCTCTCACTGACGATGTCACTGACACTCACACATTTCCCAGTCTCACACTCTCTCTCTCTCTGACACTCGTACACTTTCCCAGTCCCACACTCTCTTTCACACACTTTCCAGGTCTCTCACACTCTCTCACTGACGATGTCACTGACACTCACACACTTTCCCAGTCTCACACTTTCCCAGTCTCACACTCACACACTTTCCCAGTCTCACATTCTCTCTCACACTCACACACTTTCCCAGTCTCACATTCTCTCTCACACTCACACACTTTCCCAGTCCCACACTCTCTCTCTCACACTCATATACTTTCCCAGTCTCACACTCTCTCTCTAACACTCACACACTTCCCCAGTCTCACACTCTCTCACTCTCACACACATTCCCAGTCTTACAATTTCTTTCACACTTTCACACACTTTCCAGGTCTCACACTCTCTCTCACACACTTTCCAGGTCTCTCACACTCTCTCTCTCACTCACATTCCCAGTCTCTCACACTATCTCTCACACACTTTCCCAGTTTCACACTCTCTCTCACACACTTTCCAGGTCTCTCACACACTCTCTCTCACACACTTTCCAGGTCTCTCACACACTCTCCCTCACACTCACACACGTTCCCAGTCTCACACTCTCTCTCCCTCACACTCACTCACTTTCCCAGAATCACACTTTCTCTCCCTCACACTCATATACTTTCCCAGTCTCACACGCTCTCTCTCGCACACTCACGCACTTTCCCAGTCTCTCACACTCTCTCACACACTTTCCCAGTTTCACACTCTCTCTCACACACTTTCCAGGACTCTCACACACTCTCTCTCACACACTTTCCCAGTCTCACACTCTCTCTCACACACTTTCCAGGTCTCTCACACACTCTCCCTCACACTCACAAACGTTCCCAGTCTCACACTCTCTCTCCTTCACACTCACACACTTTCCCAGTATCACACTCTCTCTCCCTCACACTCACACACTTTCCCAGTATCACACTCTCTCTCCCTCACACTCACACACGTTCCCAGTCTCACACTCTCTCTCTCTCACACTCACACACTTTCCCAGTATCACACTCTCTCTCCCTCACATTCACACATTTTCCCAGTATCACACTCCCTCTCTCACACTCACACACTTTCGCAGTCTCACACTCTCTCTCACACACTCATACAATTTCCCAGTCTCACACGCTCTCTCTCACTCACACACTTTCCCAGTCTCTCACGCTCTCTCTCTCACTCACATACTTTCCCAGTATCACACTCTCTCTCTCACACTCACACACTTTCCCAGTCTGTCACACTCTCTCTCACACACTTTCCCAGTTTCAAACTCTCTGTCACACACTTTCCAGGTCTCTCACACACTCTCTCTCTCACACACTTGCCCAGTCTCACACTCTCTCTCACACAATTTCCAGGTCTCTCACACTCTCTCTCTCACACACTTTCCCAGTCTCTCAAACTCTCTCACACACTTTCCCAGTTTCACACTCTCTCTCACACACTTTCCAGGTCTCTCACACACTCTCTCTCTATCACACACTTTCCCAATCTCACACTCTCTCTCACACACTTTCCAGGTCTCTCACACTCTCTCCCTCACACTCACACACATTCCCAGTCTCACACTCTCTCTCCCTCACACTCACACACTTTCCCAAACTCACACTCTCTCTCCCTCACACTCACACACTTTCCCAGTATCACACTCTCTCTCTCTCACACTCACACACTTTCCCAGTCTCAGACACTCTCTCTCACACTCATACAATTTCCCAGTCTCTCTTCCAATCTCTCTCACACTCATACACTTTCCCAATCTCACACTCTCTCTCTCACAGTCACACACTTTCCCAGTCTTACACTCACTCTCTCTCACACTCATACACTTTCCCAGTCTCACACGCTCACTCTCTCACACTCACACACTTTCCCAGTCTCACACGCTCACTCTCTCACACTCACACACTTTCCCAGTCTCTCACACTCACTCTCTCTCACATTCATACACTTTCCCAGTCTCATGCTCTCTCTCTCACACACTCACACATATTCCCAGTCTCACACGCTCTCTCTCACTCACACACTATAACAGTCTCACAATCTCACACTTTCCCAGACTCACATGCTCACTCTCACTCACACACTATCCCAGCCTCACACTCTCTCCATCTCACACTCTTACAATTTCCCAGTCTCACACTCTCTCTCTCACACTCACACACTTTCCCAGTCTCACACTCTCTCTCTCACACACTTTCCCAGTCTCACACTCTCTATCTCACACTCATACACTTTCTCAGTCTCACACTCACTCCCTCTCACATTCATACACTTTCCCAGTCTCACACTCACTCTCTCTCACATTCATACACTTTCCCAGTCTCACACGCTCTCTCTCTCACACTCACACACTTTCCCACTCTCACACACTCTCTCTCACACACTTTCGCAGTCTCACACTCTCTCTCACACACTTTCCAGGTCTCTCACACATTCTCCCTCACACTCACAGACGTTCCCATTCTCACACTCTCTCTCCCTCACACACTTTCCCAGTATAACACTCTCTCTCTCACACTCACACACGTTCCCAGTCTCACACTCTGTCTCCCTTACACTCACACACTTTCCCAGTATCACACTCTCTCTCTCACACTCAGACACGTTCCCAGTCTCACACTCTCTCTCCCTCACACTCACACAATTTCCCAGTATCACACTCTCTCTCCCTCACACTCACACACGTTCCCAGTCTCACACTCTCTCCCTCACACTCACACACTTTCCCAGTATCACACTCTCTCTCTCACACTCTCACACTTTCCCAGTCTCACACGCTCTCTCTCTCACACTCACACACTTTCCCAGTCTCACACTCTCTCTCTCACACTCACACACTTTCCCAGTCTCACCCTCACTCTCTCACACATTCATACACTTTCCCAGTCTCAAACTCTCTCTCACACACTCATACAATTTTCCAGTCTCACACTCTCTCTCACACTCACACATCTTCCCAGTCTCACACGCTCTCTCTCACTCACACACTATCCCAGTCTCACACTCTCACGCTTTCCCAGTCTCACATGCTCTCTCTCACTCACACACTATCCCAGCCTCACACTCTCTCTCTCTCACACTCATACACTTTCCCAGTCTCATACTCTCTCTCACACTCACACACTTTCCCAGTCTCACACTCTCTCTTTCTCACACTCATACACTTTCCCAGTCTCACACTCTCTCTCACACTCACACACTTTCCCAGTCTTACCGTCTCTTTCACACTCTCTCTCTCTCACACACTTGCCCAGTCTCACATTCTCTCTCACACACTTTCCCAGTCTCACTCTCTCTCTCTCTCACACACTTTCCAGGTCTCTCACTCTCTCTCTCACACACTTTCCAGGTCTCTCACACTCTCTCTCACACACACTTTCCCAGTCTCACTCTCTCTCTCACACACTTTCCAGGTCTCTCACACTCTCTCTCACACACTCACACACTTTCCCAGTCTCACACTCACACACTTTCCCAGTCTCAAACTCTCTCTCTCTCTCACACTTATACACTTTCCCAGTCTCACACTCTCTCTCACACTCACACACTTTCCCAGTCTCAAACTCTCTCTCTCTCTCTCACACTCATACACTTTCCCAGTCTCACACTCACTGTCTCTCACACTCATACTCTTTCCCAGTCTCACACTCTCTCTCTCACACTCACACACTTTCCCAGTCTCACAGTCACACACTTTCCCAGTCTCACACTCACACACTTTCCCAGTCTCACAGTCTCCCAGTCACACACTCACACACTTTCCCAGTCTCACACTTTCCCAGTTTCACAGTCACACACTTTCCCAGTCTCACATTTTCCCAGTCTCACACTTACACACTTTCTCAGTCTTACACTCTCCCAGTCTCACGCTCACACACTTTCCCAGTCTCACACTCACACACTTTCCCAGTCTCATATTCTCTCTCACACTCACACACTTTCCCAGTCTCACATTCTCTGTCACACTCACACACTTTCCCAGTCCCACACTCTCTCTCTAACACTCACACACTTCCCTAGTCTCACACACCCTCACACTCACACATCTTCCCAGTCTCACACGCTCTCTCTCACTCACACACTTTCCCAGTCTCACACTCATACACTTTCCCAGTCTCACACTCACTCTCTCTCACACTCATACACTTTCCCAGTCTCACACGCTCTCTCTCTCACACTCACACACTTTCCCACTCTCACACACTCTCTCTCACACACTTTCCCAGTCTCACACTCTCTCTCACACACTTTCCAGGTCTCTCACACACTCTCCCTCACACTCACAGACGTTCCCATTCTCACACTCTCTCTCCCTCACACTCACACACTTTCCCAGTATAACACTCTCTCTTCCTCACACTCACACACTTTCCCAGTATCACACTCTCTCTCTCTCACACTCACACACGTTCCCAGTCTCACACTCTGTCTCCCTTACACTCACACACTTTCCCAGTATCACACTCTCCCAGTCACACACTCACACACTTTCCCAGTCTCACACTTTCCCAGTTTCACAGTCACACACTTTCCCAGTCTCACATTTTCCCAGTCTCACATTTTCCCAGTCTCACACTCACACACTTTCTCAGTCTTACACTCTCCCAGTCTCACACTCACACACTTTCCCAGTCTCACACTCACACACTTTCCCAGTCTCACATTCTCTCTCACACTCACACACTTTCCCAGTCTCACATTCTCTGTCACACTCACACACTTTCCCAGTCCCACACTCCCTCACACTCACACATCTTCCCAGTCTCACACGCTCTCTCTCACTCACACACTTTCCCAGTCTCACACTCATACACTTTCCCAGTCTCACACTCACTCTCTCTCACACTCATACACTTTCCCAGTCTCACACTCTCTCTCACACTCACACACTTTCCCAGTCTCACACTCACTCTCTCTCACACTCATACACTTTCCCAGTCTCACACGCTCTCTCTCTCACACTCACACACTTTCCCAGTCTCACACTCTCTCTCTCACACTCACACACTTTCCCAGTCTCACACTCTCTCTCACACTCATACACTTTCCCAGTCTCACACTCACTCTCACTCACACTCGTACACTTTCCCAGTCTCACACTCTCTCTCTCTCACACTCATATACTTTCCTAGTCTCACACTCTCTCTCACACTTTCCCAGTCTCACAAGCTCTCTCTCACTCACACACTTTCCCAGCCTCACACTCTCTCTCTCACACTCATACACTTTCCCAGTCTCACACTCTCTCTCTCACAATCATACACTTTCCCAGTCTCACACTCTCTCTCACACTCTCTCTCACACTCACACACTTTCCCAATCTCACACACTCTCTCTCTCACACTCATACACTTTCCCAGTCTCACACTCTCTCATACTCACACACTTTCCCACTCTTACAATATCTTTCACACTCTCTCTCACACACATTCCCAGTCTCACTCTCTCTCTCTCACACACTTGCCCCGTCTCACTCTCTCTCTCTCTCACACACTTGCCCTGTCTCTCACACTCTCACACACACTTTCCCAGTCTCACTCTCTCTCTCTCTCTCTCTCTCTCTCTCTCTCATACACTTTCCCAGTCTCACACGCTCTCTCACACACTTTCCAGGTCTCTCACACTCTCTCTCACACACTTTCCCAGTCTCACGCTCTCTCTCTCACACTCACATATTTTCCCAGTATCACACTCTCTCTCACACTCACACACTTTCCCAGTCTCACACTCACACACTTTCCCAGTCTCACACTCACACACTTTCCCAGTCTCACACTCTCCCAGTCTCACACTCACACACTTTCCCAGTCTCACACTCTCTCTCTCTGACACTCGTACACTTTCCCAGTCCCACACTCTCTTTCACACACTTTCCAAGATCTCTCACACTCTCTCGCTGACGATGTCACTGACACTCACACACTTTCCCAGTCTCACACTTTCCCAGTCTCACATTCTCTCTCACACTCACACACTTTCCCAGTCTCACATTCTCTCTCACACTCACACACTTTCCCAGTCCCACACTCCCTCTCTCACACTCATATACTTTCCCAATCTCACACTCTCTCTCTAACACTCACACACTTTCCCTGTCTCACAACCTCTTTCACACTTTCTATCACACACTTTCCCAGTCTTACAATCTCTTTCACACTTTCACACACTTTCCAGGTCTCACACTCTCTCTCACACACTTTCCAGGTCTCTCACACTCTCTCTCTCACTCACATTCCCTGTCTCTCACACTCTCTCTCACACACTTTCCCAGTTTCACAATCTCTCTCACACACTTTCCAGGTCTCTCACACACTCTCTCTCACACACTTTCCAGGTCTCTCACACACTCTCCCTCACACTCACACACGTTCCCAGTCTCACACTCTCTCTCCCTCACACTCATATACTTTCCCAGTCTCACACGCTCTCTCTCTCACACTCACACACTTACCCAGTCTCTCACACTCTCTCACACACTTTGCCAGTTTCACACTCTCTCTCACACACTTTCCAGGTTTCTCACACACTCTCTCTCACACACTTTCCCAGTCTCACACTCTCTCTCACACACTTTCCAGGTCTCTCACACACTCTCCCTCACACTCACAAACGTTCCCAGTCTCACACTCTCTCTCCCTCACACTCACACACTTTCCCAGTATCACACTCTCTCTCCCTCACACTCACACACTTTCCCAGTATCACACTCTCTCTCCCTCACACTCACACACGTTCCCAGTCTCACACTCTCTCTCCCTCACACTCACACATTTTCCCAGTATCACACTCTCTCTCTCACACTCACACACTTTCCCAGTCTCAGACTCTCTCTCTCACACTCATACAATTTCCCAGTCTCTCTTACAATCTCTATCACACTCACACACTTTCCCAATCTCACACGCTCTCTCTCACTCACACACTTTCCCAGTCTCACACGCTCTCTCTCTCACTCACACACTTTCCCAGTATCACACTCTCTCTCTCACACTCACACACTTTCCCAGTATCACACTCTCTCTCCCTCACACTCACACACTTTCCCAGAATCACACTCTCTCTCCCTCACACTCACACACGTTCCCAGTCTCACACTCTCTCTCCCTCACACTCACACATTTTCCCAGTATCACACTCTCTCTCTCACACTCACACACTTTCCCAGTCTCAGACTCTCTCTCTCACACTCATACAATTTCCCAGTCTCTCTTACAATCTCTATCACACTCACACACTTTCCCAATCTCACACGATCTCTCTCACTCACACACTTTCCCAGTCTCACACGCTCTCTCTCTCACTCACACACTTTCCCAGTATCACACTCTCTCTCTCACACTCACACACGTTCCCAGTCTCACACTCTCTCTCCCTCACACTCACACACTTTCCCAGTATCACACTCTCTCTCCCTCACACTCATACACATTCCCAGTCTCACACTCTCTCTCCCTCACACTCACACACTTTCCCAGTATCACACTCTCTCTCTCACACTCATACAATTTCCCAGTCTCTCTTACAATCTCTCTCAGACTCACACACTTTCCCAATCTCACACGCTCTCTCTTACTCACACACATTCCCAGTCTCACACGCTCTCTCTCTCACTCACACACTTTCCCAGTCTCACACACTCTCTCTCTCACACTCACACACTTTCCCAGTCTCACACACTCTCTCTCTCACACTCACACACTTTCCCAGTCTCACACTCTCTCTCTCACACACTTTCCCCGTCTCACACTCTCTCTCTCTCACACTCATACACTTTCCCAGTCTCAAACTCTCTCTCTCTCACACTCATACACTTTCCCAGTCTCACATTCTCTCTCACAGTCACACACTTTCCCAGTCTCAAACTCTCTCTCTCACACTCATACACTTTTCCAGTCTCACACTCACTGTCTCTCACACTCATACACTTTCCCAGTCTCACACTCTAACTGTCTCACACACATGCACTTTCCGTGTCTCACACTCTCTCTCTCACACTCACACACTTTCCCAGTCTCACACTCTCCCAGTCACACACTCACACACTTTCCCAGTCTCACACTCTCCCAGTCTCACACTCACACACTTTCCCAGTCTCACACTCTCCCAATCTCACACTCACACACTTTCCCAGTCTCATACTCTCCCAGTCTCACACTCACACACTTTCCCAGTCCCACACTCTCTCTCACACACTTTCCAGGTCTCTCACACTCTCTCACTGACGATGTCAGTGACACTCACACACTTTCCCTGTCTCACACTTTCCCAGTCTCTCACTCACACACTTTCCCAGTCTCACACTTCCCCAGTCTCACACTCACACACTTTCCCAGTCTCACACTCTCCCAGTCTCACACTCACACACTTTCCCAGTCTTACACTCACACACTTTCTCAGTCTCACATTCTCTCTCACACTCATATACTTTCCCAGTCTCACACTCTCTATCTAACACTCACACACTTCCCCAGTCTCACACAGTCTCACACTCATACACTTTCCCAGTCTCACAACCTCTTTCACACTTTCTATCACACACTTTCCCAGTCTTACAATCTCTTTCACACTTTCACACACTTTCCAGGTCTCTCACACTCTCTCTCTCACACACTTTCCCAGTCTCTCACACTCTCTCACACACTTTCCCAGTCTCACACTCTCTCTCTCACACTCACACATTCCCAGTCTCACACTCTCTCTCACACTCACACACTTTCCCAGTCTCACACTCTCTCTCAAACTCATACACTTTCCCAGTCTCACACTCTGTCTTACACTCTCTCTCACACTCACACATTCCCAGTTTCACACTCTCTCTCTCACACTCACACACTTCCCCTGTCTCTCTCTTTCTCTCATACTCTTTCCCACATTCACACCCATTTCCAGTCTCACACTCTCTCACTCGCACTCACACACTTTACCAGTCTCACACTCTCTCTCACACTCACACACTTCTCCAGTCTCAGACTCTCTCTCTTACTCTCACACTGACACACTTTCCCAGTCTCACACTTTCTCTCACACACACACTCACACACATTCCTCATCTCACACTCTCTCTCATAATCTGTCTCACACTCACACGCTTTCGCAGTCTCGCTCTCTCTCTCACACACCATTTTCCAGTCTCACAATCTTTCAAGCGCTCTCTCTCTCTCACACTCACAACATTTCCCAGTCTCACACACTCACTCACACTAACACACTTCCCATGTCTCTCTCTTTCTCTCATACCCTTTCCCACATTCACACCCATTTCCAGTCTCACACTCTCTCACTCACACACTTTACCAGTCTCACACTCTCTCTCTCACTCACACACTTTCCCAGTCTCACACTCTCTCTCACACTCACACACTTCCCCAGTCTCAGAGTCTCTCTCTCACTCTCACATTGACACACTTTCCCAGTCTCACACTCTCTCTCACACACACACTCACACACTTTCCCAGTCTCACACTCTCTCTCACACTCACACACTTCCCCAGTCTCAGAGTCTCTCTCTCACTCTCACATTGACACACTTTCCCAGTCTCACACTCTCTCTCACACACACACTCACACACATTCCTCATCTCACACTCTCTCTCACACTCACACGCTTTTCCAGTCTCTCACTCTCTCTCACACACCATTTTCCAGTCTCACAATCTCTCTAGCACTCTCTCTCTCTCACACTCACAACATTTCCCAGTCTCACACACTCACTCACATTGAAACACTTCCCCTGTCTCTCTCTTTCTCTCATACTCTCTCCCACATTCACACCCATTTCCAGTCTCACACTCTCTCACTCGCACTCCCCCACACACTCACACACTTTCCCAGTCTCACTCTCTCTCGCTCATACTTTCTCTCATATTCACACACTTTCCCAGACTCACACTCTGTCTTACACTCTCTCTCACACTCACACACATTTCCAGTCTCACACACTCTCTCTCTCACTGACACACTTTCCCAGTTTCACAATCTCTCTCACACTCACATTCACACACTTTCCCCCTCTCACACTCGCTCTCACACTCACATGCTTTCCCAGTCTCACACTCTCTCTCACATTCACACACTTTCCCTCTCTCACACTCGCTCTCACACTCACACACTTTCCCAGTCTCACACTCTCTCTCACAGTCACACACATTCCCAGTCTTACACTCTCTCTCACACTCACACACATTCCCAGTCTTACACTCTCTCTCTCACACTCACACACATTCACAGTCTCACACTCTCTCTCTCACACTCACACACATTCCCAGTCTCACACTCTCTCTCACACTCACACACTTTCCCAGTCTTACACTCTCTCTCACTCTCACACACATTCCCAGTCTTACACTCTCTCTCTCCCACTCACACACATTCCCAGTCTCACACTCTATCTCACAGTCACACACATTCCCAGTCTCACACTCTCTCTCACACTCACATACTTTCCCAGTATCACACTCTCTCTCTCACACTCACACACTTTCCCAGTCTCACACTCTCTCTCACTCTCACTCACACACATTCCCAGTCTCTCACTCTCCCTCACACTCACACACATTCGCAGTCTCACACTCTCTCTCTTACACTCACACATTCCCAGTCTCACACTCTCTCTCTCACACTCACACACATTACCAGTCTCACACGCTCTCTCTCACACTCACACATTCCCAGTCTCACACTCTCTCCCTCACACTCACACATTCCCAGTCTCACACTATCTCTCTCTCTCTCTCACACTCACATACATTCCCAGTCTCACACTCTCTCTCTCACACTCACACATTCCCAGTCTCACACTCTCTCTCTCTCACACTGACACACATTACCAGTCTCACACTCTCTCTCTCACACTCACACACTTTTCCAGTCTCACACTCTCTCACAAATTTTCCCAGAATCACTCTCTCTCACACTCACACACTTTCCCAGTCTTACTATCTCTTTCACATTCTCCCACACACACTTTCCCAGTCTCACTGTCTCTCACAAACTCTCTCACTTTCCCAGTCTTACAATCTCTTTCATACTTTCTCTCACACACTTTCCAGTTCTCACAAACTCTCTCTCACTCTCACTCTCTCTCGCTCACTTTCCCAGTTTCACACTCTCTTTCACACACTTTCCAGGTCTCTCACACTCTCTCACTGACGATCTCACTGACCCTCACACACTTCCCCAGTCTTACACTCTCTCTCTCTCTCACACACTTTCCCAGTCTCACACTCTCAGAGACTTTCCAGGTCTCTCTCACTCTCTCACTGACGATCTCACTGACCCTCACACACTTCCCCAGTCTTACACTCTCTCTCTCTCTCACACACTTTTCCAGTCTCACACTCTCTCTCTCTCACACACACATTCCCAGTCTCACACACTCTCTCTCTCTCACACACACTTTCCCAGTCTCACACACTCTCTCACACTCTTTCCCAGTTTCACACTCTCTCTCACATACTTTCCAGATCTCTCACACTCTCTCTCTCTCACACACTTTCCCTGTCTCACACTCTCTCACACACACTTTCCATGTCTCACACTCTCTCTCACACACTTTCCAGGTCTCACACACTCTCTCACACTCTCTCTCTCTCTCTCACACACACTTTCCCAGTCTCACACTCTCTCTCTCTCACACACTCTTTCCCAGTTTCACACTCTCTCTCACACAGTTTCCAGGTCTCTCACACACTCTCTCACACACACTTTCCCAGTCTCACACTCTCTCTCACACACTTTCCAGGTCTCTCACACACTCTCTCACACACACTTTCCCAGTCTCACACTTTCTCTCACACTCTTTCCCAGTTTCACACTCTCTCACATACTTTCCAGTTCTCTCGCACTGTCTCTCTCTCTCACACACTTTCCCAGTCTCACACTCTCTGTCTCTCACACACTTTCCCAGTCTCACACTCTCTGTCTCTCACACACTTACCCAGTCTCACACTCTTTCTCACACAATTTCCCAGTCTCACACTCTCACAATTTCCCAGTCTCACACTCTCTCACTCAGTCTCTCTCACACTCACAAACCTCCCCAGTCTCACTCTCTCCTTCACACACTCACACACTTTCCCAGTCTCACACTCTCTCTCACACTCTCATACTTTCCCAGTTTCACACTCTCTCTCTCTCTCACACTTTCCCAGTTTCACACTCTCTCTCACACACTTTCCAGGTCTCTCACACTCTCTCACTGACGATCTCACTGACCCTCACACACTTTCCCAGTCTCACACTCTCTCACACTCACACTCTTTCTCAGTCTCACAGTCTCTTTCACACTCACACTCTTTCCCAGTCTCACTCTCTCTCTCACACTCACTCACTTCCCCAGTTTCACACTCTCTCACACACTTTCCCAGTTTCACACTCTCTCACACACTTCCCCAGTCTCACACTCTTTCACACTCACACGCTTTCCCAGTCTCTCACTCTCTTTCACACTCTCTCTTTCACACTTTCCCAGTTTCTCACTCTCTCTCACACTCACACACATTCCCAGCCTCACACTCTCTCTCACACTCACACATTCCCAGACTCACATTCTCTCTCTCTCACACTCACACACATTCCCAGTCTCACACTCTCTATCTCACACTCACACATTCCCAGTCTCACACTCTCTCTCTCTCACACTCACACACTTTCCCAGTCTTACACTCTCTCTCACACTCACACATTCCCAGTCTCACACTCACTCTCTCACACTCACACACTATCCCAGTCTCACACTCTCTCTCACTCACACACTTCCCCAGTCTCAGACTCTCTCTCTCTCTCTCACACTGACACACTTTCCCAGTCTCACACTTTCTCTCACACACACACTCACACACATTCCTCATCTCGCACTCTCTCTCATAATCTCTCTCACTCACACGCTTTCGCAGTCACGCTCTCTCTCACACACCATTTCCCAGTCTCACACACTCACTCACACTAACACACTTCCCCTGTCTCTTTCTTTCTCTCATACACTTTTCCACATTCACACCCATTTCCAGTCTCACACTCTCTCACTCACACACTTTACCAGTCTCACACTCTCTCTCACACTCACACACTTTCCCAGTCTCACACTCTCTCTCACACTCACACACTTCCCCAGTCTCAGAGTCTCTCTCTCACTCTCACATTGACACACTTTCCCAGTCTCACACTCTCTCTCACACACACACTCACACACATTCCTCATCTCACACTCTCTCTCATAATCTCTCTCACACTCACACGCTTTTCCAGTCTCTCACTCTCTCTCACACACTCTCTCTCTCACACACCATTGTCCAGTCTCACAATCTCTCTAGCACTCTCTCTCTCTCACACTCACAACATTTCCCAGTCTCACACACTCACTCACACTAACACACTTCCCCGTCTCTCTCTTTCTCTCATACTCTCTCCCACATTCACACCCATTTCCAGTCTCACACTCTCTCACTCGCACTCCCCCACACACTCACACACTCACACACTTTCCCAGTCTCACTCTCTCTCGCTCACACTTTCTCTCATATTCACACACTTTCCCAGACTCACACTCTGTCTTACACTCTCTCTCACACTCACACACATTTCCAGTCTCACACACTCTCTCTCTCACTGACACACTTTCCCAGTTTCACAATCTCTCTCACACTCACACACTTTCCCCCTCTCACACTCGCTCTCACACTCACACCCATTCCCAGTCTCACACTCTCTCTCACTCACACACATTCCCAGTCTCTCACACTCGCTCTCACACTCACACACTTTCCCAGTCTCACACTCTCTCTCACACTCACACACATTCCCAGTCTTACACTCTCTCTCTCACACTCACACACATTCCCAGTCTCACACTCTCTCTCACACTCACACACATTCCCAGTCTCACACTCTCTCTTACACTCACACACTTTCCCAGTCTTACACTCTCTCTCACTCTCACACACATTCCCAGTCTTACACTCTCTCTCTCACACTCACACACATTCCCAGTCTCACACTCTATCTCACACTCACGCACATTCCCAGTCTCACACTCTCTCTCACACTCACATACTTTCCCAGTATCACACTCTCTCTCATACTCACACACTTTCCCAGTCTCACACTCTCTCTCACTCACACTCACACCCATTCCCAGTCCCACACTCTCTCTCACTCACACACATTCCCAGTCTCTCACTCTCCCTCACACTCACACACTTTCGCAGTCTCACACTCTCTCTCTTACACTCACACATTCCCAGTCTCACACTCTCTCTCTCACACTCACACACATTACCAGCCTCACACTCTCTCTCACACTCACATACTTTCCCAGTATCACACTCTCTCTCATACTCACACACTTTCCCAGTCTCACACTCTCTCTCACTCACACTCACACCCATTCCCAGTCCCACACTCTCTCTCACTCACACACATTCCCAGTCTCTCACTCTCCCTCACACTCACACACTTTCGCAGTCTCACACTCTCTCTCTTACACTCACACATTCCCAGTCTCACACTCTCTATCTCACACTCACGCACATTCCCAGTCTCACACTCTCTCTCACACTCACATACTTTCCCAGTATCACACTCTCTCTCATACTCACACACTTTCCCAGTCTCACACTCTCTCTCACTCACACTCACACCCATTCCCAGTCCCACACTCTCTCTCACTCACACACATTCCCAGTCTCTCACTCTCCCTCACACTCACACACTTTCGCAGTCTCACACTCTCTCTCTTACACTCACACATTCCCAGTCTCACACTCTCTCTCTCACACTCACACATTCCCAGTCTCACACTCTCTCTCTCACACTCACACATTCCCAGTCTCACACTCACATACATTCCCAGTCTCACACTCTCTCTCTCACACTCACACATTCCCAGTCTCACACTCTCTCTCTCACACTCACACATTCCCAGTCTCACACTCTCTCTCTCTCACACTCACACATATTACCAGTCTCACACTCTCTCACACTCACACACTTTCCCAGTCTTTTTATCTCTTTCACATTCTCCCACACACACTTTCCCAGTCTCACTGTCTCTCACAAACTCTCTCACTTTCCCAGTCTTACAATCTCTTTCATACTTTCTCTCACACACTTTCCAGTTCTCACAAACTCTCTCTCACTCTCTCTCTCTCTCTCGCTCACTTTCCCAGTTTCACACTCTCTTTCACACACTTTCCAGGTCTCTCACACTCTCTCACTGACGATCTCACTGACCCTCACACACTTCCCCAGTCTTACACTCTCTCTCTCACACACACTTTCCCAGTCTCACACTCTCACACACTTTCCAGGTCTCACACACTCTCTCACACTCTCTCTCTCTCACACACTTTTCCAGTCTCACACTCTCTCTCTCTCTCACACACTTTCCCAGTCTCACACACTCTCTCTCTCTCACACACATTCCCAGTCTTACACTCTCTCTCTCCCACTCACACACATTCCCAGTCTCACACTCTATCTCACAGTCACACACATTCCCAGTCTCACACTCTCTCTCACACTCACATACTTTCCCAGTATCACACTCTCTCTCTCACACTCACACACTTTCCCAGTCTCACACTCTCTCTCACTCACACTCACACCCATTCCCAGTCTCACACTCTCTCTCACTCACACACATTCCCAGTCTCTCACTCTCCCTCACACTCACACTCACACACATTCGCAGTCTCACACTCTCTCTCTTACACTCACACATTCCCAGTCTCACACTCTCTCTCTCACACTCACACACATTACCAGTCTCACACGCTCTCTCTCACACTCACACATTCCCAGTCTCACACTCTCTCCCTCACACTCACACATTCCCAGTCTCACACTCTCTCTCTCTCTCTCACACTCACATACATTCCCAGTCTCACACTCTCTCTCTCACACTCACACATTCCCAGTCTCACACTCTCTCTCTCTCACACTCACACACATTACCAGTCTCACACTCTCTCTCTCACACTCACACACTTTTCCAGTCTCACACTCTCTCACAAATTTTCCCAGTTTCACTCTCTCTCACACTCACACACTTTCCCAGTCTTATTATCTCTTTCACATTCTCCCACACACACTTTCCCAGTCTCACTGTCTCTCACAAACTCTCTCACTTTCCCAGTCTTACAATCTCTTTCATACTTTCTCTCACACACTTTCCAGTTCTCACAAACTCTCTCTCACTCTCACTCTCTCTCGCTCACTTTCCCAGTTTCACACTCTCTTTCACACACTTTCCAGGTCTCTCACACTCTCTCACTGACGATCTCACTGACCCTCACACACTTCCCCAGTCTTACACTCTCTCTCTCTCTCACACACTTTCCCAGTCTCACACTCTCACAGACTTTCCAGGTCTCACACACTCTCTCACTGACGATCTCACTGACCCTCACACACTTCCCCAGTCTTACACTCTCTCTCTCTCACACACACTTTTCCAGTCTCACACTCTCTCTCTCTCACACACATTTTCCCAGTCTCACACACTCTCTCTCTCTCACACACACTTTCCCAGTCTCACACACTCTCTCACACTCTTTCCCAGTTTCACACTCTCTCTCACATACTTTCCAGATCTCTCACACTCTCTCTCTCTCTCACACTTTCCCTGTCTCACACTCTCTCACACACACTTTCCATGTCTCACACTCTCTCTCACACACTTTCCAGGTCTCACACACTCTCTCACACTCTCTCTCTCTCTCTCACACACACTTTCCCAGTCTCACACTCTCTCTCTCTCACACACTCTTTCCCAGTTTCACACTCTCTCTCACACAGTTTCCAGGTCTCTCACACACTCTCTCACACACACTTTCCCAGTCTCACACTCTCTCTCACACACTTTCCAGGTCTCTCACACTCTCTCACTGACGATCTCACTGACCCTCACACACTTTCCCAGTCTCACACTCTCTCACACTCACACTCTTTCTCAGTCTCACAGTCTCTTTCACACTCACACTCTTTCCCAGTCTCACTCTCTCTCTCACACTCACTCACTTCCCCAGTTTCACACTCTCTCACACACTTTCCCAGTTTCACACTCTCTCACACACTTCCCCAGTCTCACACTCTTTCACACTCACACGCTTTCCCAGTCTCTCACTCTCTTTCACACTCTCTCTTTCACACTTTCCCAGTTTCTCACTCTCTCTCACACTCACACACATTCCCAGTCTTACACTCTCTCTCACACTCACACATTCCCAGACTCACATTCTCTCTCTCTCACACTCACACACATTCCCAGTCTCACACTCTCTATCTCACACTCACACATTCCCAGTCTCACACTCTCTCTCTCTCACACTCACACACTTTCCCAGTCTTACACTCTCTCTCACACTCACACATTCCCAGTCTCACACTCACTCTCTCACACTCACACACTATCCCAGTCTCACACTCTCTCTCACTCACACACTTCCCCAGTCTCAGACTCTCTCTCTCTCTCTCACACTGACACACTTTCCCAGTCTCACACTTTCTCTCACACACACACTCACACACATTCCTCATCTCGCACTCTCTCTCATAATCTCTCTCACTCACACGCTTTCGCAGTCACGCTCTCTCTCACACACCATTTCCCAGTCTCACACACTCACTCACACTAACACACTTCCCCTGTCTCTTTCTTTCTCTCATACACTTTTCCACATTCACACCCATTTCCAGTCTCACACTCTCTCACTCACACACTTTACCAGTCTCACACTCTCTCTCACACTCACACACTTTCCCAGTCTCACACTCTCTCTCACACTCACACACTTCCCCAGTCTCAGAGTCTCTCTCTCACTCTCACATTGACACACTTTCCCAGTCTCACACTCTCTCTCACACACACACTCACACACATTCCTCATCTCACACTCTCTCTCATAATCTCTCTCACACTCACACGCTTTTCCAGTCTCTCACTCTCTCTCACACACTCTCTCTCTCACACACCATTTTCCAGTCTCACAATCTCTCTAGCACTCTCTCTCTCTCACACTCACAACATTTCCCAGTCTCACACACTCACTCACACTAACACACTTCCCCGTCTCTCTCTTTCTCTCATACTCTCTCCCACATTCACACCCATTTCCAGTCTCACACTCTCTCACTCGCACTCCCCCACACACTCACACACTCACACACTTTCCCAGTCTCACTCTCTCTCGCTCACACTTTCTCTCATATTCACACACTTTCCCAGACTCACACTCTGTCTTACACTCTCTCTCACACTCACACACATTTCCAGTCTCACACACTCTCTCTCTCACTGACACACTTTCCCAGTTTCACAATCTCTCTCACACTCACACTCACACACTTTCCCCCTCTCACACTCGCTCTCACACTCACACCCATTCCCAGTCTCACACTCTCTCTCACTCACACACATTCCCAGTCTCTCACACTCGCTCTCACACTCACACACTTTCCCAGTCTCACACTCTCTCTCACACTCACACACATTCCCAGTCTTACACTCTCTCTCTCACACTCACACACATTCCCAGTCTCACACTCTCTCTCACACTCACACACATTCCCAGTCTCACACTCTCTCTTACACTCACACACTTTCCCAGTCTTACACTCTCTCTCACTCTCACACACATTCCCAGTCTTACACTCTCTCTCTCACACTCACACACATTCCCAGTCTCACACTCTATCTCACACTCACGCACATTCCCAGTCTCACACTCTCTCTCACACTCACATACTTTCCCAGTATCACACTCTCTCTCATACTCACACACTTTCCCAGTCTCACACTCTCTCTCACTCACACTCACACCCATTCCCAGTCCCACACTCTCTCTCACTCACACACATTCCCAGTCTCTCACTCTCCCTCACACTCACACACTTTCGCAGTCTCACACTCTCTCTCTTACACTCACACATTCCCAGTCTCACACTCTCTCTCTCACACTCACACACATTACCAGCCTCACACTCTCTCTCACACTCACATACTTTCCCAGTATCACACTCTCTCTCATACTCACACACTTTCCCAGTCTCACACTCTCTCTCACTCACACTCACACCCATTCCCAGTCCCACACTCTCTCTCACTCACACACATTCCCAGTCTCTCACTCTCCCTCACACTCACACACTTTCGCAGTCTCACACTCTCTCTCTTACACTCACACATTCCCAGTCTCACACTCTCTATCTCACACTCACGCACATTCCCAGTCTCACACTCTCTCTCACACTCACATACTTTCCCAGTATCACACTCTCTCTCATACTCACACACTTTCCCAGTCTCACACTCTCTCTCACTCACACTCACACCCATTCCCAGTCCCACACTCTCTCTCACTCACACACATTCCCAGTCTCTCACTCTCCCTCACACTCACACACTTTCGCAGTCTCACACTCTCTCTCTTACACTCACACATTCCCAGTCTCACACTCTCTCTCTCACACTCACACATTCCCAGTCTCACACTCTCTCTCTCACACTCACACATTCCCAGTCTCACACTCACATACATTCCCAGTCTCACACTCTCTCTCTCACACTCACACATTCCCAGTCTCACACTCTCTCTCTCTCACACTCACACATATTACCAGTCTCACACTCTCTCACACTCACACACTTTCCCAGTCTTTTTATCTCTTTCACATTCTCCCACACACACTTTCCCAGTCTCACTGTCTCTCACAAACTCTCTCACTTTCCCAGTCTTACAATCTCTTTCATACTTTCTCTCACACACTTTCCAGTTCTCACAAACTCTCTCTCACTCTCTCTCTCTCTCTCGCTCACTTTCCCAGTTTCACACTCTCTTTCACACACTTTCCAGGTCTCTCACACTCTCTCACTGACGATCTCACTGACCCTCACACACTTCCCCAGTCTTACACTCTCTCTCTCACACACACTTTCCCAGTCTCACACTCTCACACACTTTCCAGGTCTCACACACTCTCTCACACTCTCTCTCTCTCACACACTTTTCCAGTCTCACACTCTCTCTCTCTCTCACACACTTTCCCAGTCTCACACACTCTCTCTCTCTCACACACATTCCCAGTCTTACACTCTCTCTCTCCCACTCACACACATTCCCAGTCTCACACTCTATCTCACAGTCACACACATTCCCAGTCTCACACACTCTCTCTCTCTCACACACACTTTCCCAGTCTCACACACTCTCTCACACTCTTTCCCAGTTTCACACTCTCTCTCACATACTTTCCAGATCTCTCACACTCTCTCTCTCTCACACACTTTCCCTGTCTCACACTCTCTCACACACACTTTCCATGTCTCACACTCTCTCTCACACACTTTCCAGGTCTCACACACTCTCTCACACTCTCTCTCTCTCTCTCACACACACTTTCCCAGTCTCACACTCTCTCTCTCACACTCACACACTATCCCAGTCTCACACTCTCTCTCACTCACACACTTCCCCAGTCTCAGACTCTCTCTCTCTCTCTCACACTGACACACTTTCCCAGTCTCACACTTTCTCTCACACACACACTCACACACATTCCTCATCTCGCACTCTCTCTCATAATCTCTCTCACTCACACGCTTTCGCAGTCACGCTCTCTCTCACACACCATTTCCCAGTCTCACACACTCACTCACACTAACACACTTCCCCTGTCTCTTTCTTTCTCTCATACACTTTTCCACATTCACACCCATTTCCAGTCTCACACTCTCTCACTCACACACTTTACCAGTCTCACACTCTCTCTCACACTCACACACTTTCCCAGTCTCACACTCTCTCTCACACTCACACACTTCCCCAGTCTCAGAGTCTCTCTCTCACTCTCACATTGACACACTTTCCCAGTCTCACACTCTCTCTCACACACACACTCACACACATTCCTCATCTCACACTCTCTCTCATAATCTCTCTCACACTCACACGCTTTTCCAGTCTCTCACTCTCTCTCACACACTCTCTCTCTCACACACCATTTTCCAGTCTCACAATCTCTCTAGCACTCTCTCTCTCTCACACTCACAACATTTCCCAGTCTCACACACTCACTCACACTAACACACTTCCCCGTCTCTCTCTTTCTCTCATACTCTCTCCCACATTCACACCCATTTCCAGTCTCACACTCTCTCACTCGCACTCCCCCACACACTCACACACTCACACACTTTCCCAGTCTCACTCTCTCTCGCTCACACTTTCTCTCATATTCACACACTTTCCCAGACTCACACTCTGTCTTACACTCTCTCTCACACTCACACACATTTCCAGTCTCACACACTCTCTCTCTCACTGACACACTTTCCCAGTTTCACAATCTCTCTCACACTCACACTCACACACTTTCCCCCTCTCACACTCGCTCTCACACTCACACCCATTCCCAGTCTCACACTCTCTCTCACTCACACACATTCCCAGTCTCTCACACTCGCTCTCACACTCACACACTTTCCCAGTCTCACACTCTCTCTCACACTCACACACATTCCCAGTCTTACACTCTCTCTCTCACACTCACACACATTCCCAGTCTCACACTCTCTCTCACACTCACACACATTCCCAGTCTCACACTCTCTCTTACACTCACACACTTTCCCAGTCTTACACTCTCTCTCACTCTCACACACATTCCCAGTCTTACACTCTCTCTCTCACACTCACACACATTCCCAGTCTCACACTCTATCTCACACTCACGCACATTCCCAGTCTCACACTCTCTCTCACACTCACATACTTTCCCAGTATCACACTCTCTCTCATACTCACACACTTTCCCAGTCTCACACTCTCTCTCACTCACACTCACACCCATTCCCAGTCCCACACTCTCTCTCACTCACACACATTCCCAGTCTCTCACTCTCCCTCACACTCACACACTTTCGCAGTCTCACACTCTCTCTCTTACACTCACACATTCCCAGTCTCACACTCTCTCTCTCACACTCACACACATTACCAGCCTCACACTCTCTCTCACACTCACATACTTTCCCAGTATCACACTCTCTCTCATACTCACACACTTTCCCAGTCTCACACTCTCTCTCACTCACACTCACACCCATTCCCAGTCCCACACTCTCTCTCACTCACACACATTCCCAGTCTCTCACTCTCCCTCACACTCACACACTTTCGCAGTCTCACACTCTCTCTCTTACACTCACACATTCCCAGTCTCACACTCTCTATCTCACACTCACGCACATTCCCAGTCTCACACTCTCTCTCACACTCACATACTTTCCCAGTATCACACTCTCTCTCATACTCACACACTTTCCCAGTCTCACACTCTCTCTCACTCACACTCACACCCATTCCCAGTCCCACACTCTCTCTCACTCACACACATTCCCAGTCTCTCACTCTCCCTCACACTCACACACTTTCGCAGTCTCACACTCTCTCTCTTACACTCACACATTCCCAGTCTCACACTCTCTCTCTCACACTCACACATTCCCAGTCTCACACTCTCTCTCTCACACTCACACATTCCCAGTCTCACACTCACATACATTCCCAGTCTCACACTCTCTCTCTCACACTCACACATTCCCAGTCTCACACTCTCTCTCTCTCACACTCACACATATTACCAGTCTCACACTCTCTCACACTCACACACTTTCCCAGTCTTTTTATCTCTTTCACATTCTCCCACACACACTTTCCCAGTCTCACTGTCTCTCACAAACTCTCTCACTTTCCCAGTCTTACAATCTCTTTCATACTTTCTCTCACACACTTTCCAGTTCTCACAAACTCTCTCTCACTCTCTCTCTCTCTCTCGCTCACTTTCCCAGTTTCACACTCTCTTTCACACACTTTCCAGGTCTCTCACACTCTCTCACTGACGATCTCACTGACCCTCACACACTTCCCCAGTCTTACACTCTCTCTCTCACACACACTTTCCCAGTCTCACACTCTCACACACTTTCCAGGTCTCACACACTCTCTCACACTCTCTCTCTCTCACACACTTTTCCAGTCTCACACTCTCTCTCTCTCTCACACACTTTCCCAGTCTCACACACTCTCTCTCTCTCACACACATTCCCAGTCTTACACTCTCTCTCTCCCACTCACACACATTCCCAGTCTCACACTCTATCTCACAGTCACACACATTCCCAGTCTCACACTCTCTCTCACACTCACATACTTTCCCAGTATCACACTCTCTCTCTCACACTCACACACTTTCCCAGTCTCACACTCTCTCTCACTCACACTCACACCCATTCCCAGTCTCACACTCTCTCTCACTCACACACATTCCCAGTCTCTCACTCTCCCTCACACTCACACACATTCGCAGTCTCACACTCTCTCTCTTACACTCACACATTCCCAGTCTCACACTCTCTCTCTCACACTCACACACATTACCAGTCTCACACGCTCTCTCTCACACTCACACATTCCCAGTCTCACACTCTCTCCCTCACACTCACACATTCCCAGTCTCACACTCTCTCTCTCTCTCTCACACTCACATACATTCCCAGTCTCACACTCTCTCTCTCACACTCACACATTCCCAGTCTCACACTCTCTCTCTCTCACACTCACACACATTACCAGTCTCACACTCTCTCTCTCACACTCACACACTTTTCCAGTCTCACACTCTCTCACAAATTTTCCCAGTTTCACTCTCTCTCACACTCACACACTTTCCCAGTCTTATTATCTCTTTCACATTCTCCCACACACACTTTCCCAGTCTCACTGTCTCTCACAAACTCTCTCACTTTCCCAGTCTTACAATCTCTTTCATACTTTCTCTCACACACTTTCCAGTTCTCACAAACTCTCTCTCACTCTCACTCTCTCTCGCTCACTTTCCCAGTTTCACACTCTCTTTCACACACTTTCCAGGTCTCTCACACTCTCTCACTGACGATCTCACTGACCCTCACACACTTCCCCAGTCTTACACTCTCTCTCTCTCTCACACACTTTCCCAGTCTCACACTCTCACAGACTTTCCAGGTCTCACACACTCTCTCACTGACGATCTCACTGACCCTCACACACTTCCCCAGTCTTACACTCTCTCTCTCTCACACACACTTTTCCAGTCTCACACTCTCTCTCTCTCACACACATTTTCCCAGTCTCACACACTCTCTCTCTCTCACACACACTTTCCCAGTCTCACACACTCTCTCACACTCTTTCCCAGTTTCACACTCTCTCTCACATACTTTCCAGATCTCTCACACTCTCTCTCTCTCACACACTTTCCCTGTCTCACACTCTCTCACACACACTTTCCATGTCTCACACTCTCTCTCACACACTTTCCAGGTCTCACACACTCTCTCACACTCTCTCTCTCTCTCTCACACACACTTTCCCAGTCTCACACTCTCTCTCTCTCACACACTCTTTCCCAGTTTCACACTCTCTCTCACACAGTTTCCAGGTCTCTCACACACTCTCTCACACACACTTTCCCAGTCTCACACTCTCTCTCTCTCACACACTCTTTCCCAGTTTCACACTCTCTCTCACACAGTTTCCAGGTCTCTCACACACTCTCTCACACACACTTTCCCAGTCTCACACTCTCTCTCACACACTTTCCAGGTCTCACACACTCTCTCACACACACTTTCCCAGTCTCACACTTTCTCTCACACTCTTTCCCAGTTTCACACTCTCTCACATACTTTCCAGTTCTCTCGCACTGTCTCTCTCTCTCACACACTTTCCCAGTCTCACACTCTCTGTCTCTCACACACTTTCCCAGTCTCACACTCACTCTCTCTCACACACTTACCCAGTCTCACACTCTTTCTCACACAATTTCCCAGTCTCACACTCTCACAATTTCCCAGTCTCACACTCTCTCACTCAGTCTCTCTCACACTCACAAACCTCCCCAGTCTCACTCTCTCCTTCACACACTCACACACTTTCCCAGTCTCACACTCTCTCTCACACTCTCATACTTTCCCAGTTTCACACTCTCTCTCTCTCTCTCACACTTTCCCAGTTTCACACTCTCTCTCACACACTTTCCAGGTCTCTCACACTCTCTCACTGACGATCTCACTGACCCTCACACACTTTCCCAGTCTCACACTCTCTCACACTCACACTCTTTCTCAGTCTCACAGTCTCTTTCACACTCACACTCTTTCCCAGTCTCACTCTCTCTCTCACACTCACTCACTTTCCCAGTTTCACACTCTCTCACACACTTTCCCAGTTTCACACTCTCTCACACACTTCCCCAGTCTCACACTCTTTCACACTCACACGCTTTCCCAGTCTCTCACTCTCTTTCACACTCTCTCTTTCACACTTTCCCAGTTTCTCACTCTCTCTCACACTCACACACATTCCCAGTCTTACACTCTCTCTCACACTCACACACATTCCCAGCCTCACACTCTCTCTCACACTCACACATTCCCAGACTCACATTCTCTCTCTCTCACACTCACACACATTCCCAGTCTCACACTCTCTATCTCACACTCACACATTCCCAGTCTCACACTCTCTCTCTCTCACACTCACACACTTTCCCAGTCTTACACTCTCTCTCACACTCACACATTCCCAGTCTCACACTCACTCTCTCACACTCACACACTATCCCAGTCTCACACTCTCTCTCACTCACACACTTCCCCAGTCTCAGACTCTCTCTCTCTCTCACACTGACACACTTTCCCAGTCTCACACTTTCTCTCACACACACACTCACACACATTCCTCATCTCGCACTCTCTCTCATAATCTCTCTCACTCACACGCTTTCGCAGTCACGCTCTCTCTCACACACCATTTCCCAGTCTCACACACTCACTCACACTAACACACTTCCCCTGTTTCTGTCTTTCTCTCATACACTTTTCCACATTCACACCCATTTCCAGTCTCACACTCTCTCACTCACACACTTTACCAGTCTCACACTCTCTCTCACACTCACACACTTTCCCAGTCTCACACTCTCTCTCACACTCACACACTTCCCCAGTCTCAGAGTCTCTCTCTCACTCTCACATTGACACACTTTCCCAGTCTCACACTCTCTCTCACACACACACTCACACACATTCCTCATCTCACACTCTCTCTCATAATCTCTCTCACACTCACACGCTTTTCCAGTCTCTCACTCTCTCTCACACACTCTCTCTCTCACACACCATTTTCCAGTCTCACAATCTCTCTAGCACTCTCTCTCTCTCACACTCACAACATTTCCCAGTCTCACACACTCACTCACACTAACACACTTCCCCTGTCTCTCTCTTTCTCTCATACTCTCTCCCACATTCACACCCATTTCCAGTCTCACACTCTCTCACTCGCACTCCCCCACACACTCACACACTCACACACTTTCCCAGTCTCACTCTCTCTCGCTCACACTTTCTCTCATATTCACACACTTTCCCAGACTCACACTCTGTCTTACACTCTCTCTCACACTCACACACATTTCCAGTCTCACACACTCTCTCTCTCACTGACACACTTTCCCAGTTTCACAATCTCTCTCACACTCACACTCACATTCACACACTTTCCCCCTCTCACACTCGCTCTCACACTCACACCCATTCCCAGTCTCACACTCTCTCTCACTCACACACATTCCCAGTCTCTCACACTTGCTCTCACACTCACACACTTTCCCAGTCTCACACACTCTCTCTCTCTCACACACATTCCCAGTCTTACACTCTCTCTCTCCCACTCACACACATTCCCAGTCTCACACTCTATCTCACAGTCACACACATTCCCAGTCTCACACTCTCTCTCACACTCACATACTTTCCCAGTATCACACTCTCTCTCTCACACTCACACACTTTCCCAGTCTCACACTCTCTCTCACTCACACTCACACCCATTCCCAGTCTCACACTCTCTCTCACTCACACACATTCCCAGTCTCTCACTCTCCCTCACACTCACACACATTCGCAGTCTCACACTCTCTCTCTTACACTCACACATTCCCAGTCTCACACTCTCTCTCACTCACACACATTCCCAGTCTCACACTCTCTCTCTCACACTCACACATTCCCAGTCTCACACTCTCTCCCTCACACTCACACATTCCCAGTCTCACACTCACATACATTCCCAGTCTCACACTCTCTCTCTCACACTCACACATTCCCAGTCTCACACTCTCTCTCTCTCACACTCACACATATTACCAGTCTCACACTCTCTCACACTCACACACTTTCCCAGTCTTTTTATCTCTTTCACATTCTCCCACACACACTTTCCCAGTCTCACTGTCTCTCACAAACTCTCTCACTTTCCCAGTCTTACAATCTCTTTCATACTTTCTCTCACACACTTTCCAGTTCTCACAAACTCTCTCTCACTCTCTCTCTCTCTCTCGCTCACTTTCCCAGTTTCACACTCTCTTTCACACACTTTCCAGGTCTCTCACACTCTCTCACTGACGATCTCACTGACCCTCACACACTTCCCCAGTCTTACACTCTCTCTCTCACACACACTTCCCCAGTCTCACACTCTCTCTCACACACTTTCCAGGTCTCACACACTCTCTCACACTCTCTCTCTCTCACACACTTTTCCAGTCTCACACTCTCTCTCTCTCTCACACACTTTCCCAGTCTCACACACTCTCTCTCTCTCACACACTTTCCCAGTCTCACACTCTCACACTCTTTCCCAGTTTCACACTCTCTCTCACATACTTTCCAGGTCTCTCACACTCTCTCTCTCTCTCACACACTTTCCCTGACACACACTCTCTCACACACACTTTCCAGGTCTCACACTCTCTCTCACACACTTTCCAGGTCTCACACACTCTCTCACACACTCTCTCTCTCTCTCACACACACTTTCCCAGTCTCACACTCTCGCTCTCTCACACACTCTTTCCCAGTTTCACACTCTCTCTCACATACTTTCCAGGTCTCTCACACTCTCTCTCTCTCACACACTTTCCCAGTTTCACACTCTCTCTCACATACTTTCCAGTTCTCTCACACACTCTCTCTCACACTCTTTCCCAGTCTCACACTCTCTGTCTCTCACACACTTTCCCAGTCTCACACTCACTCTCTCTCACACACTTACCCAGTCTCACACTCTTTCTCACACAATTTCCCAGTCTCACACTCTCTCACTCAGTCTCTCTCACACTCTGTCTCACACTCACAAACCTCCCCAGTCTCACTCTCTCCTTCACACACTCACACACTTTCCCAGTCTCACACTCTCTCTCACACTCTCATACTTTCCCAGTCTCACACTCTCTCTCTCTCACACACACTTTCCCAGTTTCACACTCTCTCTCACATACTTTCCAGTTCTCTCACACACTCTCTCTCACACTCTTTCCCAGTCTCACACTCTCTGTCTCTCACACACTTTCCCAGTCTCACACTCACTCTCTCTCACACACTTACCCAGTCTCACACTCTTTCTCACACAATTTCCCAGTCTCACACTCTCTCACTCAGTCTCTCTCACACTCTCTCTCACACTCACAAACCTCCCCAGTCTCACTCTCTCCTTCACACACTCACACACTTTCCCAGTCTCACACTCTCCTTCACACACTCACACACTTTCCCAGTCTCACACTCTCTCTCACACTCTCATACTTTCCCAGTCTCACACTCTCTCTCTCTCACACACTTTCCCAGTTTCACACTCTCTCTCACACACTTTCCAGGTCTCTCACACTCTCTCACTGACGATCTCACTGACCCTCACACACTTCCCCAGTTTCACACTCTCTCACTCACACTCTGTCTCACACTCACACACATTCCCAGTCTCACACTCTCTCTCACACTCTCTCAGATTCCCAGTCTCACACTCTCTCTCACACTCACACACTTTCACAGTCTCATACTCTCTCACTCAGTCTCTTGCACACTCACACATGTTCCCAGTCTCACACTCTCTGTCACATTCACACCCATTCCCAGTCTCACACTCCCTCAGTCACACTCTCTCACACGCTCTCTCACACTTTTCAAGTCTCACACGCTCGCTCACACTTTTCCAGTCTCACACTCTCACACTTTCCCAGTCTCACAGTCCCTCAGTCACACTCTCTCTCACACTCTCTCTCACACTTTCTCTCACACTTTTCCAGTCTCAAACTCTCGCTCACACTTTTCCAGTCTCACACTCTCTCACACTTTCCCAGTCTCACACTCTCTCACACTCACACTCTTTCTCAGTCTCACAGTCTCTTTCACACACACACTCTTTCCCAGTCTCACTCTCTCTCTCTCACACTCACACACTTTCCCAGTTTCACACTCTCTCACACACTTTCCCAGTTTCACACTCTCTCACACACTTCCCCAGTCTCAGAGTCTCTCTCTCACTCTCACACTCACACACATTCCTCATCTCACACTCTCTCTCATAATCTCTCTAACGCTCACACGCTTTCCCAGTCTCTCACTCTCTTTCACACTCTCTCTCTCACGCTTTCCCAGTTTCTCACTCTCTCTCACACACTCTCTCTCACACACCATTTTCCAGTCTCACAATCTCTCTAGCACTCTCTCTCTCTCACACTCACAACATTTCCCTGTCTCACACACTCACTCACACTAACACACTTCCCCTGTCTCTCTCTTTCTCTCATACTCTTTCCCACATTCACACCCATTTCCAGTCTCACACTCTCTCACTCGCACTCCCCAACAATCTCACACACTTTCCCAGTCTCACTCTCTCTCGCTCACACTTTCTCTCACATACACACACTTTCCCATACTCTCACTCTGTCTTACACTCTCTTTCACACTCACACACATTTACAGTCTCACTCTCTCTCTCACACTCACAACATTTCCCAGTCTTACACACTCTCTCACACTCTCACACTTTCCCAGTCTCACACTCTCTCTCACACTCACACTTTCTCTCACATTCACACACTTTCCCAGTCTCACTCTCTCTTGCTCACACTTTCTCTCACATTCACACACTTTCCCAGACTCACACTCTGTCTTACACTCTCTTTCACACTCACACACTTTTGCAGTCTCGCACTCTCTCACACTCACACACATTTCCAGTCTCACACAGTCTCTCTCTCACACTCACAAACCTCCCCAGTCTCACTCTCTCCTTCACACACTCACACACTTTCCCAGTTTCACAATCTCGCTCACACTCACACTCACATTCACACACTTTCCCTCTCTCACACCCGCTCTCACACTCACACGCTTTCCCAGTCTCACACTCTCTCTCACACACTTTCCCAGTCTCACATTCACTCTCACACTCACATACTTTCCCAGTCTCACACTCTCTCTCTCACACATCACACATTCCCAGTCTCACCCGCTCTCGCACACTCACACACTTTCCCAGTCTCACACTCTCTCTCTCACACTCACACACTTTCCCAGTCTCACACTCTCTCTCACACTCACACACATTCCCAGTCTCACACTCTCTCTCACTCACATTCACACACATTCCCAGTCTCACACTCTCTCTCACACTCACACACCTCCCCAGTCTCAGAGTCTCTCTCACTCTCATATTGACACACTTTCCCAGTCTCACACTCTCTCTCACACACATTCCTCATCTCACACTCTCTCTCATAATCTGTCTCACACTCACACGCTTTTCCAGTCTCTCACTCTCTCTCACACACACTCTCTCTCACACACCATTTTCCAGTCTCACAATCTCTCAAGCACTCTCTCTCTCTCACACTCACAACATTTCCCTGTCTCACACACTCACTCACACTAACACACTTCCCCTGTCTCTCTCTTTCTCTCATACTCTCTCCCACATTCATACCCATTTCCAGTCTCACACTCTCTCACTCGCACTCCCCCACATACTCACACCCTTTCCCAGTCTCACTCTCTCTCGCTCACACTTTCTCTCACATTCACTCAATTTTGCAGTCTCGCACTCTCTCTCTCACTGACTCACTTTCCCAGTTTCACAATCTCTCTCACACTCACATTCACACACTTTCCCTCTCTCACACTCGCTCTCACACTCACACACTTTCCCAGTCTCACACTCTCTCTCACATTCACACACTTTCCCTCTCTCACCCTCGCTCTCACACTCACACGCTTTCCCAGTCTCACACTCTCTCTCACACACTTTCCCAGTCTCACACTCTCTCTCACTCACTCTCACACACTTTCACAGTCTCACATTCTCTCTCACACACACACACATTCCCAGTCTCACACTCTCTCTCTCACACTCACAGACATTACCAGTCTCACATTCTCTCTCTCACACTCACACATTCCCAGTCTCACACTCTCTCTCTCACACTCACACATTCCCAGTCTCACATTCTCTCTCTCTCACACTCACACACATTCCCAGTCTCACACTCTCTCTCTCACACTCACAGATATTACCAGTCTCACATTCTCTCTCTCACACTCACACATTCCCAGTCTCACACTCTCTCTCTCACACTCACACATTCCCAGTCTCACATTCTCTCTCTCTCACACTCACACACATTCCCAGTCTCACACACTCTCTCTCACACTCACACACTTCCCCAGTCTCAGAGTCTCTCTCTTACTCTTACACTGACACACTTTCCCAGTCTCACACTCTGTCTTACACTCTCTTTCACACTCACACACTTTTGCAGTCTCGCACTCTCTCTCACACTCACACACATTTCCAGTCTCACGCACTCTCTCACTGACACACTTTCCTAGTTTCACAATCTCTCTCACACTCACATTCACACACTTTCCCTCTCTCACACTCACACACTTTCCCAGTCTCACCCTCTCTCTCACACTCACACACTTTCCCAGCCTCACACTCTCTCTCTCACACTCACACACTTTCCCAGTCTCACACTCTCTCTCACACTCACACACATTCCCAGTCTCACACTCTCTCTCACTCACACTCACACACATTCCCAGCCTCACACTCTCTTTCACACTCACACTCTTTCCCTCTCTCACTCTGGCTCTCACACTCACACGCTTTCCCAGTCTCACACTCTCTCTCACACTCACACACATTCCCAGTGTTACACTCTCTCTCTCACACTCACACACATTCCCAGCCTCACACTCTCTCTCACACTCACACACATTCCCAGTCTCACACACTCACTCACACTAACACACTTCCCCTGTCTCTCTCTTTCTCTCATACTCTCTCCCACATTCACACCCATTTCCAGTCTCACACTCTCTCAATCGCACTCCCCCACACACTCACACACTTTCCCAGTCTCACTCTCTCTCGCTCACACTTTCTCTCACATTCACACACTTTCCCAGACTCACACTCTGTCTTACACTCTCTCTCACACTCATACACATTTCCAGTCTCACACTCTCTCTCTCTCACTGACACACTTTCCCAGTTTCACAATCTCTCTCACACTCACACTCACATTCACACACTTTCCGTCTCTCACACTTGCTCTCACACTCACATGCTTTCCCAGTCTCACTCTCTCACTCACACTCACACACATTCCCAGTCTTACACTCTCTCACTCACACTCACACACATTCCCAGCCTCACACTCTCTCTCACACTCACACACTTTCCAAGTCTCAGACTCGCTCTCACACTCACACACTTTCCCAGTCTCACACTATCTCTCTCACACTCACACACTTTCCCAGTCTCACACTCTCTCTCACTCACACTCACACACATTCCCAGCCTCACACTCTCTCTCACACTCACACACTTTCCCTCTCTCACACTCGCTGTCACACTCACACACTTTCCCAGTCTCACACTCTCTCTCACATTCACACACTTTCCCTCTCTCACCCTCGCTCTCACACTCACACACTTTCCCAGTCTCACACTCTCTCTCACACTCACACACATTCCCAGTCTCACACTCTCTCTCACACTCACACACATTCCCAGTCTCACACTCTCTCTCTCACACTCACACACATTCCCAGCCTCACACTCTCTCTCACTCACACTCACACACATTCCCAGTCTCTCACTCTCTCTCTCACACACGATTTCCCAGTCTCACACTCTAGCACTCTCTCTCTCACACTCACAACATTTCCCTGTCTCACACACTCACTCACACTAACACACTTCCCCTGTCTCTCTCTTTCTCTCATACTCTCTCCCACATTCATACCCATTTCCAGTCTCACACTCTCTCACTCGCACTCCCCCACATACTCACACACTTTCCCAGTCTCACTCTCTCTCGCTCACACGTTCTCTCACATTCACACACTTTCCCAGACTCACACTCTGTCTTGCACTCTCTACTACAATCACACACTTTTGCAGTCTCGCACTCTCTCACACTCACACACATTTCCAGTCTCACACACTCTCTCTCTCACTGAGACACTTTCCCAGTTTCACAATCTCTCTCACACTCACACTCACATTCACACACTTTCCCTCTCTCTCAATCTCTCTCACACTCACACTCACATTCACACACACTCTCTCTCCCACTCGCTCTCTCACATTCACACACTTTCCCAGTCTCACACTCTCTCTCTCACACTCACACACATTGCCAGTCTCACACTCTCTCTCTCACACTCACACACTTTCCCTGTCTCACTCTCTCTCTGACACTCACACAGTTTCCCAGTCTCACACTCTGTCTTGCACTCTCTCTCACACTCACACATTGCCAGTCTCACACTCTCTCTCTCACACTCACACACTTTCCCAGTCTCACACTCTCTGTCACACTCACACACTTCCCCAGTCTCAGACTCTCTCTCTCACTCTCACACTGACTCACTTTCCCAGTCTCACACTTTCTCTCACACGCACACTCACACACATTCCTCATCTCACACTCTCTCTCATAATCTCTCTCACACTCACACGCTTTCCCAGTCTCGCTCTCTCTCTCACACACCATTTTCCAGTCTCACAATCTCTCCAGCACTCTCTCTCTCTCTCACACTCACAACATTTCCCAGTCTCACACACTCACTCACACTAACACACTTCCCCTGTCTCTCTCTTTCTCTCATACTCTTTCCCACATTCACACCCATTTCCAGTCTCACACTCTCTCACTCGCACTCCCCCACACACTCACACACTTTCCCAGTCTCACTCTCTCTCGCTCACACTTTCTCTCACATTCACTCAATTTTGCAGTCTCGCACTCTCTCTCTCACTGACTCACTTTCCCAGTTTCACAGTCTCTCTCACACTCACATTCACACACTTTCCCTCTCTCACACTCGCTCTCACACTCACACACTTTCCCAGTCTCACACTCTCTCTCACATTCACACACTTTCCCTCTCTCACCCTCGCTCTCACACTCACACACTTTCCCAGTCTCACACTCTCTCTCACACTCACACACATTCCCAGTCTCACACTCTCTCTCACACTCACACACATTCCCAGTCTCTCACTCTCTCTCACACTCACACACTTCCCCTGTCTCTCTCTTTCTCTCATACTCTCTCCCACATTCACACCCATTTCCAGTCTCACACTCTCTCACTCGCACTCCCCCACACACTCACACACTTTCCCAGTCTCATTCTCTCTCGCTCACACGTTCTCTCACATTCACACACTTTCCCAGACTCACACTCTGTCTTACACTCTCTTTCACAATCACACACTTTTGCAGTCTCGCACTCTCTCACACTCACACACATTTCCAGTCTCACACACTCTCTCTCTCACTGAGACACTTTCCCAGTTTCACAATCTCTCTCACACTCACACTCACATTCACACACTTTCCCTCTCTCACACTCTCTCTCACACTCTCACATATTCCCAGTCTCACACTCTCTCTCTCACACTCACACACATTGCCAGTCTCACACTCTCTCTCTCACACTCACTCACTTTCCCAGTCTCTCACACGCGCTCTCACAATCACACACTTCCCCAGTCTCGTTCTCTCTCACTCACACTCTCTCACACTCACCCACTTCCCCTGTCTCGCTCTCTCTCACTCACACTCTCTCACACTCACACACTTTCCCAGTCTCACACTCTCTCTTACAATCTCTCTCACACTCACACACTTTCCCAGTCTCACACTCTGTATCAGACACTCTCTCTCACACACTTTCCCAGTCTCACTCTCTCTTTCACACACTCTCAAACACATTCAAAGTCTCATAATCCCGCTCCCTCTCACTCTCTCTCTCTCTCTCTCTCTCTCACTGACACACTTTCCCAATCTCACACTCTTTCCCAGTCTAGCACTATCTCTCTCACTCTCTCTCCAGTCACACACTTTCCCAGTCTCATACTGTCTCTCACACTCACACACTTTCCCAATCTTACTCTCTCTCTCCCACACTCACACACTTTCCCAGTTTTGGGGAATGAGCCTGGCCAGGTGGTCGAAGTTTCAGTGGGGGAGCATTTCGGGAACAGTGACCATAATTCCATACGTTTTAAGGTACCTGTGGATAAGGATAAGAGTAGTCCTCGGGTGAAGGTGCTAAATTGGGGGAAGGCTAATTATAACAATATTAGGCAGGAACTGAAGAATTTAGATTGGGGGCGGCTCTTTGAGGGTAAATCAACATCTGACATGTGGGAGTCTTTCAAACGTCAGTTGATCAGAATCCAGGATCGGCATGTTCCTGTGAGGAAGAAGGATAAGTTTGGCAAGTTTCGGGAACCTTGGATAACGCGGGATATTGTGAGCCTAGTCAAAAAGAAAAAGGAAGCATTTGTAAGGACTGGAAGGCTGGGAACAGACAAATCCCTTGAGGAATATAAAGACAGTAGGAAGGAACTTAAGCAAGGAGTCAGGAGGGCTAAAAGGGGTCATGAAAAGACATTGGCAAACAGGATTAAGGAGAATCCCAAGGCTTTTTATACATATATAAAGAGCAAGAGGGTAACTAGGGAAAGGGTTGGCCCACTCAAGGACAGAGGAGGGAATCTATGTGTGGAGCCAGAGGAAATGGGTGAGGTACTAAATGAGTACTTTGCATCAGTATTCACCAAGGAGAAGGACTTCGTGGATGATGAACCTAGGGAAGGGAGTGCAGATAGTCTCAGTCATCTCATTATCAAAAAGGAGGAGGTGTTGGGCGTCTTGCAAAACATTAAGGTAGATAAGTCCCCAGGGCCTGATGGGATCTACCCCAGAATACTGAGGGAGGCAAGGGAGGAAATTGCTGGGGCCTTGACAGAAATCTTTGTATCCTCATTGGCTACAGGTGAGGTCCCAGAGGACTGGAGAATAGCCAATGTTGTTCCTTTGTTTAAGAAGGGTAGCAAGAATAATCCAGGAAATTATAGGCCGGTGAGCCTGACGTCAGTGGTAGGGAAATTATTGGAGAGGATTCTTCGGGACAGGATTTACTCCCATTTGGAAACAAATGGACTTATTAGCGAGAGGCAGCATGGTTTTGTGAAGGGGATGTCGTGTCTCACTAACTTGATTGAGTTTTTTGAGGAAGTGACGAAGATGATTGATGAGGGAAGGGCGGTGGATGTTGTCTATATGGACTTTAGTAAAGCCTTTGACAAGGTCCCGCATGGCAGACTGGTACAAAAGGTGAAGTCACACGGGATCAGAGGTGAGCTGGCAAGATGGATACAGAACTGGCTTGGTCACAGAAGACAGAGGGTAGCAGTGGAAGGGTGTTTTTCTGAATGGAGGGATGTGACTAGTGGTGTTCCGCAGGGATCAGTGCTGGGACCTTTGCTGTTTGTAGTATATATAAATGATTTGGAGGAAAATGTAGCTGGTCTGATTAGTAAGTTTGCGGATGACACAAAGGTTGGTGGAGTTGCGGATAGTGATGAGGATTGTCAGAGGATACAGCAGGATATAGATCGGTTGGAGACTTGGGCGGAGAAATGGCAGATGGAGTTTAATCCGGACAAATGTGAGGTAATGCATTTTGGAAGGTCTAACACAGGTGGGAAGTATACAGTAAATGGCAAAACCCTTAGGAGTATTGACAGGCAGAGAGATCTGGGCGTACAGATCCACAGGTCACTGAAAGTGGCAACGCAGGTGGATAAGGTAGTCAAGAAGGCATACGGCATGCTTGCCTTCATCGGTCGGGGCATAGAGTATAAAAATTGGCAAGTCATGTTGCAGCTGTACAGAACTTCAGTTAGGCCACACTTAGAATATTGCATGCAATTCTGGTCGCCACACTACCAGAAGGACGTGGAGGCTTTGGAGAGGGTACAGAAGAGGTTTACCAGGATGTTGCCTGGTCTGGAGGGCATTAGCTATGAGGAGAGCTTGGAAAAACTCGAATTGTTTTCACTGGAACGACGGAGGTGGAGGGGCGACATGATAGAGGTTTACAAAGTTATGAGCGGCATGGACAGAGTGGATAGTCAGAAGCTTTTTCCCAGGGTGGAAGAGTCAGTTACCAGGGGACATAGGTTTAAGGTGAGAGGGGCAAAGTTTAGAGGGGATGTGCGAGGCAAGTTGTTTACACAGAGGGTGGTGAGTGTCTGGAACTTGTTGCCAGAGGAGGTGGTGGAAGCAGATTCGATAGCGACGTTTAAGAGACATCTTGACAAATATATGAATAGGATGGGAATAGAGGGATATGGGCCCCGGAAGTGCAGAAGGTGTTAGTTTAGGCAGGCATCAAAATCGGCGCAGGCTTGGAGGGCCGAATGGCCTGTTCCTGTGCTGTACTGTTCTTTGTTCTTTCGCAGTCACCCCCTCTCCCGCACCCCTCTCTCTGTCCCTGTCTCTCTCACATTCTCTCCCACACACAGAATCACAGAATAATACAGTGCAGAAGAGGCCCTTCGGCCCATCGAGTCTGCACCAATGCATTAAAACACCTGACCTGTCTACCTCATCCCATTTGCCAGCACTTGGCCCATAGCCTTGAATGTTATGACGTGCCAAGTGCTCATCCAGGTACTTTTTAAAGGATGTGAGGCAACCCGCCTCTACCACCCTCCCAGGTAGGGCATTCCAGACCGTCACCACCCTCTGAGTAAAAAAGCTCTTCCTCAAATCCCCCTTAAACCTCCCACCCCTCACCTTAAACTTGTGTCCCCTCGTAACTGACCCTTCAACTAAGGGGAACAGCTGTTCCCTATCCACCCTGTCCATGCCCCTCATAATCTTGTACACCTCGATCAGGTCACCCCTCAGTCTTCTCTGCTCCAGCGAAAACAACCCAAGCCTATCCAACCTCTCTTCATAGCTTAAATGATCCATCCCAGGCACCATCCTGGTGAATCGCCTCTGCACCCCCTCCAATGCAATCACATCCTTCCTATAATGTGGTGACCAGAATTGCACACAGTACTCCAGCTGTGGACTTACCAAAGTTCTGTACAACTCCAACATGAACTCCCTGCTTTTGTAATCTATGCCTCGATTGATAAAGGCAAGTGTCCCATATGCCTTTTTCACCACCCTATTAACCTGCCCTTCTGCCTTCAGAGATCTATGAACAAACACGCCAAGGTCCTTTTGTTCCTCGGAACTTCCCAGTGTCAGGCCCTTCATTGAATACTTCTGTGTCACATTACTCCTTCCAAAGTGTGTCACCTCACACTTTTCAGCATTAAATTCCATCTGCCACTTTTCTGCCCATTTGACCATCCCGTCTATATCTTACTGTAACCTAAGACACTTCACCTCACTGTTAACCACTCGGCCAATCTTTGTGTCATCCGCGAACTTACTGATCCTACCCCCCACATAGTCATCTATGTCGTTTATATAAATGATAAACAATAGGGGACCCAGCACAGATCCCTGTGGTACGCCACTGGACACTGGCTTCCAGTCACTAAAACAGCCGTCTGTCATCACTCTCTGTCTCCTACAGCTAAGCCAATTTTGAATCCACCTTATCAAGTTACCCTGTATCCCATGTGCATTTGCTTTCTTGATAAGTCTCCCATGTGGGACCTTGTCAAAGGCTTTGCTGAAATCCATGTAAACTACATCAACTGCACTACCCTCATCTACACACCTGGTCACATGCTCAAAAAATTCAATCAAATTTGTTAGGCATGACCTCCCTCTGACAAAGCCATGCTGACTATTGCTGATCAAATTTTGCCTCTCCAAGTGGAGATAAATTCTCTCCTTCAGAATTTTCTCCAATAGTTTCCCTACCACTGGCGTGAGACTCACAGGTCTGTAGTTCCCTGGCTTATCTCTACAACCTTTCTTAAATAGTGGGACCACATTAGCTGTTCTCCAGTCCTCTGGCACCTCCCCCGTGGCCCGAGAGGAATTAAAAATTAGGGTCAGAGCCCCTGCAATCTCCACCCTCGCCTCCCACAGCATCCTGGGACACAAATCGTCCAGACCTCGAGATTTGTCCACTTTTAAGCCTGCCAAAACCTCCAATACCTTGTCACTCCCTATGACAATTTGCTCAAGAATCTCACAGTCTCTCTCTCTTAGTTCCATATCAACATCCTCATTCTCTTGGGTAAAGACAGATGTGAAGTATTCATTCAACACCCTACCAATGTCCTCTGGCTCCACCCACAAATTTCTCCCTTGGTCCCTAATGGGTCCTACTCTTTCCCTGGTTATCCTCTTCCCATTGATATACTTATAGAATATCTTGGGATTTTCCCTACTTTTCCCAGCCAGAGCTTTCTCATATCCCCTCTTTGCTCTCCTCATTGCTTTCTTAAGCTCCATCCTACACTTTCTGTACTCCACTAATGCTTCCATTGATTTGCTCACCTTGTATTTGCTAAAAGCCTCTCTTTTGGGCAGCACAGTGGCGCAGTGGTTAGCACCGCAGCCTCACAGCTCCAGGGACCCGAGTTCGATTCTGGGTACTGCCTGTGTGGAGTTTGCAAGTTCTCCCTGTGTCTGCGTGGCTTTCCTCCGGGTGCTCCGGTTTCCTCCCACATGCCAAAGACTTGCAGGTTGATAGGTTAATTGGCCATTATAAAATTGCCCCTAGTATAGGTAGGTGGTAGGGAAATAGAGGGACAGGTGGGGATGTAGTAGGAATCTGGGATTAGTGTAGGATTAGTATAAATGGGTGGTTGATGGTCGGCACAGACTCGGTGGGCCGAAGGGCCTGTTTCAGTGCTGTATCTCTCTAAACTTTTCCTTCTCATCATACCCTGAATGTTTCTGGTCATCCACGGTTCTCTGGGCTTGTTGCTCCTACCTATTACCCTGGAGGGAACATGTTGGGCCTGTACCCTCCCCATTTCCTTTTTGAATGCCCCCCACTGCTCTTCTGTAGATTTGTCGACAAGTAACTCTTTCCAGTCTACCTTGGCCAGATCCTGCCTTATTTTACTTAAATTCGCTCTCTCCCAATCCAAAACCTTTTTTTGCAACTTGTTTATTTCTTTCTCCATAACAAGCTTAAATTGTACCGTGTTGTGGTCGCTATCACCAAAATTCCCCCCCACCAACACATCAACCACCTGTCCGGCTTCATTCCCCAGAATTAGGTCCAGCATTGCACCCTCCCTTGTTGGATCCTCTACATATTGAGCTAAAAAGTTCTCCTGTATACATTTTAAGAACTCCACTCCATCTAAGCCCTTAACACGATGACTATCCCAATTAATGTTGGGAAAGTTGAAATCACCTAATATAATTACCCTATTATTATTTTGACACACCTCTGCGAATTGCACACATATTTGCTCCTCAATTTCCCGCTGACTATCTGGGGGTCTATAATAAACACCTAGCAATGTGGCTGTCCCTTTTTTATTCCTAAACTCTGCCCATAAAGCTTCATTTAATGCCCCCTCCAAGATATCATCTCTCCTTACTGCAGTAACTGACTCCTTAACTAATATTGCAATGCCCCCTCCTCTTTTACCCCCTCCTCTGTCTCGCCTGAAGATTCTATATCCCGGGATATTGAGCTGCCAATCCTGCCCCTCCCTCAACCATGTCTCCGTGATGGCTACTATATCACAATTCCATGTGTCAATCCTTGCCCTTAACTCATCCGTTTTACCTGTAATAATCCTGGCATTAAAGTAGAGGCCTTCCATCCTGGTCTTACTCCCTTGAAACTTACTTCCGTTGTATTCCCTCTGACTTGTTCGCTTTCCAGTGTTTAGCTGTGTCTCTATTCTGCTAGGAGTCTGCATCCCCTCCCCCTGCCAAATTAGTTTAAACTCCTCCCAACAGCACTAGCAAACCCGCCAGCAAGGATGTTAGTCCCCCTCTGGTTCAGATGTAGACCGTCCCGTTTGTACAGGTCCCATCTTCCCCAGAAACGTTTCCAGTGATCCAGGAATCTGAAACCCTCCCTCCTGCACCAACTCTTAAGCCACGCATTCATCTGTGCTATTCTCCTATTTCTATACTCGCTACCACGTGGCACCGGGAGCAATCCGGAGATTACAACCCGAGAGGTCCTGCTTTTTAGTCTGCTGCCTAACTCCCTGAATTCTTGATGCAAGACCTCATCCCTCTTTCTACCTATGTCATTGGTACCAACATGTACCATGACCTCTGCCTTCTCACCCTCCCCCTTCAGGATGCCCTGCAGCCGTTCAGTGACATCCCGGACCCTGGCACCAGGGAGGCAACACACCATCCTGGAGTCACGTTGACGGCCACAGTAGCGCCTATCTGTTCCCCTGACTATGGAATCCCCTATTACTATTGCTCTTCCTCTCTTTCTCCCTTCCTGTGCAGACAGGCTGCTTATGGTGACAGAAGCTTGGCTCTGCCCACACTCCCTGGAGGAACCAGCCTCATCAGCATCCAAAATGGAATACCGATTTGCAAGCGGGACCCCAGGGGACTCCTGAACTACCTGCCTGATTCTCTTGGACTGCCTGGTGGTCACCCATTCCCTTCCTTCCTCAAGTCCCTTCAGCTGCAGTGTGACCACCTCTCTATACGTGCTATCCACAATACTCTCAGACTCGCGGATGCTCCACAATGTTTCCAGCCGCCGTTCCAGCTCTGAAACCCCAGCTTCCAGGAGCTGCAGCTGGACACACTTCCTGCTGGTCCCGGGGACTGGAAATGTTCCCGCATTCCCACATGCAGCAAGAGGAGCAAAGCCACAGCTTCAAGCTCTCCTGCCATGACTAAACCCTTTAAATTTAAAACTTTAGAGGACTATTATAATAAAAAAATGAATCAACTAAGTCTTGCTAAAACAATGACTTACAATTCAACCCAGTTTGAAAAATACCCACCAGGACTTACTCACCAGTCAGCTGTGCTCTTTGGAAACTCTCGGCTCCCCTCACGCTCTTTGAGGACAGGTAGGAAATGAAAGGAGCTCCTCGCTCCCTCCTCACCGAACTCCCTCAGTCACAAAACCCCCACTTTCGCTCTCTAAAGCAGTCCCAAGTCAGCACTCCAGTGCACACACTCTCTCTCTCCCGCACACTCTCCCCCCAGCACTCTCTCTCTTCACACACACTCTCACTCTCTCCCACACTCTCTCCCTCTCCCACACTCTCTCCCTCTCCCACACTCTCTCCCACTTTCTCTGTTTCACACTCTCAAAGTCTTTCTCTCACACTCTCTCACCCTCACACACTCTCTCCATCTCCCACACTCTCTCTCCCTCGCTCTCATCTTCCCTATGCTCTGTCTCCAGACACTCTCTCTCTCCCATGCTCTCTCTCTCACTCTACCTCCCTCTCTCCCACATGCGCTCTCACTCTCCCTCCCTCTCTTCCCCACGCTATCTCACTCTCCCTCCCTCTCTTCCACACGCTATCTCACTCTCCCTCCCTCCCTCCCTCCCACACGCTCTCTCACTGTCCCTCCCACACTCTTTGTCACTCTCACTCTCCATCCCTCCCTCCCACACACTCTCACTCTCCCTCCCTCCCTCCCACTCCCATACTCCCACTCTCCCTTCCTCCCTCCCACACTCTCACTCTCACTCACTCTCCCTCCCACACTCTCACTCTCCATCCCTCCCATACTCTCACTCTCCCTTCCTCCCTCCCACACTCTCAGAAAAGTTTGTCACCAATATTTACACTATTCAGATAGTACTGTGAAAATTGCTCACTCACTCTCCCTCCCTCTCTCTCACTCTCTCTCCCTCCCATACTCTCACTCTCTCTCCTCCCTCCCTCCCACACTCTCACTCTCCCTTCCTCCCACACTCTCACTCTCCCTCCCTCACTCTCACTCTCCCTCCCTCCCACACTCACTCTCCCTCCCACACCCACACTCACTCTCCCTCTCTCTCCCTCCCTCCCTCCCACACTCTCACTCACTCTCTCTCTCCCTCCCTCCCACACTCTCACTCTCCCTGCCTCCCACACTCTCACTCTCTCTCTCTGCCTCTCACACTCAGTGATTCCAGGATATAGCAGCCATGAATTTCTTGACCTTTATTTAGTGAAATGTTTACAGCCCGTGCGAGGTACACAAAGTAAGACTGCAGGAATTGATGTGGTGTGAGGTACTGCCCCTCTCCACGTCCAGGGCCTTGCATTCTGGTAGATCGAGCAGGGGCGTGTGGGTGGGCAGTTAATAGGTAGGATAGGAGATGGAGGAGAGGGACTGGGGTAGGCTGGTGAGGAGTGGGTGAGGTTTAAACTCCCAGCAAACACACGCACAGGGGCTGGATTTTGTGACACCTTCACCATTTGGTGCGCTGCCGCTTGTGGTCGAATAGCCACCACTTGATGACCACCCGGGGCACCATCGTTGGTCCAGGATTTGGGGATTGGTGGCGCCGCCAATTTTCAGTGACATTGCCGCTGGGAGCGCCGCCTCCCGCAGTCGAATAGCCCAGCCAACCCCGGCCACCCTGTGGGTCACAACTTGGACTCGCTGTCAGTGCCGGTCAGGTTCCCGTTCGGTTGGCGGTCCTCCTCCTTCCCTTCTTGCCGAGCGGCCTCCTCCTCGTCCTTGCCGCCAATCCTCTGGTCCAGACGGCTGGACACTGACCAGTAGAGATGGGCCTCAGCCGCAGCTGCCTCCTCTGCCAGCTGGCGGGCGCTGCTGACCGGGGTGGCCACCTCAAAGGTCTGGTGAAATGTCCCGTAATCCACCTCGTAGCGACCGTCCTCCAGGGACAGCACCGACATGAAACGGTAACCCCACTGCACCTCTTCAGCCAGGTACGAGCTCCTGGCTTGACAAGTCATCCCTGGAACAAGGCAGACAAGTGGGACAGCGGTTAAATCCGTCACACCTCCACTCACACACAACCATACAGGCAAAACACACAATTACACAGACATGCACATGCAGACACGCCTGCACATACGCAACATGCCTGCACATGCACAACGCACATGTACACAGATATACACTTGCACGCACACACATGACAAGCCTGCACAACACACATGTATGTGGACACACAGAATACACATGCACAGGCATGCAATCAGAACACAACCAGTACACACACAGTACACACACATATAAAGTACAAACACAGAATGTTCACTCGCAGATACACATGCACTCAGATACGCACACGTACATTTAACATGCAGACACACACACACACATGGATACACACACACACCATGCACACACACACACACCATGCACACACACACACATAACATGCACACACACAACATGCACACACACACACAACATGCACACACACACATAACATGCGCGCACACACACAACATGCGCGCACACACACACAACATGCGCGCACACACACAACATGCGCGCACACACACAACATGCGCGCACACACACAACATGCGCGCACACACACAACATGCGCGCACACACACAACATGCGCGCACACACACATAACATGCACACACACACACAACATGCACGCACACAAACAACATGCGCGCACACACACACAACATGCGCGCACACACACAACATGCGCGCACACACACAACATGCGCGCACACACACAACATGCGCGCACACACACAACATGCGCGCACACACACAACATGCGCGCACACACACAACATGCGCGCACACACACAACATGCGCGCACACACACAACATGCGCGCACACACACAACATGCGCGCACACACACACACACCATGCACACACACGCACATAACATAGACACACACACATAACATGCACACACACACACATAACATGCACACACACACACATAACATGCACACACACACAACATGCACACACACACACACAACATGCACACACACACACACAACATGCGCACACACACACACAACATGCACACACACACACACAACATGCACACACACACACACAACATGCGCACACACACACAACATGCGCGCACACACACAACATGCGCGCACACACACAACATGCGCGCACACACACAACATGCGCGCACACACACAACATGCGCGCACACACACAACATGCGCGCACAGACGCACAACATGCACACACACACACATAACATGCACACACACACACATAACATGCACACACACACACACACACAACATGCACACAAATGCACAGATACATGTGAATACAATTTTAATATGCAGGCACACACACATGCTTACACTCACACAACATGCACACAGGCACAAACATCACACATAGACATGCGCAGAAACAGGCGCACACTCCTACACAAACACACGTGCACACAGGTGAAAGACAGAGAAAGAGGATGACAGAGAGTCAGACTGAGAGGGATAGACACAGACAAATAGCTGCAGGGAGAGAGACAGAAGGAGAGAGGGAGACAGTGACAGAGACAGAGACAGGCAAAAGCTACGGAGAGAGGGAGAGAGACAGAAAGAGAGACGGAGATAGGGAGATAGAGACACAGATAAATTGATAGAGGGAGAGAGACAGAAGTTGAGAGAGAGCTCCTGCCTCTCCACCTCTCACCTGTAGCCTCCACCATTCCCTCGAGGATGACCACAATCTCGATGTCCTCTTTCTCCAGTTGCTCTTTGGAGAGGTCCCAGAACGGGCTGTGCTGGTCAATTTCATGGCAGATGATGAGGGGGGAAACAAGGAAGAGGCGGTCATCGCCGGTCTCGAAGCCCACGCTGATGTCTGTCTGGTCCAGGGGGATGAACTCCCCCTCCACCGTCTGCTTGGAGCGGATCAGCTTCGCCCGAATGGAGGCTTCCACGATGTGAGAGCTCCTGAGGTCGCCGACCCGGAACATCAGGCAGAGGCGGCCGTCCCTGAGGGAGATGACGGCGCGGTCAGAGAAGACCAGCGTCTCGGCCCGCTTGTTGGGCTGCGAGATCTTGACGAACATGCAGCCCACCATGAAAGCGTTCACCATAGAGCCCAGGATGGCCTGAAGGAGCAGCAGGGCGATGCCCTCGGGGCAGCTGTCCGTGATGACCCGGTAGCCGTAGCCGATGGTGGTCTCGGTCTCGATGGAGAAGAGGAAGGCGGACACAAAGCCGTTGAGGTTGTTGACGCACGGGGTCCACGTCTTGTCTTCCAAGTGCTCCAGGTCTCCTCGGTAATAGGCAATAGACCACCAGACCATGCCGAAGGAGAACCAGGTCAGTGTGTACGCCAGGACGAAGACCAGGAGGCTGAAGCGCCAGCGGAGGTCCACCAGGGTGGTGAAGATATCCGTCAGGTAGCGGTAGGTCTCCATCACGTTGCCGTGCTGGACGTTGCACTTCCCGCCCTTCTCCACGTACCGCTGTTTGCGCCTCCGCACTCGGCTCTTGCCGGACGCCGGCCGCTCGTCCCCGCGCTCCTTCCGGGCGCAGCTGCCCGCCTGCCGCAGGGGCATCGCCATGTCCTGGTAGGCCAGGAACTTGTCGCGGCCCATCGGCCCGTCCGAGCCGGCACGCGGCGTTCCGGGTTGGGGGAGGAGGGTGGGGGCTTCGGCCGAGAGAGTCAACCGTGGCGTTGGGTCATTGTCCCCGGAGATGTGGATCTGCTGTCTGGAAAAGCTGGTAAAGCAAGCAGGAGGATTTAACTGGGAACGTCCCTCTCCATCGCCTATCAACTCAGACTCACATCACCCGGTACACCTTCCCTCACCCTCAATACCTCCCCTCACCCTCAATACCTCCCCTCACCCTCAACACCTCACCCTCAATACCTCCCCTCACCCTCAATACCTCCCCTCACCCTCAATACCTCACCCTCAATACCTCCCCTCGCCCTCAACACCACCGCACACTCAACACCTCCCCTCACCCTCAACACCACCGCACACTCAACACCTCACCCTCAATACCTCCCCTCAACCTCAATACCTCCCCTCACCCTCAACAAGACCGCACACTCAACACCTCACTCTCAATACCTCCCCTCACCCTCAACACCACCGCACATTCAACACCTCACCCTCAATACCTCCCCTCACCCTCAACACCTCCCAAAACCCTCAACACCACTCCTCATCCTCACCACCTCCCTCACCCTCACCACCTCCCTCACCCTCAACACCTCCCTCACCCTCAACACCTCCCATCACCCTCAACACCACCCCTCATCCTCACCACCTCCCTCACCCTCAACACCACCCCTCATCCTCACCACCTCCCTCACCCTCAACATCACCCCTAATCCTCACCACCTCCCTCACCCTCAACAGCTCCCCTCACCCTCAATACCTTCCCGCACCCTCAACACCAATCCTCACCCTCAACACCTCACTCACCCTCAACACCTCTCCACACATTAAACGCCACCCCTCACACACAACACCTCCCCTCACCCGCAACACCTCCCCCACACTCAAAACCTTCTCTCACCCTCAACACCCTCCCACACCCTCAATACCTCCCCTCACCCTCAACACCACCCCTCACCCTCAACACCACCCCTCACCCTCAACACCACACCTCTCTCTCAACAGTTCCCCTCACCCTCAACACTCCCCTGACACTCAACACATCCCCTCACCCTCAATAACTCTCGTCACCCACAACACCTCCCATCACCCTCAAAACCTCACCTCAAATGCAACACCTCCCTCTCACCCTCAACAGCTCTCTGCACCCTGAACACTCAGCTCAACCACAAAACCTCCCCTCACCATCAACACACCCTTCACCGTCAACGCACACACTCACCGTCAACACACACACTCACCGTCAACACACACACTCACCGTCAACACACACACTCACCCTCAATACCGCCCCTCGCCCTCAACATCTGCCCTCACCCTCAACACTCCCCTCACCCTCAACACGTCCCCTCATCCTCACCACCTCCCTCACCCTCAACACCTCCCATCACCCTCAACACCAGCCCTCATCCTCACCAACTCCCCTCACCCTCAATACCTTCCTGCACCCTCAACACTTCTCCTCATCCTCACCACTTCCCTCACCCTCAACACCTCCCATCACCCTCAACACCTCCCCTCACCCTCAACACCTCCCATCACCCTCAACACCACCCCTCATCCTCACCACCTGCCTCAGCCTCACCTCCTCCCACACCCACAACACCTCCCATCATCCTCACCACCACCCCTCACCCTCAACACCACCCCTCACCTGCAACACCACCCCTCACCTGCAACACCACCCCTCACCTGCAACACCACCCCTCATCCTCAACACCACCCCTCATCCTCAACACCACCCCTCATCCTCAACACCTCCCATCACCCTCAACACCTCCCATCACCCTCAACACCACCCCTCACCCTCAACACCCCCCGCACACTCAACACCTCCCCTCACCCTCACCACCTCCCTCACCCTCACCACCTCCCTCACCCTCAACACCTCCCCGACACTCACCACCTCCCCCACCCTCACCACCTCCCCCACCCTCACCACCTCCCTCACCCTCAACACCACCCCTCCTCCTCACCACCTCCCTCACCCTCAACACCACCCCTCCTCCTCACCACCTCCCTCACCCTCAACACCTCCCCGCACACTCAGCACCTCCCTCACCCTCAACACCACCCCTCATCCTCAACCTCCCTCACCCTCAACACCACCCCTCATCCTCACCACCTCCCTCATCCTCAACACCTGCCATCACCCTCAACACCACCCCTCATCCTCACCACCTCCCTCACCCTCAAAACCACCCCTCATCCTCACCACCTCCCTCACCCTCAACACCACCCCTCATCCTCAACTCCTCCCTCACCCTCAACACCACCCCTCATCCTCACCACCTCCCTCACCCGCAACACCACCCCTCACCGTCAACACATCCCTCACTGTCAACACACACACTCACCGTCAATACCTCCCCTCGCCCTCAACATCTGCCCTCACCCTTCACACCTCCCCTCACCTTCCACACCTCTCCGCACACTCAACACCTCCCCTCACACTCAAACAACTCCCCACACCCTCATAAAATCCCCTCTCCCTCTACAGCTCCCCGCACCCTCAATACTCACCTCACCCACAAAACCAGCCCTCACCCTCAACACCTCTCCACAAACTCAACAACTCACCTCACCGTCAACACCTCCCCTCACCCTTAGCAACTCCCCTCACACTATACACCTATCCTCACCCTCAACACTCCCCTCACCCTCAACACGTCCCATCATCCTCACCACCTCCCTCACCCTCAACACCTCCCATCACCCTCAACACCACCCCTCATCCTCAACACCACCCCATCACCCTCAACACCTCCCATCACCCTCAACACCACCCCTCATCCTCACCACCTCCCTCACCCTCAACACCTCCCATCACCCTCAACACCACCCCTCATCCTCACCACCTCCCTCAGCCTCAACACCTCCCCTCATCCTCACCTCCTCCCACACCCACAACACCTCCCATCATCCTCACCACCACCCCTCACCTGCAACACCACCCCTCATCCTCAACACCACCCCTCATCCTCAACACCTCCCATCACCCTCAATACCACCCCACCCCCTCACCACACCCCGCACACTCAACACCGCCCCTCACCCTCACCACCTCCCTCACCCTCAACACCTCCCCGACACTCACCACCTCCCTCACCCTCAACACCTCCCCGCACACTTAACACCTCCCCTCACCCTCAACACCACCCCTCCTCCTCACCACCTCCCTCACCCTCAACACCACCCCTCCTCCTCACCACCTCCCTCACCCTCAACACCTCCCCGCACACTCAAAACCTCCCTCACCCTCAACACCTCCCTCACCCTCAACACCACCCCTCATCCTCAACCTCCCTCACCCTCAACACCACCCCTCATCCTCACCACCTCCCTCATCCTCACCACCTCCCTCACCCTCAACACCTCCCCTCACCCTCAAAACCACCCCTCATCCTCACCACCTCCCTCACCCTCAACACCTCCCCGCACACTCAACACCACCCCTCATCCTCAACACCTGCCATCATCCTCAACACCACCCCTCATCCTCACCACCTCCCTCACCCTCAAAACCACCCCTCATCCTCTCCACCTCCCTCACCCTCAACACCACCCCTCATCCTCAACTTCTCCCTCACCCTCAACACCACCCCTCATCCTCATCACCTCCCTCACCCGCAACACCACCCCTCATCCTCACCACCCCCCTCACCCTCAACACCCCCCTCACCCTCAACACCCCCCTCACCCTCAACACCTCCCTCACCCTCAACACCTCCCCTCACCCTCAATACCTTCCCTCACCCTCAACACCAACCCTCACCCTCACCACCTCACTCACCCTCAACACCTCTCCGCACATTAAACGCCTCCCCTCACACACAACACCTCCCCTCACCCGCAACACCTCCCCCACACTCAAAACCTTCTCTCACCCTCAACACCCTCCCAGGCCCTCAATACCTCCCCTCACCCTCAACATCTCCCCTCACACTAAACACCTCCCCTCACCCTCAACACCACCCCTCTCTCTCAACAGTTCCCCTCACCCTCAACACTCCCCTGACACTCAACACATCCCCTCACCCTCAATAACTCTCGTCACCCACAACACCTCCCATCACCCTCAAAACCTCACCTCAAATGCAGCACCTCCCTCTCACCCTCAACAGCTCTCTGCACCCTGAACACTCACCTCAACCACAAAACCTCCCCTCACCATCAACACACCCTTCACCGTCAACACATCCCTCACTGTCAACACACACACTCACCGTCAATACCTCCCCTCGCCCTCAACATCTGCCCTCACCCTTCACACCTCCCCTCACCTTCCACACCTCTCCGCACACTCAAACAACTCCCCTCACCCTCATAAAATCCCCTCTCCCTCTACAGCTCCCCGCACCCTCAATACTCACCTCACCCACTAAACCAGCCCTCACCCTCAACACCTCTCCACAAACTCAACAACTCACCTCACCGTCAACACCTCCCCTCACCCTTAGCAACTCCCCTCACACTATACACCTATCCTCACCCTCAACACTCCCCTCACCCTCAACACGTCCCCTTATCCTCACCACCTCCCTCACCCTCAACACCTCCCATCACCCTCAACACCACCCCTCATCCTCAACACCTCCCATCACCCTCAACACCTCCCATCACCCTCAACACCTCCCATCACCCTCAACACCACCCCTCATCCTCACCACCTCCCTCACCCTCAACACCTCCCATCACCCTCAACACCACCCCTCATCCTCACCACCTCCCTCAGCCTCAACACCTCCCCTCATCCTCACCTCCTCCCACACCCACAACACCTCCCATCATCCTCACCACCACCCCTCACCTGCAACACCACCCCTCATCCTCAACACCACCCCTCATCCTCAACACCTCCCATCACCCTCAATACCACCCCACACCCTCACCACACCCCGCACACTCACCACACCCCGCACACTCAACACCGCCCCTCACCCTCACCACCTCCCCGACACTCACCACCTCCCTCACCCTCAACACCTCCCCGCACACTTAACACCTCCCCTCACCCTCAACACCTCCCCGCACACTTAACACCTCCCCTCACCCTCAACACCACCCCTCCTCCTCACCACCTCCCTCACCCTCAACACCACCCCTCCTCCTCACCACCTCCCTCACCCTCAACACCTCCCCGCACACTCAAAACCTCCCTCACCCTCAACACCTCCCTCACCCTCAACACCACCCCTCATCCTCAACCTCCCTCACCCTCAACACCACCCCTCATCCTCACCACCTCCCTCACCCTCAACACCTCCCCTCACCCTCAAAACCACCCCTCATCCTCACCACCTCCCTCACCCTCAACACCTCCCCGCACACTCAACACCACCCCTCATCCTCAACACCTGCCATCATCCTCAACACCACCCCTCATCCTCACCACCTCCCTCACCCTCAAAACCACCCCTCATCCTCTCCACCTCCCTCACCCTCAACACCACCCCTCATCCTCAACTCCTCCCTCACCCTCAACACCACCCCTCATCCTCATCACCTCCCTCACCCGCAACACCACCCCTCATCCTCACCACCTCCCTCACCCTCAACACCCCCCTCACCCTCAACACCCCCCTCACCCTCAACACCTCCCCTCACCCTCAATACCTTCCCTCACCCTCAACACCAACCCTCACCCTCACCACCTCACTCACCCTCAACACCTCTCCGCACATTAAACGCCTCCCCTCACACACAACACCTCCCCTCACCCGCAACACCTCCCCCACACTCAAAACCTTCTCTCACCCTCAACACCCTCCCAGGCCCTCAATACCTCCCCTCACCCTCAACATCTCCCCTCACACTAAACACCTCCCCTCACCCTCAACACCACCCCTCTCTCTCAACAGTTCCCCTCACCCTCAACACTCCCCTGACACTCAACACATCCCCTCACCCTCAATAACTCTCGTCACCCACAACACCTCCCATCACCCTCAAAACCTCACCTCAAATGCAGCACCTCCCTCTCACCCTCAACAGCTCTCTGCACCCTGAACACTCACCTCAACCACAAAACCTCCCCTCACCATCAACACACCCTTCACCGTCAACACACACACTCACCGTCAACACACACACTCACCCTCAATACCTCCCCTCGCCCTCAACATCTGCCCTCACCCTTCACACCTCCCCTCACCTTCCACACCTCTCCGCACACTCAAACAACTCCCCTCACCCTCATAAAATTCCCTCTCCCTCTACAGCTCCCCGCACCCTCAATACTCACCTCACCCACAAAACCACCCCTCACCCTCAACACCTCTCCACAAACTCAACAACTCCCCTCACCGTCAACACCTCCCCTCACCCTTAGCAACTCCCCTCACACTATACACCTATCCTCACCCTCAACACTCCCCTCACCCTCAACACGTCCCCTCATCCTCACCACCTCCCTAACCCTCAACACCAGCCCTCATCCTCACCAACTCCCCTCTCCCTCAATACCTTCCCGCACCCTCAACACCTCCCCTCATCCTCACCACTTCCCTCACCCTCAACACCTCCCATCACCCTCAACACCACCCCTCATCCTCAACACCTCCCTAACCCTCAACACCTCCCATCACCCTCAACGCCACCCCTCATCCTCACCACCTCCCTCACCCTCAACACCACCCCTCATCCTCACCACCTCCCTCAGCCTCAACACCTCCCTTCATCCTCACCTCCACCCCTCATCCTCACCATCTCCCTCACCTGCAACACCACCCCTCAACCTCAACACCTCCCATCACCCTCAACACCACCCCTCACCCTCACCACCCCCCGCACACTCAACACCTCCCCTCACCCTCACCACCTCCCTCACTCTCAACACCTCCCCGACACTCACCACCTCCCCCACCCTCACCACCTCCCTCACCCTCAACACCACCCCTCCTCCTCACCACCTCCCTCACCCTCAACACCTCCCCGCACACCCAACACCTCCCTCACCCTCATCACCTCCCTCACCCTCATCACCTTCCTCACCCTCAACACCACCCCTCATCCCCAACCTCCCTCACCCTCAACACCACCCCTCATCCTCACCACCTCCCTCACCCTCAACACCTCCCCTCACCCTCAACACCTCCCCTCATCCTCACCACCTCCCTCACCCTCAACACCTCCCCGCACACTCAACACCACCCCTCATCCTCAACACCTGCCATCACCCTCAACACCACCCCTCATCCTCACCACCTCCCTCACCCTCAAAACCACCCCTCATCCTCACCACCTCCCTCACCCTCAACACCACCCCTCATCCTCACCACCTCCCTCACCCGCAACACCACCCCTCATCACCACCTCCTTCAGCCTCAACACCTCCCTCACCCTCAACACCTCCCCTCACCCTCAACACCTTCCCGCACCCTCAGCACCAACCCTCACCACCTCACGCACCCTCAACACCTCTCCGCACATTAAACGCCACCCCTCACACACAACACCTCCCCTCACCCGCAACACCTCCCCCACACTCAAAACCTTCTCTCACCCTCAACACCCTCCCACACCCTCAATACCTCCCCTCACCCTCAACACTCCCCTGACACTCAACACATCCCCTCACCCTCAATAACTCTCGTCACCCACAACACCTCCCATCACCCTCAAAACCTCACCTCAAATGCAACACCTCCCTCTCACCCTCAACAGCTCTCTGCACCCTGAACACTCACCTCAACCACAAAACCTCCCCTCACCATCAACACACCCCTCACCGTCAACACACTCCCCTCATCGTCAACGCTCCCCTCATCGTCAACACTCACCTCACCGTCAACACACACACTCACCGTCAACACACACACTCACCGTCAACACACACACTCACCCTCAATACCTCCCCTCGCCCTCAACATCTGCCCTCACCCTTCACACCTCCCCTCACGTTCAACACCTCTCCGCACACTCAACACCTCCCCTCACACTCAAACAACTCCCCTCACCCTCATAAAATCCCCTCTCCCTCTACAGCTCTCCGCACCCTCAATACTCACCTCACCCACAAAACCACCCCTCACCCTTAACACCTCTCCACAAACTCAACAACTCATCTCACCGTCAACACCTCCCCTCACCCTTAGCAACTCCCCTCACACGATATACCTAACCTCACCCTCAACACTCCCCTCACACTCAACACGTCCCCTCATCCTCAACACCTCCCCTCAGTCTCAAAACCGCCTCTCACCCTTAACACTCACCTCATCTACAAAACCTCTCCTCACATTCAACACTCACCTCACCTTCAACACGTCCCCTCTCCCTCAACAGCTCTCTGCAACTTCACTCAACTCACCCACAAAACCTCCCCTCACCCTCAATAAATCCCCTCTCCCTCAACAGCTCTCCGCACCCTCAACACACACCTCACCCACAAAAACCTGCCCTCACACTCAACACTCCCCTCACACTCAACACTCCCCTCACACTCAACAATTCCCCTCACACTCAACAATTCCCCTCACCCTCAACACTCCTGTCAATCTCAACACCTCCCCTCACACCCGACACCTCCCCTCACACTCAACACTCCCCTCACACTCAACAATTCCCCTCACACTGTCCAGCTACCCTCACCCTCAACACTCCTGTCAATCTCAACACCTCCCCTCACACCCGACACCTCCCCTCACCTCAACACATCCACTCACCCTCAATAACTCCACTCACCCTCTACACCTCCCATCAGCCTCAATACATCCACTCTCCCTCAACAGCTCTCTTCAGCCTCAACACTCAACTCACCCACAAAACCTCCCCTCACAAACAACACTCCCCTCACCCTCAAAACCTCCGCTCACCCTCAACACCTAAACACACCCTCTGCACTTTCCTCATCCTCAACACCTCCCCTCACCCTCAACAGCTATCCGCACACTCAACAAACACCTCACCCACAAAGGCTCCCCACACACTCAACACATCCCATCACCCTCAACAGCTCCCCTCAAACGCAGCACCTCCCTGGACCCTCAACGCCTCCCTGGACCCTCAACGTCTCGCCCACGCTCAACGCCTGTCTTCACACACAATACTACCCCACACCCTTAGCAATTCCCCTCACACTATACACCTAACCTCACACTCAACACCTCCCCTCATGCTCAAATACCTCCCCTCACCCTCTACACCTCCCCTCACCCTCTACACCTGCCCTCACCCCCAACACCTGCCCTCATACTCAAAACCTCCCATCAAATGCAACACCTCCCCCACCCTCAACACATCCACTCCCTCAATAACACCCCTCACCCGCTACACCTCCCCTTTGCCTCAACAGCTCTCTGCAACCTCAACACTCAACTCACCCACAAAAGCTCCCCTCACCCTCAATACCTCTCTGCACCCTCAACACCTCTCTGCACCCTCAGCACTTTCCTCACCCTCAACCTCAACATACCCCGTCACCCTCAATATCTCCCCTTGCCCTTAATACCTCCACTCACCCTCAACAACCTCCCTCATACTATACACACCCCTCAGCCTCAATACATTGCTGCTCCCTCAACAGATCGCTTCAACTTCAACACTCAATTCACCCACAAAACCTCCCCTCACTCTCAAGACCTCCGCTCGCCATTAACACCTCTCTGTACCCTCAACACCTACCCACACCCTCTGCACTTTCCTCAACCTCAACACCTCCCCTCGACCTCAATAGCTCTCCGCACCCTCAACACTCACCTCACCCACCGAACCTCCCCTCACACTCAACACTCCCCTCAGCCTCGACACCTCCCCTCACCCTCGACACAGCCGTCGCCCTCGACACCTCCACTCGCCCCCGACACCTCCACTCGCCCTCGACACCTCCACTCGCCCTCGACACCTCCACTCACCCTCGACACCTCCACTCACACTATACACCTAACCTCACCCTCAACACTCCCCTCACCCTCAACTCCTCTCACCCTCTACACCTCCCCTCACCCTCAACTCCTCCGCTGACCCTCAGCACCCCTAAAAACCTCCCCTCACCCTCAACACTCCCCTCACCCTCAACACTCCGCTGACCCTCAACTCCTCCGCTGACCCTCAGCACCCCTCTGCACCCTCAGCGCCTCCCCTCACCCTCAACACTCCCCTCGCCCTCAACACCTCTCTGTACCCTTAATACCTCCCCTCACCCTCAGCACCTCCCCTCACCCTCAACACTCCCCTCGCCCTCAACACCTCCCCTCGCCCTCAACAGCAATCCGCACCCTCAACGCACACCTCACCCATAAAACCTCCCCTAACCCCCAACTGTCTGCACAGTCAACACCTCCCTTCAGCCTCAAAAAATCCCCTCACCCTCAACACACTCCCTCACACTCAATACCTCCCCTAGCCCTCAACACATCCACTCAGCATCAACACCTCCCCTCACACTCAACGGGCGGCACAGTGGCGCAGTGGTTAGCACCGCAGCCTCACAGCTCCAGGGACCCGGGTTTCGATTCTGGGTACTGCCTGTGTGGAGTTTGCAAGTTCTCCCTGTGTCTGCGTGGGTTTTCTCCGGGTGCTCCGGTTTCCTCCCACAAGCCAAAAGACTTGCAGGTTGGTAGGTAAATTGGCCATTATAAATTGTCACTAGTATAGGTAGGTGGTAGGGAAATATAGGGACAGGTGGGGATGTTTGGTAGGAATATGGGATTAGTGTAGGATTAGTATAAATGGGTGGTTGATGGTCGGCACAGACTCGGTGGGCCGAAGGGCCTGTTTCAGTGCTGTATCTCTAATCTAATCGCCTCGCCCTCAACACCTCCACTCGCCCTCAACACCTCTACTCGCCCTCAACACCTCTACTCGCCCTCAACGCTAGCCTCACCCTCAACAGCTCCCCTCACCCTCAACATACCCCCTCACTCTCAACACACCCCCTCACCCTCAACACCTCACCTCACCCTCAACATCTGCCCTCTCCCTTCACACCTCCCATCACCCTCAACACCTCCCATCCAGCTCAACACCTCCTCTCACCCTCTACAGCTCTCCGCACCCTCAACACTCACCTCACCCACAAAACCTCCCCTCAACCTCAACTCCTCCCCTCACTCTCATCACCACTCTGCACCTTCAACACTTCCCCTCACCCGCAACACCTCCCCACGCCCTCAACAGCTTCCCCAACCTTAACAACTCCCCTCACACTCAAAACCTCCACTCGCCCTCAAAACCTCCACTCGCCCTCAATAGCTCCCCTCACCCTCAATAGCTCCCCTCACCCTCAATAGCTCCCCTCACCCTCAATAGCTCCCCTCGCCCTCAATAGCTCCCCTCGCCCTTAGCAACTCCCCTAACACTATACATCTAACCTCACCCTCAACACTCCCCTCACCCTCAACACCTCCCCACACCATCAACATTCCCCTCTGCTCAACACACCCCTTTACGCTCAACACCTCCCCTCACCCTCTACGCCTCCCCTCACCCTCTACGCCTCCCCTCACCCTCTACGCCTCCCTTCAAACACAGCACTTCCCCGCACAATTAACATCTCCTCTCTTCCTTAACATATCGCCAGACCCTAAACACTCCACTCACCCTCAACACCTCTCCTCACCCGCTACATCTCCCATTAGCATCAACACTGCCCGTCACCCTCAATACCTCCCCTCTCCATCAAGCCCTCCCCTCGCCCTCACCACCTCACCTCTCCCTCAACACCTCCCCTCACCTTCAACACTAACAACTCCCCTTGAACTTCCTTCAACACCTCCCCTCTCTCTCAGCACCTCACCTCACCTTCAAAATTTCCCTCACCCTCAAAACCTTGCCTTTCCCTCAACCTCTCGCCTTTCCATCCCCTCTCAAATCAACTCCTCCTCTCTCCCTCATCCTCTCCATCTACTCCCCAACTCAACCTCTTCTCCCTCAACCTCTCCCATCTCCACCGTACACAACCTCATCCTCTCTCCCTCATCATCTCCCCTCTCCATCTTCTCTCATCTCTATCTCCACTCTCACTCAACCTAACCCCATCCCTCAAACCCTCCCCTCTGCATCTCCTCCCAATTCAACAACGCCTCACCCTCAACCCCTCACCTCTCCCTCAAATCCTCCCCTCAACCCCCACCTCCATCCCCTTCTGTCAATTCCCTCCCGAACCCCTTCCATCCCCAATCTCCTCAATCCCCTGCCACAATATCCTTCCCCCTCCCCTTTTCCCTCTCCCTCGGTCCCAATTTACCCCCTCCTCCCTCCCTCCCTCACCCCATTCCCTCCGAGGCTCTGACTCGATCAAGTGGAGGCCCCTCCAGGAGAGTGTGGGGAGCTGGAATCCAAGTCAGCGGGGGATGGGATGTGACCTGCCCCCTTCCCCCACTCTCCATTCCCTCAAAGGCAGCCTCCTGAGAGCTGCTATTTCCATCCCAGTGTTGCCATGGAGATCTCAGGACGAATCTATTCACAGCCGCAGGACCTTAACATCACTCAGTTTAATTCACAGGAGGTCTCTTCCCTTAAAAACAGCGGCGCTCGAACCGAGAGATTAACACAGACACAGAACCAGACTGACACAGACTCACACACAGAACCAGACTGACACAGACTCTCACACAGAACCAGACTGACACAGACTCTCACACACAGAACCAGACTCACACACACACAGAACCAGACTGACACAGACTCTCACACACAGAACCAGACTGACACAGACTCACACACAGACAGAACCAGACTGACACAGACTCACACACAGAACCAGACTGACACAGACTCTCACACAGAACCAGACTGACACAGACTCTCACACACAACCAGACTGACACAGACTCACACACACACAGAACCAGACTGACACAGACTCACACACAGAACCAGACTGACACAGACTCTCACACAGAACCAGACTGACACAGACTCTCACACACAGAACCAGACTCACACACACACAGAACCAGACTGACACAGACTCTCACACACAGAACCAGACCGACACAGACTCACACACACACAGAACCAGACTGACACAGACTCACACACACACAGAACCAGACTGACACAGGCTCACACACACACAACCAGACTGACACAGACTCACACACACACAACCAGACTGACACAGACTCACACACACACAGAACCAGACTGACACAGCCTCACACACACACAGAACCAGACTGACACAGACTCACACACACACAGAACCAGACTGACACAGACTCACACACACACAACCAGACTGACACAGACTCACACACACACAGAACCAGACTGACACAGACTCACACACAGAACCAGACTGACACAGACTCACACACACACAGAACCAGACTGACACAGACTCACACACACACAGAACCAGACTGACACAGACTCACACACAGAACCAGACCGACACAGACTCACACACACACAGAACCAGACTGACACAGACTCACACACACACAGAACCAGACTGACACAGGCTCACACACACACAACCAGACTGACACAGACTCACACACACACAACCAGACTGACACAGACTCACACACACACAGAACCAGACTGACACAGCCTCACACACACACAGAACCAGACTGACACAGACTCACACACACACAACCAGACTGACACAGACTCACACACACACAGAACCAGACTGACACAGACTCACACACACACAGAACCAGACTGACACAGACTCACACACACAGAACCAGACTGACACAGACTCACACATACACAGAACCAGACTCACACAGACTCACACACACACAGAACCAGACTGACACAGACTCACACACACACAACCAGACTGACACAGACTCACACACACACAGAACCAGACTGACACAGCCTCACACACACACAGAACCAGACTGACACAGACTCACACACACACAACCAGACTGACACAGACTCACACACACACAGAACCAGACTGACACAGACTCACACACACACAGAACCAGACTGACACAGACTCACACACACACAACCAGACTGACACAGACTCACACATACACAGAACCAGACTGACACAGACTCACACACACAGAACCAGACTGACACAGACTCACACACACACAGAACCAGACTGACACAGACTCACACACACACAACCAGACTGACACAGACTCACTGACACAGAACCAGACTGACACAGACTCACACACACAGAACCAGACTGACACAGACTCTCACACACAGAACCAGACTGACACAGGCTCACTGACACAGAACCAGACTGACACAGACTCACACACACACAACCAGACTGACACAGACTCACACACACAGAACCAGACTGACACAGGCTCACTGACACAGAACCAGACTGACACAGGCTCACACACACACAGAACCAGACTGACACAGACTCACACACACACAGAACCAGACTGACACAGACTCACACACACACAACCAGACTGACACAGACTCACACACAGAACCAGACTGACACAGGCTCACTGACACAGAACCAGACTGACACAGGCTCACAGACACAGAACCAGACTGACACAGACTCACACACAGAACCAGACTGACACAGGCTCACACACACAGAACCAGACTGACACAGACTCACACACACAGAACCAGACTGACACAGGCTCACACACACACAACCAGACTGACACAGACTCACACACACAGAACCAGACTGACACAGGCTCACTGACACAGAACCAGACTGACACAGGCTCACACACACAGAACCAGACTGACACAGACTCTCACACACAGAACCAGACTGACACAGACTCTCACACACAGAACCAGACTGACACAGGCTCACTGACACAGAACCAGACTGACACAGGCTCACACACACACAACCAGACTGACACAGACTCACACACACAGAACCAAACTGACACAGGCTCACTGACACAGAACCAGACTGACACAGGCTCACACACACAGAACCAGACTGACACAGGCTCACACACACAGAACCAGACTGACACAGACTCTCACACACAGAACCAGACTGACACAGACTCACACACACAGAACCAGACTGACACAGACTCTCACACACAGAACCAGACTGACACAGGCTCACACACACTGTACACAGAAAGCAGGACAAATCCAACCCGGCCAATTACCGCCCCATCAGCCTACTCTCAATCATCAGTAAAGTGATGGAAGGTGTCAACAACGGTGCTTTCAAGCGGCGCTTGCTTAGCAATAACCTGCTCAGTGACACTCAGTTTGGGTTCCGCCAGGGGCCACTCAGCTCCTGACCTCATTACAGCCTTGGTTCAAACATGGACAAAAGAGCTGAACTCATGAGGTGAGGTGAGAGTGACTGCACTTGACATCAAGGCAGCATTTGACTGAGTATGGCATCAAGGAGCCCTAGCAAAACTGATGTCAATGGGAATCAGGGAAAATTCTCCACTGGCTGGAGTCATACCTAGCGCAAAGGAAGATGGCTGTGGTTGTTGGAGGTCAATCATCTGAGCTCCAGGACATCACTGCAGGAGTTCCTCAGGGTAGTGTCCTGGGCCCAACCATCTTCAGCTGCTTCATCAATGACCTTCCTTCAATCATAAGGTCAGAAGTGGGGATGTTCGCTGATGATTGCACAATGTTCAGCACCTTTCGTGACTCCTCAGATACTGAAACAGTCTGTGTAGAAATGCAGCAAGACCTGGACAATATCCAGGCTTGGGCTGATAAGTGGCAAGTAACATTCACGCCACACAAGTGCCAGGCAATGACCATCTCCAACAAGAGAGAATCTAACCATCTCCCCTTGACATTTAATGGCATTACCATCACTGAATCCCCCACTATCAACATCCTGGGGGTTACCATTGACCAGAAACTGAACTGGAGTAGCCATATAAATACAGTGGCTACAAGACCAGGTCAGAGGCTAGGAATCCTGAGGCGAGTAACTCACCTCCTGACTCCCCAAAGTCTGTCCACCATCTACAAGGTACAAGTCAGGAGTGTGATGGAATACTCTCCACTTGCCTGGATGGGTGCAGCTCCAACAACACTCAAGAAGCTCGACACCATCCAGGACAAAGCAGCCCGCTTGATGGGCACCCCATCTACAAACATTCACTCCCTCCACCACCGACACACAGTGGCAGCAGTGTGTACCATCTACAAGATGCACTGCAGCAATGCACCAAGGCTCCTTAGACAGCACCTTCCAAACCCGCGACCTCTACCACTTAGAAAGACAGGATCAGCAGATACATGGGAACACCACCACCTGCAAGTTCCCCTCCAAGTCACACACCATCCTGACTTGGAACTATATCGCCGTTCCTTCACTGTCGCTGGGTCAAAATCCTGGAACTCCCTTCCAAACAGCACTGTGGGTGTACCTACCCCACATGGACTGCAGTGGTTCAAGAAGGCAGCTCACCACCACCTTCTCAAGGGCAGTTAGGGATGGACAATAAATGCTGGCCTGGCCAGCATCGCCCACATCCCATGAATGAAAAAAAAACTCACTCACCTATCGATACACAAAGAGAAACTCTCTCTGATACACACACACAAACTCACACACATAGAGAAGTTCACACACAGATACACACACAAACCCACACACACAGAGAAGTTCACACACAGATGCACACACACAAACTCACACACAGAGAAATTCACAAACAGATACACACACACAAACTCACACACATAGAGAAGATCACACACAGATGCACACACACAAACAGAAGTTCACACACAGATACACACACACAAACTCACACACTTAGAGAAGTTCACACACAGATACACACACACAAACTCACACACATAGAGAAGTTCACACACATAGAGAGGTTCAGACACAGATACACACACACAAACTCACACACATAGAGAAGTTCACACACAGATGCACACACAAACCCACACACATAGAGAAGTTCACACACAGATACACACACACAAACTCACACACATAGAGAAGTTCACACACAGATACACACACACAAACTCACACACATAGAGAAGTTCACACACACAAACCCACACACATAGAGAGGTTCAGACACAGATACACACACACAAACTCACACACATAGAGAAGTTCACACACAGATGCACACACAAACCCACACACATAGAGAAGTTCACACACAGATACACACACACAAACTCACACACATAGAGAAGTTCACACACAGATGCACACACAAACCCACACACATAGAGAAGTTCACACACAGATACACACACACAAACTCACACACATAGAGAAGTTCACACACAGATGCACACACAAACCCACACACATAGAGAAGTTCACACACAGATACACACACACAAACTCACACATATAGAGAAGTTCACACACAGATACACACACACAAACTCACACATATAGAGAAGTTCACACACAGATACACACACACAAACCCACACACATAGAGAAGTTCACACAGATACACACACACAAACCCACACACATAGAGAAGTTCACACACAGATACACACACACAAACTCACACATATAGAGAAGTTCACACACAGATGCACACACTAACCCACACACATAGAGAAGTTCACACACAGATACACACACACAAACTCACACATATAGAGAAGTTCACACACAGATACACACACACAAACTCACACATATAGAGAAGTTCACACACAGATACACACACACAAACCCACACACATAGAGAAGTTCACACACAGATACACACACACAAACTCACACATATAGAGAAGTTCACACACAGATACACACACACAAACTCACACATATAGAGAAGTTCACACACAGATACACACACACAAACCCACACACATAGAGAAGTTCACACACAGATACACACACACAAACTCACACATATAGAGAAGTTCACACACAGATGCACACACAAACCCACACACATAGAGAAGTTCACACACAGATACACACACACAAACCCACACACATAGAGAAGTTCACACACAGATACACACACACAAACCCACACACATAGAGAAGTTCACACACAGATACACACACACAAACTCACACACAGAGAGAAGTTCACACACAGATACACACACACAAACCCACACACATAGAGAAGTTCACACACAGATACACACACACAAACTCACACACATAGAGAAGTTCACACACAGATACACACACAAACCCACACACACAGAGAAGTTCACACACAGATGCACACACACAAACTCACACACAGAGAAATTCACAAACAGATACACACACACAGATGCACACACACAAACAGAAGTTCACACACAGATACACACACACAAACTCACACACTTAGAGAAGTTCACACACAGATACACACACACAAACTCACACACATAGAGAAGTTCACACACACAAACTCACACACAGAGAGAAGTTCACACACAAACCCACACACATAGAGAAGTTCACACACAGATACACACACACAAACTCACACATATGAGAAGTTCACACACAGATACACACACACAAACCCACATACATAGAGAAGTTCACACACAGATACACACACACAAACCCACACACACAGAGAAGTTCACACACAGATACACACACACAAACCCACACACATAGAGAAGTTCACACACAGATACACACACACAAACTCACACATATAGAGAAGTTCACACACAGATACACACACACAAACCCACACACATAGAGAAGTTCACACACAGATACACACACACAAACCCACACACATAGAGAAGTTCACACACAGATACACACACACAAACTCACACATATAGAGAAGTTCACACACAGATACACACACACAAACCCACACACATAGAGAAGTTCACACACAGATACACACACACAAACCCACACACATAGAGAAGTTCACACACAGATACACACACACAAACTCACACATATAGAGAAGTTCACACACAGATACACACACACAAACTCACACATATAGAGAAGTTCACACAGATACACACACACAAACTCACACACATAGAGAATTTCACACACAGATACACACACAAACACACACACACAGAGAAGTTCACACACAGATGCACACATACAAACTCACACACATAGAGAAGTTCACACACAGATACACACACAAACCCACACACATAGAGAAGTTCACACACAGATACACACACAGATACCCACACACATAGAGAAGTTCACACACAGATACACACACACAAACCCACACACATAGAGAAGTTCACACACAGATACACACACACAAACTCACACACATAGAGAAGTTCACACACAGATACACACACAAACCCACACACAGAGAGAAGTTCACACACAGATACACACACACAAACTCACACACATAGAGAAGTTCACACACAGATACACACACAAACACACACACAGAGAGAAGTTCACACACAGATGCACACATACAAACTCACACACATATAGAAGTTCACACACAGATACACACACACAAACCCACACACACAGAGAAGTTCACACACAGATGCACACACGCAAACTCACACACAGAGAAGTTCACACACAGATGCACACACGCAAACTCACACACATAGAGAAGTCCACACACAGATGCACACACAAACTCACACACAGAGAAGTTCACACACAGATACACACACACAAACTCACACACATAGAGAAGTTCACACACAGATGCACACACAAACCCACACACATAGAGAAGTTCACACACAGATGCACACACACAAACTCACAGACACAGATAAACACGCACAATGACAAACTCAAGTACGCACAGGTATCCACACACACCTGAGCAGATACACACACACACACAGATATACACCCACACACGCAGTGACAAACACAAGCACACACGGACAGACTGACACAGATACTCGCAGACATGCACACAGACTCGCACACAGAAATACTCACACACTCGGAAACCTGAAATGTGGTTAGGTTGGAAAAGCTGGGACTGTTCCCCTGGGAGTAAAGGAGATTGAGGGGAGATTTGACCGAGGTGTACAAGATTATGAGAGGTTTCGATAAGTTAGACAAAGGAGAAGCTGTTCCCATTAACTGATGGTACAAGGACTAGGAGACACAGATTGATGGTTTAGGGTCAGAGATACAGGGGGGGGATGTGAGGAAGAACTTTTTTACACAGTGAGTGGTGATGACCTGGAACTCTCTGCCTACGAGAGTGGTGGAAGTGGAGACAATGATTTCAAAAGGAAATTGGATGGGAAATTGACAGAAAAAACTTACAGGCGACGGGGATCGAGCGGGGGAGCGGGACTGACTGGATTGATATACAGAGAGCTGGCACGGACTCGATGGGCCGAATGGCCTCCTTCTGTACTCTATGTCAAACACAGGGAGACACACACACACACATGGTGAGCAGTAAACGGAATTCTCTTGTACAATCCAAGAGAACAGTAGCCCCAAGGGGAGAATCAGTTTCCTACTTCGGTTTCCCATCGTTAAACAAAATTCAAGCCAAACAGCTCACCCAATATTCCCAGCGTGTTCCCGGGATCAGATCCTGCTCCCTGTCTTGCTGGCCTGCGAATACATGAAGCAGCAGCTGGGAAACACCGAAGACCACCCAGGTCACGGCTGCTGCAGCCCCAGCAGCTGGCAGTCCGATTCTGCTCGCTGACAACAACAATAGCAGAGGCCGTCAGAGGAGACAAAGTGGTAGGTTCAGGCAGCGCAAGGAAATCAGTTCAGCCAACGCAGCATGAAGGAGACGCCTGAACAGAGATGTGCTGCAAAGATCCAGGCGTCAGAATCCCTCCTCACCTCCCTGCTGACGCATTGCTGCCTCTCTCTCACCGCCGTTATCTCGTTCTCTCTCTCTCTGCCTCTCTCTCCACCATTATCTTTCTCTCTCTCACTGTCTCTGTCTTTCTCTGTGCCTCTCTCTGCCCCTCTCCATCTCTCTCTCTTTCTCTCTGCCTGTCTATCTCTCTGCCTCTCTTTCTCTATGTCTCTATGTCTCTGTCTCTCTGTCTGTGTCTATCCCTGTCTATCACTCTGTCTCACTCTATGTCTCCCTCGCTATCTCCATGCTACTCTCTCTGTCTCTCTGTCTCTCGCTCTGTCTCTCCATCTCTGTTTCTCTGTCTCTATCTCTATCCCACTCTGTCTCTCTTGCTGTCTCGCTCTCTCCCCCTCTCTCGGTTTCTGTCTCTCTGACTCCGTCTCTCTCGCTGTCTCTCCATCTCTCTCTCTCTCTGTCTCTATCTTTATCCTGCTCTGTCTCTCTCTCTCTCTCTGTCCCTCTCCCTCCCTCCCTCTCTTTGTGTATCTCTATCTCTCTGTTTCTCTCGCTGTTTCTCTGTATGTGTGTTTCTCTCTCTCTCTATCTCTCTGTTTCTGTCTGTGTCACTCTCTCCATCTGTCTGTGTGTGTCTCTCTCTCCGTTCGTCCCTCTCTGTCCCTCAGTCTCTCTCTCTCCCTATCTCTATCTCTCTGTCTCTCTCCCTATCTCTGTTTCTTTCTCTTTCTATCTCTGTTTCTCTCTCGCTGTGCCTCTCTATCTCTTTCTCTGTCTGTGTGTCTCTCTCTCTCTCTCTATCTGTCTGTGTGTCTCTATCTATCTGTCTGTGTGTGTGTCTCTCTCTGTCTGTGTGTCTCTCTCTCTCGCTATCTATCTCTGGCTCTGTCTCTGACTCTCTCTCTCTCTCTCCCTGTCTCTCTCTCCCTGTCTCCCTGTTTCTCTCTCGCTGTGTCTCTCTTTCTGTCTGTGTGTGTCTCTCTCTATCTCTCTATCTGTGTGTCTCTCTCTCTATCACTCTGTCTGTGTGTGCGTGTCTCTCTCTATCACTCTGTCTGTGTGTGTGTCTCTCTCTATCTCAGTTTCTGTCTCTGTCTCTCTCTCTCTATCTCAGTTTCTGTCTCTGTCTCTCTCTGTTTCTGTCTCTGTCTCTCTATCTCTGTCTCTCTCTCTATCTCTCTGTGTCTCTCTCTCTCTATCTCTCTGTGTGTCTCTCTCTCTGCGTGTGTCTCTCTGTCTCTATCTCTCTGCGTGTGTCTCTCTCTGTGTCTCTCTGTGTGTCTCTATCTCTCTGTCTCTCTCTCTATCTCTGTGTGTCTCTATCTCTCTGTGTGTGTCTCTATCTCTCTGTCTCTGTTTCTCTCTCTCTCTCTCTGTCTCTCTCTCTCTCTATCTCTGTGTGTCTCTATCTCTCTGTCTCTGTCTATGTCTCTCTCTCTCTATCTGTGTGTGTGTCTCACTCTCTGTCTCTGTCTCTGTCTCTCTCTCTATCTCTGTGTGTGTCTCTCTCTCTGTATATATATATTTATATATATATTTATATATCTCCCCCTCCTCTCAAAATTCTCTGCAGGGTCCTGCAGACCTTTTCATCTCCGAATCAGTATCTGTGACACACGCGCTGGAGACTGGCAGTGACCTCTGACCGCCATTTTGGTGAGAGGGTCATCTCAGCAGGCAGGGATTGTGGGCCATTTCGGCAGATCGCGAGGCCAGTGCTGATCGCTGCAGCTTCACGGCTTCTCTTAACCTGGTACAGCTGAGGATGGGGTGGGGTGGGGGGGAGGTGGGGGGGTAGTGGTGGGGGGGGTGGGGGTGGGGGCGCTGTGATGGGAACCACAGCGGGGAGGACCTCAACACAGAGAGCACGATTCACCGGGATCATCGATGGCTTTGCGGGGTCAGCCTGGGATTGGTTCCCTCCGGCTTCCCGCTGCGATTGTGGAGGGAACCGGGCGGAGCGGGCTCACTGTCTGGCGAGGGCGCCAGAGGACGGCAAATGCGGCCCCCTCGATGTCCCGCCAGTGTATGACCGCACACAGAGAATCTCGGCACCAAATGTCCTGGCATCACCGCACCAGTCATTTTTCCCCTTTGGAGCCTGGTACACAGGAAGAGGAGGAGGCCATTCAGCCCCTCTCGAGCCTGGTACACAGGAAGAGGAGGAGGCCATTCAGCCCCTCTCGAGCCTGGTACACAGGAAGAGGAGGAGGCCATTCAGCCCCTCTCGAGCCTGGTACACAGGAAGAGGAGGAGGCCATTCAGACCCTCTCGAGCCTGGCACACAGGAAGAGGAGGAGGCCATTCAGCCCCTCTTGAACCTGTTCCACCTGCGAATTAGATCATGGCCGATGTGCATCCGACCTCCATCCACCCACCCTGGTTCTGTAACCCGCTCATCCCCTTAAACCAAGCCAAATTTATCCGTCACAGTTGTGAAGTTTCCGCTAAATCTCCAGCGTCGAGCACATTTCTGGGGAAGGGTGAGGGGGGGGGGGGGGGAGGCGGAGAATTCCCAGATTTCTGCTCCCCTTTGTGTCAGGAAGCTGTCAGACAAACTCCCCACCTGCCAAGAATGAGGAAAATTAATTTCACCACATAAACATTGATTTTAAACTGATGGTGAAGGAAGAACTTGCTTTAAAAAACAATTGGAGACTTTGACTGGAGAGAGACATTAGCATATCAACAGACAGTACTCCAAAAGGACAAAGGGGCTATTCCCTGCTCCAACTTAATCCACAATGGACTTTTGATTACCAGACATTAAAGGTGGAAAGGCTAGCATTCCAAGTTAACTGCGAAGATGGCTGAATACACTAACAGATGTGGTCAGGCCAGTTTGGTCACATGACTGACTGACTATTGGAATTTTTTTGTTAATTTGAACTTCCAACAGGGAACTTGAACTGAGAAAGCTGTTTTCTCCCGGACTGAGAAGACCTCTCTCCTGTCTGCTCTCATCTCGCTCTCACCAGCTTCAGAAACCATTGAAGACACACGAACCCTGAGAGAGAGAAGTCTCCAACAGTGAACAAGGTTGAAGAAGAATACTGGGCCCCAATTAAAAGTAACAGCTGTCTACAATCCAGGACTCCATGACGAGCTGGAAACACAGAAACAGTAACGAGAAACCCCCCCCCCCCCCCTTTAGAGACTGCCTCAAGCCTCTCCATTTTATTTTTCTTCTACTCTTTTGTGTCCCTATCTGCATGTGTATATCGCATGTGCACGCAAGTGTTGTATATCTGTAGGCGTTACCCGTATTAGAGTTTAAGTTTAAGTTTTAAGAAAATTTCACTTTTCTTCTTTAAAGCTAAGAAAACCCAGTGTGCTCATTTCTTTGCCTTGTGATTGGAAAGCTGTGAACAAAGATTCACAAAAGGGGAAGTTCAAAACACGGTGTGTTTAAAATTAAACCCTGTTACAAGAAGACCAGGTAAAGATAGTAAATGACCCCTAGACACCTTTCTCACCTGGTCGTAACAAAGTGCTTCTTGACATCATCCCTGAATGGTCTGGCTCGGGTTTTAAGGTTCTGTCCCCTTGTCCCGCACCCAGCCCGCCAACCAGAGGAAATCGTTTCTCTCTATCTACCCTATCGAATCCTTTAATCACCCTGCACCCCTCGCTTAGATCATCCCTTCATCATCTAGACTTGAGAGAATACAGGCCGAGTCTGTGCAACATGTGGCTGTCATTTTGGTCATGAATGTCACATAGTGGTTATGTTACTGGGCTAGTAATCCAGAATCCCAACATGGCGGCTGAGGGAATTTGAATTCAAATTGGTTAATAAATCCAGAATTGAAAGTTATTCTCAGTAATGGTGACCACGAAACTATCATCGATTGTCGTAAAAACCCATCGGGTTCACTCATGTCCTTGAGGGAGGGAAATCTGCCGTCCTTACCTGGTCTGGCCTACATGTGACTCCAGATCCACAGGCAATGTGGGTGACTCTTGACTGCCCTCTGCGATGGCCTCGAAAGACACTCAGTTGTCAAGGGCAATTAGGGATGGGCCCCGTGAGTGAATTATTTAGAAAGCCCCTTCTCGTCCCAGAGAATCTCTTTTCTGTTGGTATCTCTTTGGACTGTGATGTTAACATATCGAAAAGGCGCTTGACACAGTGAGATTCATCATCCACGAGTTTATTCAGCAAATCCTGTCACAATAGCAAACTTATAATAATTGGTAAAACATCCCGCACCCCTTCACAGGAGTGTTATCAAGCAGCATTCAACACTGTGCCACACGAGGAGATATTCAGGACAGGTGACCATAAGCTCGGTGAAAGAGGGAGCGTCTAAAAGGATGAGAGAGAGAGAGAGAGCGAGAGAGAGAGAGAGAGAGAGGTGGAGAGGTTTAGGGAGGGAACTGCAGAGCTCAGGGCCCCAGGCAGCTGAAGGCACGGCCGCCAATGGTGGAGCGATGGAAATCGGGGAATGTTCAAGAGGCCGGGATTGGAGGAAAGCAGAGATCTCGGAGGGTTGTAGGGCTGGAGGAAGTTACAGAGATAGGGAGGGTTGTCGGGGCTGGAGGAGGTTACAGAGATAGGGAGGGTTGTAGGGGCTGGAGGAGGTTACAGAGATAGGGAGGGTTGTAGAGGCTGGAGGTGGTTACAGAGATAGGGAGGGTTGTAGAGGCTGGAGGAGGTTACAGAGATAGGGAGGGTTGTAGCGTCTGGAGGTGGTTACAGAGATAAGGAGGGTTGTAGGGGCTGGAGGAGGTTATAGAGATAGGGAGAGTTGAAGGAGCTGGAGGAGGTTACAGAGATAGGGAGGGCTGTCGGGGCTGGAGGTAGTTACAGAGATAGGGAGGGTTGTAGAGGCTGGAGGAAGTTACAGAGATAGGGAGGGTCAGGGAGGTGTTTGTCCACAAGGAAGAGAATCTTAAAAATGGAAGTATGAGGAGAGGCGAGCAGAACGGAGTTGTAAAGGGGGTGCAGGAGCAGAGGCACTGGGCGGTTTCATAGACACAGATCTTCGACGGAGGCAGGACAGGTTGAAAAGGCTGTTAAAAATACTGACGGGATCCTGGGATCTACTAATAGAAGCACAGCGTACAAAAGCCAGGAGATTATGGTGAACCCTTCATCAAACACTGCTCTGACCTCAACTGGAGTGTTGTCATTCTCGTCGCTGTTGAACGTTTCAATGACAATTATGGCTTTGATGGACAGCTCCCACCCTTCAGTCCTTCACAAGAGCAACTCAGCTGGTCCCCACCCCCTTGACTTTCCCCATAGCCCTGTTTATCTTTTCTCTTCAGATTATCCAATTCTTGTTTGAAAGCCTCGATTGAACCTGCCTCCGCTACACTCTCAGGCAGTGCATTCCAGATCCGAACCACTCGCTACGTGAAAAAGCCTTTCCTCCTGTCGTCTGTGGTTCTTTTGCCAAACACCTTGAATCGGTGTCCTCGGTCAAATCTCCTCTTAATCTTCTCTGCAGAGAACAGCCCCCCCCCGGCTTCTCCAACCTCTCCAGGGAACGGACGCCCCTCGACTCTGCATCCATTCTCGGGAATCTCCCCTGCACTCTCTCTCTCACCCCTTCACAATCGTCTGAAAGTGTGATGCCCAGAAATAGACACAATACTCCCGTCGAGGCTGAACCAGTGTTTCACATCATTTCTGTGCAGACACGACGATAAAATGTGATTTCCGTCCCTCATTTAAACAGGCAGATTGAAAGCCGATTTAATGTCATTGATAAAAGACATTGCCTGTGATACAAGCAAAACCCAACACCTTTCACCACCTCAGCAGACCCCAAAGAGTCACACAGCCGACAAAAGACTGTTTGAAGTGTGCTCACCTTTGTCATGGAGATAATGGGGCAGCCATTTTGTGCACAGCAAGATCCCACGCACAGCCGTGTGATAATGACCCAGATCATCTGTTTTTCAGTGATGTTGGTTGAGGGATAAATCTTGGCCCCAGGACACCAGGGAGAACTCACCCTCCCACCCACAACCCCCTCACACCCCCCCCACCGGCCCTTCTTCCAATAGTGGCCATGGGATCTTTTACATCCACCGGAGAGGGTAGACGGGGGCCTCGGTTTAATGTCTCATCAGAAAAACGGCACCTCCAACAGAGCGGCACTCTCTCAGTACTGACCCGCCGACAGTGCGGCACTCCCTCAGTACTGACCCGCCGACAGTGCGGCACTCCCTCAGTACTGACCCTCCGACAGTGCGGCACTCCCTCTGTACTGACCCTCCGACAGTGCGGCATTCCCTCTGTACTGACCCTCCGACAGTGCGGCACTCCCTCTGTACTGACCCTCCGACAGTGCGGCACTCCCTCAGTACTGGCCCTCCGACAGTGCGACACTCCCTCAGTAGTGACCCTCCAACAGTGCGGCACTCCCTCAGTAGTGACCCTCCAACAGTGCGGCACTCTCTCAGTACTGGCCCTCCGACAGTGCGACACTCCCTCAATACTGACCCTCCGACAGTGCAGCACTCTCTCAGTACTGACCCTCCGACAGTGCAGCACTCCCTCAGTAGTGACCCTCCAACAGTGCGGCACTCTCTCAGTACTGACCCTCCAACAGTGCGGCACTCCCTCAGTACTGACCCCCCCGACAGTGCAGCATTCTCTCAGTACTGACCCTCCAACAATGCGGCACTCCCTCAGTACTGACCCCCCCGACAGTGCAGCATTCTCTCAGTACTGACCCTCCAACAATGCGGCACTCCCTCAGTACTGGCACAGGGAATGCAGACCTGGATTATGGGGCTCAAATCTCTCAAGTGGGATTTGAATCAACATCGAAAAACAGAAAGAGAAAAAGACGGAGAGAGAGAGAAACAGGGAGATACGGTGAGAAAAACAGGGTGTGAGAGAAACACTGACAGCGTGAAAATAAACTCAAAACTGCAATAAATTCTAAATGAGGAGCTTTGTAGAAATTAGCTGGTTTTGGCTTGAATAGGGCATTGCTGGGATCTTGCTGTGCACAAAATAATATTGAGGTACATACCCCAGAAGTGAGATACAGACTGGAATCTAATCGAGGGGTCTGGGATGGTTTATATATAGAATAACAGGTACCCGGGAGTGAGTTACAGACTGGAATCTAATCGAGGGGTTCAGAGTGGTTTATATATAGAATAACAGATACCCGGGAGTGAGTTACAGACTGGAATCGAGTCGAGGGGTCTGGGATGGTTTATATATAGAATAACAGATACCCGGGAGTGAGTTACAGACTGGAATCTAATCGAGGGGTTCAGGGGGGTTTATATATAGAATAACAGATACCCGGGAGTGAGTTACAGACTGGAATCGAGTCGAGGGGTCTGGGATGGTTTATATATAGAATAACAGATACCCGGGAGTGAGTTACAGACTGGAATCTAATCGAGGGGTTCAGGGTGGTTTATATATAGAATAACAGATACCCGGGAGTGAGTTACAGACTGGAATCTAATCGAGGGGTTCAGGGGGGTTTATATATAGAATAACAGATACCCGGGAGTGAGTTACAGACTGGAATCTAATCGAGGGGTTCAGGGTGGTTTATATATAGAATAACAAATACCCGGGAGTGAGTTACAGACTGGAATCTAATCGAGGGGTTCAGGGGGGTTTATATATAGAATAACAGATACCCGGGAGTGAGTTACAGACTGGAATCTAATCGAGGGGTTCAGGGTGGTTTATAGAAAGAATAACAGATACCCGGGAGTGAGTTACAGGCTGGAATCTAATCGAGGAGTTCAGGGTGGTTTATATATAGAATAACAGATACCCGGGAGTGAGTTACAGACTGGAATCTAATCGAGGGGTTCGGGGTGGTTTATATATAGAATAACAGATACCCGGGAGTGAGTTACAGACTGGAATCTAATCGTGAGGTTCAGGGTGGTTTATATATAGAATAACAGATACCCGGGAGTGAGTTACAGACTGGAATCTAATCGAGGGGTTCAGTGTGGTTTATATATAGAATAACAGATACCCGGGAGTGAGTTACAGACTGGAATCTAATCGTGAGGTTCAGGGTGGTTTATATATAGAATAACAGATACCCGGGAGTGAGTTACAGACTGGAATCTAATCGAGGGATTCAGGGTGGTTTATATATAGAATAACAGATACCCGGGAGTGAGTTACAGACTGGAATCTAATCGAGGAGTTCAGGGTGGTTTATATATAGAATAACAGATACCCGGGAGTGAGTTACAGACTGGAATCTAATCGAGGGGTTCAGGGTGGTTTATATATAGAATAACAGATACCCGGGAGTGAGTTACAGACTGGAATCTAATCGAGGGGTTCAGGGTGGTTTATATATAGAATAACAGATACCCGGGAGTGAGTTACAGACTGGAATCTAATCGAGGGGTTCAGGGTGGTTTATATATAGAATAACAGATACCCGGGAGTGAGTTACAGACTGGAATCTAATAGAGGGGTTCAGGGTGGTTTATATATAGAATAACAGATACCCGGGTTTTATTCTAATTGTCTCACTTCTGAATCCCTGCTTGCTGCCTTATGGTGATGCCTGAATTGTCACTTCTTCAGCCGCTGCTGAATAAGTGGCCACACCTTGACTCTCAGAGCCCTGTGGTCTGAGACATTGATCACCCTCATCCTGAGATTGTTCCTTCAGCGAGGTGTATTTCGGTTCCTGACTTGTCGCCTCCTCAGGGGATCTAGGGCCAGCCTTGGCCTGACTCCGCAGGCTTGGGCCAGAACTCGGTCCAGCCTTGGCCTCCTCGCTCAGGTCTGAGGAGCCGCTAGGCCCGGCCTCCTTCCATCCGCCTTTGGTCCCAGCTTCGGCCTGCTCTTGAGGGATAGGTTGCATTCCAGAGGTCAGATCGTTCAAATCGGAGTAAATTCCTTCTTCTCCTGTGAGGCAAAGAGGAAAGATCCAGAGAATACTGACCCATTCTACTCAATCTCTCCACATAGGACAGCCCTCTCATCCCGGGAATCAGTCTAGTGAACCATCATTGCACCCCCTCCAGAGCAAGTGCATCCTTCCTCAGGTACTGAGATCAAAACTATACCCAGTGCTCCAGGTGTAGTCCCACCAAAATCCTGTAACTGCCTGTTACACAGAAGTACAACCCAGGATCGTTCCCTGCAGTGAACAGGACAAAATTTTACAGGCGTTGAGTGGGACCTGGAGACAAAAATATTCAGGGGCCTACACAGGCCCGGATGCAGAGTATTCATCAAACACTCCCAGGACAGGTACAGCAATAGGCTTTTAAGTAGGTTCACGGACTCCCAGGACACCTGTACTTTCTGCGGCCTGGACGAGTCCGTGTTCCACATTTATATGGAGTGTGCGAGGTTGCAGCCCCTATTTGAGTATCTGAAGGGGCTGCTCCTCAAATTCTGGCTGCACTTCAGTCCCACGCTCCTGATCTTTGGGCACCCGGTGCGGAGGGGCTTGGGCCGGGAGGAGGATCTCCTCGTCGGTCTGCTCCTGGGCCTGGCCAAGGTGGCAATTCACAGGTCCAGGTTGCGGGCCGTCGGGGGTTCCGTCCTCCCCGATTGCCTGCCCCTCTTCCGCGGTTACGTTCGCGCCCGGGTGTCCCTGGAAAAGGAGCATGCGGTGTCCGCCGGTACGCTTGAGGCCTTCCGCGACCGGTGGGCACCGCAGGGACTGGAGTGCATCGTCGACGCCGAGAATGGCATTTTAATTTGAGTTTTTTTTTTTTTTGTTTATTTATCTGTTTTAATAAAGTTATTTTAAAACTGTAAATATGTACATAAAGGGGGCCTGAGAGATAAAGGCCCCCTCGATGTGAAAAATATAAAAGGGGCCTGGGGTATAAAGGTCACCTTGTAAAAAAAAAACGGGGTTAGATACAGAGTAAAGCTCCCTCGACACTGTCCCCATCAAACACTCCCAGGACAGGTACAGTACGGGGTTAGATACAGAGTGAAGCTCCCTCTACACTGTCCCCATCAAACACTCCCAGGATAGGTACAGTACGGGGTTAGATAGAGAGTAAAGCTCCCTCTACACTGTCCCCATCAAACACTCCCAGGACAGGTACAGTACGGAGTTAGATACAGAGCAAAGCTCCCTCTACACTGTCCCCATCAAACACTCCCAGGGCAGGTACAGTACGGGGTTAGATACAGAGTAAAGCTCCCTCGACACTGTCCCCATCAAACACTCCCAGGACAGGTACAGCACTGGGATTGGCTGCTCTCTGATTTGGGAGCCTGAGTGCATCAACGAGGTGCAGCTGACTGTGGCTGTGTGGACAGGTTGGAGGCTGCAGGCTGTGTGACTGCTGCAAGAGGGAGAGACTGAGACTGAAAGAAGGGTTTTTCCACATTTTCAACAAAAGAAGGAAGGCAGAGAACTGGAAGAACTGGAAGCTCTTTTTGTGAGTTTGCTTGGTACTGAAAGTCTTTTTCATTGATTGTTGGGGGTGGGGAAAGAAGAGACCTGAAGACCTTGGGTGGGGCTGTATTGTTCAATAGGGAGCTCCTGTGTTTAACATCTTTGGATAGGGAGCTCCCTCCCCACCCCAACTATTAAGCCTGGGACAGCTGGAGCTGCCCAGGTGAAGAGACTTATTATCTGAACATCGAAGGAGGCGTGTGCCTGGGCAGCTTACAGCTGACCCAGGTGAAGACATCACCCCACCCTCCCAACTGGAAGACCAGCTACAAGACTTGTGCAATACTAACAAAGACTGATTCCTCTTGGCCTTCCTCTCCCTCAGCCTCTTCCCCTGTGCTACATCCTTTAAGTGTTACATTTTTGATTTATTGTATTTGCTCTTTTCTTTTTTTTTTCTCTCAGCAAAGTGCCTGTAACTCTTCCACCCCATGACTTCTCAGTCCTCTCCGGTGGCGGGGCCCTCCTATGCTGCAGCAGCTGCGACAGCTGCTCCTGTGGCCCCGTCACCATTTAAAATCTTAACATCAAAGCATGGGGTGAAGAGTTACACCCATCCTAATATGACTATTGAGGCTTGTATTAAGGCAATGGCCGTGGTTGTCGGCCCCTCGGCCATTGTTGCAGCCTCAAAGATGTATGGGAAGGCTGTGTTCTTCCTGAAGACCGAGCGGGCTGTGTCCCTCGCCCTAAGTACAGGGCTCACAGTGGGTGGGATTTTCCTGCCAGTGGACTCTCTGGGGGCCACTGCACATCGGGTAACCTTGTCGAACGTCCCACCCTTCATTCCTGATGAGCTCCTCCTCCCCCATCTACACCATCTGGGGGAGGTGAGGTCAGGGATCACCCCAGTCCCGCTTGGTCTTCGGGAGCACAGCCTCCGACATGTCTACTCCTTCCGCCGCCAGCTATTCATGCAGCTGGCGCGGGAGGAGGTCTTGGAGGGCCACTTCAGTATAGAGTTTCAGGGGACGGCCTACCGCGTATTCTGGACCTCGGATGGAGCGCGGTGCCACGTCTGCAAGGGGGTGGGGCATGTTCGTAAGAACTGCCCCAACCTCCCGGCCGCTAGCTCCACCTCGGCGGCCCAGAGTGGTTCCACAGCACCTCCTCCCACTCCCCCCGCAGATCCAACAGACACCGCTCAGTCGGTTCCGGAGGCTGTGGTTTTCACAGCCTCTGGCGGGGAGGGGAGCGTCCGTCCGAGCGGAAGGAAGACGCGGGGAAAAAAGAAACATCATGAGGCGCGTCCCCTGGACACTTTGACTCAACCCGAGCCTGAGCTCAGCCCAAAGCCCATTCCCATGGAATCCACCTGTCCCAGGGCTGGGCTCAGGCCCAGGGTGACTAAAAAGGGAAAAAAGGGTGCGGAGGCGGAGGCCTCTGATGACATGGAGGTCTCTGAGTCTCCGCGCCCAAGTGCGAAAAAGAGGAGAAGGCACCCCTCCACAGAAATAACACAGGGCCCTGAGGTGCAGGGCCCATCTGTTGGAGGGGAGCTGCCTCCTGTTTCTGGTCCTCAGGTTCCCCCTACCGCCACCACCAAGGCTGCAAAGTCCGGGCAGGAGCTCCCTATTCCTCAGGATGGAGGGGAGGGGATGGCCCCGGTACATGAGGCCCCTCCTGAAGGAGTAAGTGGGGCCCTGCTTGTGGTGGGGGAGCCTGGGGAAACCGCCCATTCCGCCAATGCTACTGGGTCGGGTGCCCTGAATGAAGGGGAGGGCGAGGCCCCAGAGGGTCGGGCCTCCCAGCCGGAGTCCACCACCAACCAGGAGACACCCGACCCAGTTATAACTGAGAATGCTGCCCCATCTGCTGGGCCTGTGGGTGCTGGCGGAGCGGGAGATGGCCTCCTCTCTCCGCCTCCAGTCTCGGCTCCGGCTGGTTTCCCGGAGTCCGGAACTTCTGTCTCCCCTGGACCACTCATTGGCCTGGGGATGGAGGTGGAGGGGGGTCCTGAACCGCTGGTGCCTACAGGCTCCAGTTTCACAATAGAACCCAGAGAGGACTCCTCCGCCATCGATCCTGGGGGTGGGATCGTGACGGAGGCGGGACCAGCTGGCGCAGCCGGGACGTCCGCCCCACAGTGTGTGGTGGATGTGTCGGCCGCTGGCGGTGACGACCCGGAGGAGGATGGGGATTCGGTGCGGGGCACGGAGGATGATCTTGATTCCATCGCCAGTGAGGTGGTGGAGTCCCTCGTGCCTCCCACCGAATCTCCTCTCATCCCCACGCCGGAACTCCGGGATTTCCTCGCGGCTTGCAGAGGTTGCCGCAATAAAGTTCAGCTGGCCCTCGACCGTTGGTCGAATCTGGCGCTGATCATCCAGTCCGTCCGTGCCGCCCTTAAGATAGCGGGCAAGCGCGCGGACGTGAAACTGGTTGAGAGGCGCCGTTTTAATGTGTTCCTCAATGGGTTGCTGGGGGTGTGGAGGGCCAGGTGCACTTCCACTCCCTCCTCACAGTGAGCTGTTGGTGACGGGTTTTAAGTACCTTTGACATGAAGATAACCATAGCCAGCCTCAACATCAACGGCAGCAGAGGGGCTCACCGCAGATTTCACAATCTCTCAGTCCTTAGGGAAGGGAGATACGCGGTGAGCTTTCTGCAGGAAACCCACACCGTTCCGGGAGACGAAGCCACCTGGCTCCTGGAGTGGCAGGGTGGGGTCTACATGAGTCACCTCACCCCTATTTCTAGTGGGGTGGCTATCTTGTTGGCCCCGACTTTTCAGCCGGAGATCTTGGGGGTCAAGGAGCTAGTGCCGGGCCGCTTGCTCCACCTCGCCGTTCGCCTGGGTAGCGTGCCGCTCCACTTTGTGAACGTGTACGCGCCCAGGCCCGGCGCGTTGCAAGCGCGCTTCTTTGAAGAAGTGTCCGCTCTCTTGAGCTCCATCGATAGCGGCGAGTGTATCATCCTCGGGGGGGATTTTAACTGCACCCTCGAGGTGGGGGATCGCTCCGGTCCCCAGCGCGGCCAAGCGTCGGTGGAGAAGTTGAGGGGACTGATCAGCTCCCTTAACTTGGTGGACGTCTGGCGGAATCTCCATCCCGACTCCAGCGCCTTCAGGTGGAGGTCTGGAGGAGGGGGGTCGCGAATCGACCGCCTCTACATTTCGCAGGCGTACGTCTCCCGCGTTTCGGCGGCCTCCATGCGGCTGGTGCCGTGCTCGGACCACCGCCTGGTGTGGGCGGAGTTCACTCTGCTCCGCACGCGGGCGGGGTCCGCGTACTGGCACTTTAACAACCAGCTGCTGGAGGACGTGCGATTTCGGGACTCGTTCTGTCGATTCTGGGCCGACTGGAGAAGGAAGCAGGGGGGCTTCCCCTCCTTTCGGCTATGGTGGGATGTGGGCAAGACTCACATCCGCGTCTTCTGTCAGGAGTACGCGAAGGGGTCGACCAAGAGGCGGGAAGCCGAGATCGGGCGCCTTGAGAGGGAGGTGCTCGACTTGGAGTCCCGCCTCGGTCATGCCGTCGCGGACCCGGCTCTGTGGCAGGCGTACAAAGAGAAGAAGGGCGCGCTGAGGGACCTGCAGCTCATAGGGTCCCGAGGCGCGTACGTGAGGTCGCGGATCCAGATCCTGGAAGATTTGGACCGCGCCTCTCCCTTCTTCTACTCGCTGGAAAAATGGCGGGGGGTCCGTAAGCAGCTCGTCGAGCTGCTGGCCGACGACGGATCCTCCATCACGGATCCGGAGGGAATGGGCCTCCTGGTCCGGACTTATTACAGTGCGTTGTTCTCTCCGGATCCGTCCAGCGAGGATGCGCGCAGAGTTTTGTGGGAGGACCTGCCGCAGGTCAGCCCGGAGGGCGCCGAAGGATTGGAGGCTCCGCTCACGTTGGCGGAGCTGACTGGCGCCCTCCACCAGCTCTCGAGGGGCAAATCCCCAGGGCTGGATGGGTTGACCGTGGAGTTCCTCAGGGCGTTCTGGGACGTCCTGGGGGACGATTACGCGCGGGTCCTGGGGGAAAGCCTGGCGACCGGGGAGATGCCCCTCTCGTGGCGCAGGGCGGTCATCGTCCTGCTGCCGAAGAGGGGCGATCTCCGCCTGCTTAAAAACTGGCGTCCGGTCTCCCTCCTCAGCACGGATTATAAGATCTTTGCCCGGGCTATGTCTACCCGCCTGGGCTCCGTGCTGGCCCACATGATCCACCCCGACCAGTCCTACACGGTCCCGGGCCGGTCCATCCAGGACAACATCCACCTGGTCCGGGACCTGATCCATCTTTCCCAGAGGACTGGTCAGTCGGTCGCCTTTCTCTCCCTCGATCAGGAGAAGGCGTTCGACAGGGTGGATCACGATTACCTTTTCGGGACTCTGCGCGCTTTTGGACTCGGGCCGCATTTTGTGGCCCGGGTCCGACTTTTATACGCCGCCGCAGAGTGTCTAGTCAAAGTTAACGGGTCCTTGACGGCGCCCCTTCGATTTGGGAGAGGAGTGCGTCAGGGGTGCCCCATGTCCGGCCAATTGTATACCATCTGCGTGGAGCCCTTCCTGTGCCTGCTTCGCAGGAGGTTGACGGGATTGGCTCTGCGCGAGCCGGCCATGCGGGTCGTCCTCTCGGCTTACGCCGACGACGTGCTCCTCGCAATTACAGATCCCGTTGACTTGCGGAGGATGCGCGACTGCCAGCAGACCTTTTCTGCCGCGTCCTCCGCGAGGATCAATTGGGAGAAATGTTCCGGACTCCTGGTTGGTCAGTGGCGGGTGGACTCCCTGCCGGAGGAGATGACACCTTTTGCGTGGAGCACCACGCACCTCCTCTATCTGGGAGTCCACCTTAGCCCCGCTGAGGAAGCCTGGCCGGCAAACTGGCAGGAGTTGGAGGCGAAAGTCACCGCTCGGCTGGGGCGCTGGACAGGACTGCTCCGAGTGCTTTCCTACAGGGGCCGAGCGTTGGTCATAAACCAACTGGTGGCCTCCATGCTGTGGTACCGGTTGGTCACTTTGGCCCCGCCCCCTGTATTTGCCACCAAGATCCAGAAGAAACTCGTCGATTTCTTCTGGGGCAAGAGGAAACACTGGGTCTCTGCCGCGGTCCTGAGTCTCCCGATCGAGGAGGGCGGTCAGTCGCTGGTGTGCGTCCGCACCCAGGCTGCGACTCTCCGCCTTCGGACCCTGCAGAGATACCTGTACGTCGAGCGTCCTCCCAGATGGTGTGCGCTGGCGACGTATTTTTTCCGCCAGTGTCACTGCCTTCAAGACGACACGCAGCTCCCGGTGGAGTCCGTTAGCCGCGCCTCTCTGAGGGAGTTGCCTGTCTTTTACCGGGATCTTTTCCGAGTCTGGAACATGGTCGCCTCCAGTCAGGGCGCTCCCCCGCCGGCGGAGGAGAGCGCCTCGGCTGTCCGGGCGGCCGACTCCGGGGACGGTCCGGCGGGCGGAGGAGTAGCCGAAACCCCCGGGACGCCCCTCACTGCGGGTGGCGAGGGGGCTCGGGAGTGCGGAGCGATCCCGGCCGAGCTGACCCCCGCTCGGCCGGAACTGCTCATCGGACCCAGGCCCCGAAACCCTCCTCGGGAGCCGGTCCCGCACAACCCGAGCCGCCTCTCGGAAATGCCCTCCGTGCCATTCCAATCGGCGCGGAGGGGTTTCCTGTACGGGCTGCTCCTGCGCACTCTCCACTTCCTCGCCCTCGTCAGCCGGCCGGACACGCCCTGGCGGTCCGCGTTGCCATCTGGCGGCGAGGGGAAACCCCGATGGAGGTCTCTCTACGCGGGAGTCTTCCCCCTTTACATCGGGGACCTGGGGTGGAGGGTGCTGCACAGAGCAGTCCCGTGCAATAGGCTTTTAAGTAGGTTCACGGACTCCCAGGCCAGCTGTACTTTCTGCGGCCTGGACGAGTCCGTGTTCCACATTTATATGGAGTGTGCGAGGTTGCAGCCCCTATTTGAGTATCTGAAGGGGCTGCTCCTCAAATTCTGGCTGCACTTCAGTCCCACGCTCCTGATCTTTGGGCACCCGGTGCGGAGGGGCTCGGGCCGGGAGGAGGATCTCCTCGTCGGTCTGCTCCTGGGCCTGGCCAAGGTGGCAATTCACAGGTCCAGGTTGCGGGCCGTCGGGGGGTCCGTCCTCCCCGATTGCCTGCCCCTCTTCCGCGGTTACGTTCACGCCCGGGTGTCCCTGGAAAAGGAGCATGCGGTGTCCGCCGGTACGCTTGAGGCCTTCCGCGACCGGTGGGCACCGCAGGGACTGGAGTGCATCGTCGACGCCGAGAATGGCATTTTAATTTGAGTTTTTTGTTTATTTATCTGTTTTAATAAAGTTATTTTAAAAATATAAGTGTGTATATAAAGGGGGCCTGAGGAATAAAGGCCCCCTCGACATAAAAAATGTATAAAGGGGGCCTGAGGAATAAAGGCCCCCTCGACATAAAAAATGTATAAAGGGGGCCTGAGGAATAAAGGCCCCCTCGACATAAAAAATGTATAAAGGGGGCCTGAGGAATAAAGGCCCCCTTGACAAAAAAAAAGAAAAAAAAAAAAAAACTGGGTTAGATACAGAGTCAAGCTCCCTCTACACTGTCCCCATCAAACACTCCCAGGACAGGTACAGCACTGGGATTGGCTGCTCTCTGATTTGGGATTCTGAGTGTTGAGAGCCTCAACGAGGTGCAGCTGAGAGTGCTGGTGGCAGTTGGAGGTTGCAGAGGTGGAGAGAGGAGCTGCACTGAGCAAGGGAGAGCAGCTACAAACAAGCAGAGGAAAACTCTAACAACAGTCTCCATTAAAGAGAAGAAAGGGACATTTTTTGGAAACAAGGCTTTGTCTGGAGTGGGTGCTGAACACCAGTAATTTACTTTGGACTGTTGGGGGAGGAACAAGTGGCCGGAACAACAAGGGGTGGGGCTGCCAATTCAACAGGAATCTGTGCTGCTGCAAAAGCACACAGGGAAGCTCCCTCCCCACCCCAATTGCCAAGCCTGGGTCAGCTGAAGCTGCCCAGCTAAACAGACGGAAGGGGATAGATAGTGCCTGGGCAGCTTCAGCTGACCCAGGTGAAGACGACTCCCCCAACCAGAAGACCGGAAGACCAACTTCAAAGACTGTTTGTTTTAAGTGTACTGTGAGCACCACCTCCAGAAAGCAAGTCATCCCTTCCAGCCTGCCTTTGCCTCTCCTCTCTTACTTCGGCCTCTCCACTAACCTGTTGTTTGTTTGTTTGTCTTTTCAATTTTTCTGTGAGTCGCTGTTATTTAGTGTGCAAGTCCACAATTTGGGGTGGGTTTAGCTCTTGGACCCATGGCAAGCCCTTCATCACCGGTGGCGGGGCCCTCTACTACCTACGCAGCTGCAGCTTCTGTGGCTGCCCACGTGGCCCAGTCACCCTTTAAATTATTGACATGCAGCCATGGGGTGAAGAGCTATCCCCCCCCCAACATGTCTATTGAGGCCTGTGTAAAGGCAATGGCCGTGGTTGTCGGCCCCTCGGCCATTGTTGCGGCCTCAAAGATGTATGGGAAGGCTGTGTTCTTTTTGAAGACCGAGCGGGCGGTGTCCCTGGCCCTGAGTAAAGGGCTCACTGTGGGGGGGACCTTCCTGCCAGTGGACCCTCTGGTGGCCACTGCGCATCGGATAATGTTGTCCAACGTCCCACCCTTCATTCCCAGTGAGCTCCTCCTCCCCCACCTGCATCATCTGGGGGAGGTGAGGTCGGGGATCACCCCAGTCCGGCTTGGTCTTCGGGAGCACAGCCTCCAACATGTCTACTCCTTCCGCCGCCAGTTATTTATGCAGCTGGCGCGGGAGGAGGACACGGAGGGCCAATTTTATGTGGAGTTCCAGGGGACGGCCTACCGCGTCTTTTGGACCTCGGACGGGGCGCGGTGCCACGTCTGCAAGGGGGTGGGGCATGTTCGTAAGAACTGCCCCAACCTCCCGGCCGCCAGCTCCACCTCGGCGGCCCGGAGTGGTTCCACAGCACCTCCTCCCACTCCCCCCGCACATCCAACAGACACCGCTCAGTCAGTTCCGGAGGCTGTGGTTTTCACAGCCTCTGGTGGGGAGGGGAGCGTCCGTCCGAGCGGAAGGAAGACGCGGGGAAAAAAGAAACATCGTGAGGCGCGTCCCCTGGACACTTTGACTCAACCCGAGCCTGAGCTCAACCCAAAGCCCATTCCCATGGAATCCACCTGTCCCAGGGCTGGGCTCAGGCCCAGGGTGACTAAAAAGGGTGCGGAGGCGGAGGCCTCTGATGACATGGAGGTCTCTGAGTCTCCGCGCCCAAGTGCGAAAAAGAGGAGAAGGCACCCCTCCACAGAAATAACACAGGGCCCTGAGGTGCAGGGCCCATCTGTTGGAGGGGAGCTGCCTCCTGTTTCTGGTCCTCAGGTTCCCCCTACTGCCACCACCAAGGCTGCAAAGTCCGGGCAGGAGCACTCTATTCCTCAGGATGGAGGGGAGGGGATGGCCCCGGTACTTGAGGCCCCTCCTGAAGGAGTAAGTGGGGCCCTGTTTGTGGTGGGGGAGCCTGGGGAAACCGCCCATTCCGCCACTGCTACTGGGTCGGGTGCCCTGAATGAAGGGGAGGGCGAGGCCCCAGAGGGTCGGGCCTCCCAGCCGGAGTCCACCACCAACCAGGAGACACCCGACCCAGTTATAACTGAGAATGCTGCCCCATCTGCTGGGCCTGTGGGTGCTGGCGGAGCGGGAGATGGCCTCCTCTCGCCGCCTTCAGTCTCGGCTCCGGCTGGTTTCCGGGAGTCCGGAACTTCTGTCTCCCCTGGACCAGTCATTGGCCTGGGGATGGAGGTGGAGGGGGGTCCTGAACCGCTGGTGCCTACAGGCTCCAGTTTCACAGTAGAACCCAGAGAGGACTCCTCCGCCATCGATCCTGGGGGTGGGATCGTGACGGAGGCGGGACCAGCTGGCGCGGCCGGGACGTCCGCCCCACAGTGTGTGGTGGATGTGTCGACCGCTGGCGGTGACGACCCGGAGGAGGATGGGGATTCGGTGCGGGGCACGGAGGATGATCTTGATTCCATCGCCAGTGAGGTGGTGGAGTCCCTCGTGCCTCCCACCGAATCTCCTCTCATCCCCACGGCGGAACTCCGGGATTTCCTCGCGGCTTGCAGAGGTTGCCGCAATAAGGTTCAGCTGGCCCTCGACCGTTGGTCGAATCTGGCGCTGATCATACAGTCCGTCCGTGCCGCCCTTAAGATAGCGGGCAAGCGCGCGGACGTGAAACTGGTTGAGAGGCGCCGTTTTAATGTGTTCCTCAATTGGTTGCTGGGGGAGTGGAGGGCCCGGTGCACTTCCACTCCCTCCTCACAGTGAGGTGTTTGTGACGGGTTTTTAATTACCTTTGACATGAAGATAACCATAGCCAGCCTCAACATCAACGGCAGCAGAGGGGCTCACCGCAGATTTCACAATCTCTCAGTCCTTTGGGAAGGGAGATACGCGGTGAGCTTTCTGCAGGAAACCCACACCGTTCCGGGAGACGAAGCCACCTGGCTCCTGGAGTGGCAGGGTGGGGTCTACATGAGTCCCCTCACCCCTATTTCTAGTGCGGTGGCTATCTTGTTGGCCCCGACTTTTAAGCCGGAGATCTTGGGGGTCAAGGAGCTAGTGCCGGGCCGCTTGCTCCACCTCGCCGTTCGCCTGGGTAGCGTGCCGCTCCACTTTGTGAACGTGTACGTGCCCAGGCCCGGCGCTTTGCAAGCGCGCTTCTTTGAAGAAGTGTCCGCTCTCTAGAGCTCCATCGATAGCGGCGAGTGCATCATCCTCGGGGGGGGATTTTAACTGCACCCTCGAGGTGGGGCATCGCTCCGGTCCCCAGCGCGGCCAAGCGTCGGTGGAGAAGTTGAGGGGACTGATCAGCTCCCTTAACTTGGTGGACGTCTGGCGGAATCTCCATCCCGACTCCAGCGCCTTCACGTGGAGGTCTGGAGGAGGAGGGTCGCAAATCGACCGCCTCTACATTTCGCAGGCGTACGTCTCCCGCGTTTCGGCGGCCTCCATGCGGCTGGTGCCGTGCTCGGACCACCACCTGGTGTGGGCGGAGTTTACTCCGCTCCACACGCGGGCGGGGTCCGCGTACTGGCACTTTAACAACCGGCTGCTGGAGGACGTGCGATTTCGGGACTCGTTCTGTCGATTCTGGGCCGACTGGAGAAGGAAGCAAGGGGCCTTCCCCTCCTTGAGGCTATGGTGGGATGAGGCCAAGACTCACATCCGCGTCTTCTGTCAGGAGTACGCGAAGGGGTCGACCAAGATGCGGGAAGCCGAGATCGGGCGCCTTGAGAGGGAGGTGCTCGACTTGGAATCCCGCCTCGGTCATGCCATCACGGACCCGGCCCTGTGGCAGGCGTACAAAGAGAAGAAGGGCGCGCTGAGGGACCTGCAGCTCATAGGGTCCCGAGGCGCGTACGTGAGGTCGCGGATCCAGATCCTGGAAGATTTGGACCACGCCACACCCTTCTGCTCGCTGGAAAAATGGCGGGGGGTCCGTAAGCAGCTCCTCGAGCTGCTGGCTGACGACGGATCCTCCATCACGGATCCGGAGGGAATGGGCCTCCTGGTCCGTACTTATTACAGTGCGTTGTTCTCTCCGGATCCGTCCAGCGAGGATGCGCGCAGAGTTTTGTGGGAGGACTTGCAGCAGGTCAGCCCGGAAGGCGCCGAAGGATTGGAGGCTCCGCTCTCGTTGGCGGAGCTGACTGGCGCCCTCCACCAGCTCTCGAGGGGCAAATCCCCAGGGCTGGATGGCTTGACCGTGGAGTTCCTCAGGGCGTTCTGGGATGTCCTGAGGGACGATCACACGCGTGTCTTGGGGGAAAGCCTGGCGACCGGGGAGATGCCCCTCTTGTGGCGCAGGGCGGTCATCATCCTGCTGCCGAAGAGGGGCGATCTCCGCCTGCTTAAAAACTGGCGTCTGGTCTCCCTTCTCAGCACGGATTATAAGATCTTTGCCTGGGCTATGTCTACCCGCTTGGGCTCCGTGCTGGCCCACATGATCCACCCTGACCAGTCCTACACGGTCCCGGGCCGGTCCATCCAGGACAACATCCACCTGGTCCGGAACCTGATCCATCTTTCCCAGAGGACTGGTCAGTCGGTCGCCTTTCTCTCCCTCGATCAGGAGAAGGCGTTCGACAGGGTGGATCATGAATACCTTTTCGGGACTCTGCGCGCTTTCGGACTCGAGCCGCATTTCGTGGCCCAGGTCCGACTTTTATACGCCGCCGCAGAGTGTCTAGTCAAAGTTAACGGGTCCTTGACGGCGCCCCTTCGCTTTGGGAGAGAAGTGCGTCAGGGATGCCCCATGTCCGGCCAATTGTATACCATCTGCGTGGAGCCCTTCCTGTGCCTGCTTCGCAGGAGGTTGACGGAATTGGCTCTGCGCGAGCCGGCCATGCGGGTCGTCCTCTCGGCTTACGCCGACGACGTGCTCCTCGCAATCACAGATCCCGTTGACTTGCGGAGGATGCGCGACTGCCAGCAGACCTTTTCTGCCGCGTCCTCCGCGAGGATCAATTGGGAGAAATGTTCCGGACTCCTGGTTGGTCAGTGGCGGGTGGACTCCCTGCCGGAGGAGATGACACCTTTTGTGTGGAGCACCACGCACCTCCTCTATCTGGGAGTCCACCTTCGCCCCGCTAAAGGAAGCCTGGCCGGCAAACTGGCAAGAGTTGGAGGCGAAAGTCACCGCTCGGCTGGGGCGCTGGACAGGACTGCTCCGAGTGCTTTCCTACAGGGGCTGAGCGTTGGTCAGAAACCAACTGGTGGCCTCCATGCTGTGGTTCCGGTTGGTCACTTTGGCCCCGCCCCCTGCTTTTGCCACCAAGATCCAGAAGAAACTCGTCGATTTCTTCTGGGGCAAGAGGAAACACTGGGTCTCTGCCGCGGTCCTGAGTCTCCCGATCGAGGAGGGCGGTCAGTCGCTGGTGTGCGTCCGCACCCAGGCTGCGACTCTCCGCCTTCGGACCCTGCAGAGATACCTGTACGTCGAGCGTCCTCCCAGATGGTGTGCGCTGGCGACGTATTTTTTCTGCCAGTGTCACTGCCTTCAAGACGACACGCAGCTCCCGGTGGAGTCCGTTAGCCGCGCCTCTCTGAGGGAGTTGCCTGTCTTTTACCGGGATCTATTCCGAGTCTGGAACGTGGTCGCCTCCAGTCAGGGCGCTCCCCCGCCGGCGGAGGAGGGCGCCTCGGCTGTCCGGGCGGCCGACTCCGGGGACGGTCCGGCGGGCGGAGGAGTAGCCGAAACCCCCGGGACGCCCCTTCCTGCGGGTGGCGAGGGGACTCGGGTGTGCAGCGCGCTCCCGGTTGAGCTGACCCCCGCTCGGCCGGAAGTGCTCATCAGACCCAGGCCCCGAAACCCTTCTCGGGAGCCGGTCCCCCACAACCCGAGCCGCCTCTCGGAAATGCCCTCCGTGCCATTCCAATCGGCGCGGAGGGGTTTCCTGTACGGGCTGCTCCTGCACACTCTCCACTTCCTCGCCCTCGTCAGCCGGCCGGACACGCCCTGGCGGTCCGCGTTGCCATCTGGCGGCGAGGGGAAACCCCGATGGAGGTCTCTCTATGCGGGAGTCTTCCCCCTTTGCATCGGGGACCTGGGGTGGAGGGTGTTGCACAGAGCAGTCCCGTGCAATAGGCTTTTAAGTAGGTTCACGGACTCCCAGGCCGCCTGTACTTTCTGCGGCCTGGACGAGTCCGTGTTCCATGTATATACGGAGTGTGCGAGGTTGCAGCCCCTATTTGAGTATCTGAAGGGGCTGCTCCTCAAATTCTGGCTGCACTTCAGTCCCACGCTCCTGATCTTTGGGCACCCGGTGCGGAGGGGCGTGGGCCGGGAGGAGGATCTCCTCGTCGGTCTGCTCCTGGGCCTGGCCAAGGTGGCAATTCACAGGTCCAGGTTGCGGGCCGTCGGGGGGTCCGTCCTCCCCGATTGCCTGCCCCTCTTCCGCGGTTACGTTCGCGCCCGGGTGTCCCTGGAGAAGGAGCATGCGGTGTCCGCCGGTACGCTTGGGGCCTTCCGCAACCGGTGGGCACCGCAGGGACTGGAGTGCATTGTCGACGCAGAGAATGGCATTTTAATTTGAGTTGTTAATTTATCTGTTTTTAATAATTTTATTTTAAAAATATATATATATGTATATTAAGGAGAAATAAAGGCCTCCTCGACATAAAATATATAAAAGGTGCCTGGGGTTAAAAGGCCACATTAAAAAAAGAAAATAAAATGGGATTAGATACAGAGTAAAGCTCCCTCTACATTACAACTGTGGCACCAGCATTCCTGTGTGCCTCGGTTTCACTGAGGATGCTCGATTCCCTGAAATAACAGGAGCATTTCTTTATCGGTGTTGTTTTCCGGTCACCCCAGCCTGAACTCAGTCATTGGCAAAAAGAACTGCTATTTGACTGCGACACTCGGGCCTAAAGGCACCAGTGATCTGCCCACCAACTCACTTACCTCCTTTGCTCTTTGTCTTCTGATTCTTCCCTGCAAACAAAAGAACACAGGAGAGCAGGCAATTATTATCGGGGCAAACGTTCATTGTGTATTGTGAAATCTTTATCTCTCTCTCCATCTCTCCTTCTGTCTATCTCCATCTCCCGATCACGCTCTCTGTCTTTCCATATCTTTCTGTCTCTCTCTGTCCACCTATCTCTCCCTGCCTCTTTCTCTCCGCCCCTTTCTCTCTCCATCTCTTCATCTCACTCTATTAATCAATGGAAGTACCAACTATACTGTCTCATCTTTCTGTCTCTCTCTCTCACACTCATTCTATCCATCTCTGTATGTGTCTCAATCTTTCCACAACATTCCCACCCAGTGCCAGTGCTGGTTCCTCTCTCCCTCTCCCACCCAGTGCCAGTGCTGGTTCCCTCTCCCACTCCCAACCAGTGCCAGTGCTGGTTCCTCTCTCCCACTCCCACCCAGTGCTGGTTCCTCTCTCACTCCCACCCAGTGCCAGTGCTGGTTCCTCTCTCCCTCTCCCACCCAGTTCCAGTGCTGGTTCCTCTCTCCCTCTCCCACCCAGTGCCAGCACTGGTTCCTCTCTCTAACTCGCACCCAGTGCCAGTGCTGGCTCCTCTCTCCTTCTCCCACCCAGTGCCAGTGCTGGTTCCTCTCTCCCTCTCCCACCCAGTGCCAGTGCTGGCTCCTCTCTCCCTCTCCCACCCAGTGCCAGTGCTGGCTCCTCTCTCCCACTCCCACCCAGTGCTGGCTCCTCTCTCCCACTCCCACCCAGTGCCAGTGCTGGCTCCTCTCTCCCACTCCCACCCAGTGCCAGTGCTGGCTCCTCTCTCCCACTCCCACCCAGTGCCAGTGCTGGCTCCTCTCTCCCACTCCCACCCAGTGCCAGTGCTGGTTCCTCTCTCCCTCTCCCACCCAGTGCCAGCATTGGTTCCTCTCTCTGACTCCCACCCAGTGCCAGTGCTGGTTCCTCTCTCCCTCTCCCACCCAGTGCTAGTGCTGGTTCCTCTCTCCCTCTCCAACCCAGTGCCAGTGCTGGCTCCTCTCTCCCACTCCCACCTAGTGCCAGCACTGGTTCCTCTCTCCCTATCCCACCCAGTGCCAGTGCTGGTTCCTCTCTCCCACTCCCACCCAGTGCCAGCGCTGGTTCCTCTCTCCCACTCCCACCCAGTGCCAGCGCTGGTTCCTCTCTCCCACTCCCACCCAGTGCCAGCGCTGGTTCCTCTCTCCCACTCCCACCCAGTGGCCGTGCTGGTTCCTCTCTCCCTCTCCCACCCAGTGCCAGCGCTGGTTCCTCTCTCCCTCTCCCACCCAGTGCCAGCGCTGGTTCCTCTCTCCCTCTCCCACCCAGTGCCAGCACTGGTTCCTCTCTCCCTCTCCCACCCAGTGCCAGCGCTGGTTCCTCTCTCCCACTCCCACCCAGTGCCAGCGCTGGTTCCTCTCTCCCACTCCCACCCAGTGCCAGTGCTGGCTCCTCTCTCCCACTCCCACCCAGTGCCAGTGCTGGCTCCTCTCTCCCACTCCCACCCAGTGCCAGCGCTGGCTCCTCTCTCCCACTCCCACCCAGTGCCAGCGCTGGCTCCTCTCTCCAACTCCCACCCAGTGCCAGCGCTGGCTCCTCTCTCCAACTCCCACCCAGTGCCAGCGCTGGCTCCTCTCTCCAACTCCCACCCAGTGCCAGCGCTGGCTCCTCTCTCCAACTCCCACCCAGTGCCAGTGCAGGCTCCTCTCTCCCACTCCCACCCAGTGCCAGTGTTGGCTCCTCTCTCCCACTCCCACCCAGTACCAGTGCTGGTTCCTCTCTCCCGCTCCCACCCAGTGCCAGTGTTGGCTCCTCTCTCCCGCTCCCACCCAGTGCCAGTGTTGGCTCCTCTCTCCCGCTCCCACCCAGTGCCAGTGTTGGCTCCTCTCTCCCGCTCCCACCCAGTGCCAGTGTTGGCTCCTCTCTCCCGCTCCCACCCAGTGCCAGTGTTGGCTCCTCTCTCCCGCTCCAACCCAGTGCCAGCACTGGTTCCTCTCTCCCACTCCCACCCAGTGCCAGCACTGGTTCCTCTCTCCCACTCCCACCCAGTGCCAGCACTGGTTCCTCTCTCCCACTCCCACCCAGTGCCAGCACTGGTTCCTCTCTCCCACTCCCACCCAGTGCCAGCACTGGTTCCTCTCTCCCACTCCCACCCAGTGCCAGCACTGGTTCCTCTCTCCTTCTCCCACCCAGTGCCAGTGTTGGCTCCTCTCTCCCACTATCACCCAGTGCTGGTTCCTCTCTCCCACTACCACCCAGTGCCAGCGCTGGTCCTCTCTCCCACTCCCACCCAGTGCCAGCGCTGGTTCCTCTCTCCCACTCTCACCCAGTGCCAGCGCTGGTTCCTCTCTCCCACTCCCACCCAGTGCCAGCACTGGTTCCTCTCTCCCACTCCCACCCACTGCCAGCACTGGTTCCTCTCTCCCACTCCCACCCAGTGCCAGCGCTGGTTCCTCTCTCCCACTCCCACCCAGTGCCAGCGCTGGTTCCTCTCTCCCACTCCCACCCAGTGCCAGTGCTGGTTCCTCTCTCCCACTCTCACCCAGTGCCAGCACTGGTTCCTCTCTCCCTCTCGCACCCAGTGCCAGTGTTGGCTCCTCTCTCCCACTATCACCCAGTGCTGGTTCCTCTCTCCCACTCCCACCCAGTGCCAGCGCTGGTTCCTCTCTCCCTCTCCCACCCAGTGCCAGCGCTGGTTCCTCTCTCCCTCTCCCACCCAGTGCCAGTGCTGGTTCCTCTCTCCCTTTCCCACCCAATGCCAGTGCTGGTTCCTCTCTCCCTTTCCCACCCAGTGCCAGTGCTGGTTCCTCTCTCCCACTCCCACCCAGTGCCAGTGCTGGCTCCTCTCTCCCACTCCCACCCAGTGCCAGCGCTGGTTCCTCTCTCCCACTCCCACCCAGTGCCAGCGCTGGTTCTTCTCTCCCACTCCCACCCAGTGCCAGTGCTGGCTCCTCTCTCTCCCACTCCCACCCAGTGCCAGTGCTGGCTCCTCTCTCCCACTCCCACCCAGTGCCAGTGCTGGCTCCTCTCTCCCACTCCCACCCAGTGCCAGTGCTGGCTCCTCTCTCCCACTCCCACCCAGTGCCAGTGCTGGCTCCTCTCTCCAACTCCCACCCAGTGCCAGCGCTGGCTCCTCTCTCCAACTCCCACCCAGTGCCAGCGCTGGCTCCTCTCTCCAACTCCCACCCAGTGCCAGTGCAGGCTCCTCTCTCCCACTCCCACCCAGTGCCAGTGTTGGCTCCTCTCTCCCACTCCCACCCAGTACCAGTGCTGGTTCCTCTCTCCCGCTCCCACCCAGTGCCAGTGTTGGCTCCTCTCTCCCGCTCCCACCCAGTGCCAGTGTTGGCTCCTCTCTCCCGCTCCCACCCAGTGCCAGTGTTGGCTCCTCTCTCCCGCTCCCACCCAGTGCCAGTGTTGGCTCCTCTCTCCCGCTCCCACCCAGTGCCAGTGTTGGCTCCTCTCTCCCGCTCCAACCCAGTGCCAGCACTGGTTCCTCTCTCCCACTCCCACCCAGTGCCAGCACTGGTTCCTCTCTCCCACTCCCACCCAGTGCCAGCACTGGTTCCTCTCTCCCACTCCCACCCAGTGCCAGCACTGGTTCCTCTCTCCCACTCCCACCCAGTGCCAGCACTGGTTCCTCTCTCCCACTCCCACCCAGTGCCAGCACTGGTTCCTCTCTCCTTCTCCCACCCAGTGCCAGTGTTGGCTCCTCTCTCCCACTATCACCCAGTGCTGGTTCCTCTCTCCCACTACCACCCAGTGCCAGCGCTGGTCCTCTCTCCCACTCCCACCCAGTGCCAGCGCTGGTTCCTCTCTCCCACTCTCACCCAGTGCCAGCGCTGGTTCCTCTCTCCCACTCCCACCCAGTGCCAGCACTGGTTCCTCTCTCCCACTCCCACCCACTGCCAGCACTGGTTCCTCTCTCCCACTCCCACCCAGTGCCAGCGCTGGTTCCTCTCTCCCACTCCCACCCAGTGCCAGCGCTGGTTCCTCTCTCCCACTCCCACCCAGTGCCAGTGCTGGTTCCTCTCTCCCACTCTCACCCAGTGCCAGCACTGGTTCCTCTCTCCCTCTCGCACCCAGTGCCAGTGTTGGCTCCTCTCTCCCACTATCACCCAGTGCTGGTTCCTCTCTCCCACTCCCACCCAGTGCCAGCGCTGGTTCCTCTCTCCCTCTCCCACCCAGTGCCAGCGCTGGTTCCTCTCTCCCTCTCCCACCCAGTGCCAGTGCTGGTTCCTCTCTCCCTTTCCCACCCAATGCCAGTGCTGGTTCCTCTCTCCCTTTCCCACCCAGTGCCAGTGCTGGTTCCTCTCTCCCACTCCCACCCAGTGCCAGTGCTGGCTCCTCTCTCCCACTCCCACCCAGTGCCAGCGCTGGTTCCTCTCTCCCACTCCCACCCAGTGCCAGCGCTGGTTCTTCTCTCCCACTCCCACCCAGTGCCAGTGCTGGCTCCTCTCTCTCCCACTCCCACCCAGTGCCAGTGCTGGCTCCTCTCTCCCACTCCCACCCAGTGCCAGTGCTGGCTCCTCTCTCCCACTCCCACCCAGTGCCAGTGCTGGCTCCTCTCTCCCACTCCCACCCAGTGCCAGTGCTGGCTCCTCTCTCCCACTCCCACCCAGTGCCAGTGCTGGCTCCTCTCTCCCACTCCCACCCAGTGCCAGTGCTGGCTCCTCTCTCCCACTCCCACCCAGTGCCAGTGCTGGCTCCTCTCTCCCACTCCCACCCAGTGCCAGTGCTGGCTCCTCTCTCCCACTCCCACCCAGTGCCAGTGCTGGCTCCTCTCTCCCACTCCCACCCAGTGCCAGTGCTGGCTCCTCTCTCCCACTCCCACCCAGTGCCAGTGCTGGCTCCTCTCTCCCAGTCCCACCCAGTGCCAGTGCTGGCTCCTCTCTCCCACTCCCACCCAGTGCCAGTGCTGGCTCCTCTCTCCCACTCCCACCCAGTGCCAGTGCTGGCTCCTCTCTCCCACTCCCACCCAGTGCCAGTGCTGGCTCCTCTCTCCCACTACCACCCAGTGCCAGTGCTGGTTCCTCTTCCCACTCTCACCCAGTGCCAGCACTGGTTCCTCTCTCCCTCTCCCACCCAGTGCCAGTGTTGGCTCCTCTCTCCCACTACCACCCAGTGCTGGTCCCTCTCTCCCACTCTCACCCAGTGCCAGCGCTGGTTCCTCTCTCCCACTCCCACCCAGTGCAGCACTGGTTATTCTCTCCCACTCCCACCCAGTGCCAGTGCTGGTTCCTCTCTCCCTCTCCCACCCAGTGCCAGTGCTGGTTCCTCTCTCCCTCTCCCACCCAGTGCTGGTTCCTCTCTCCCACTCCCACCCAGTGCCAGTGCTGGTTCCTCTCTCCCACTCTCACCCAGTGCCAGCACTGGTTCCTCTCTCCCTCTCCCACCCAGTGCCAGTGTTGGCTCCTCTCTCCCACTACCACCCAGTGCTGGTCCCTCTCTCCCACTCTCACCCAGTGCCAGCGCTGGTTCCTCTCTCCCACTCCCACCCAGTGCAGCACTGGTTATTCTCTCCCACTCCCACCCAGTGCCAGTGCTGGTTCCTCTCTCCCTCTCCCACCCAGTGCCAGTGCTGTTTCCTCTCTCCCTCTCCCACCCAGTGCTGGTTCCTCTCTCCCACTCCCACCCAGTGCCAGGGCTGGTTCCTCTCTCCCACTCTCACCCAGTGCCAGCGCTGGTTCCTCTCTCCCACTCCCACCCAGTGCAGCACTGGTTATTCTCTCCCACTCCCACCCAGTGCCAGTGCTGGCTCCTCACTCCCACCCAGTGCCAGTGCTGGCTCCTCTCTCCCACTCCCACCCAGTGCCAGTGCTGGCTCCTCACTCCCACTCCCACCCAGTGCCAGTGCTGGCTCCTCTCTCCCACTCCCACCCAGTGCCAGTGCTGGCTCCTCTCTCCCACTCCCACCCAGTGCCAGTGCTGGCTCCTCTCTCCCACTCCCACCCAGTGCCAGTGCTGGTTCCTCTCTCCCACTCCCACCCAGTGCCAGTGCTGGTTCCTCTCTCCCACTCCCACCCAGTGCCAGTGCTGGTTCCTCTCTCCCACTCCCACCCAGTGCCAGTGCTGGCTCCTCTCTCCCCCTCCCACCCAGTGCCAGTGCTGGCTCCTTTCTCCCCCTCCCACCCAGTGCCAGTTCCTCTCTCCCACTCCCACCCAGTGCCACCGCTGGCTCCTCACCCCCACCCAGTGCCAGTGCTGGCTCCTTTCTCCCACTCCCACCCAGTGCCAGTGCTGGCTCCTTTCTCCCCCTCCCACCCAGTGCCAGTTCCTCTCTCCCACTCCCACCCAGTGCCACCGCTGGCTCCTCTCTCCCACCCCCACCCAGTGCCAGTGCTGGCTCCTTTCTCCCACTCCCACCCAGTGCCAGTGCTGGCTCCTTTCTCCCCCTCCCACCCAGTGCCAGTGTTGGCTCCTCTCTCCCGCTCCCACCCAGTGCCAGTGTTGGCTCCTCTCTCCCGCTCCCACCCAGTGCCAGTGTTGGCTCCTCTCTCCCGCTCCCACCCAGTGCCAGTGTTGGCTCCTCTCTCCCGCTCCCACCCAGTGCCAGTGTTGGCTCCTCTCTCCCGCTCCCACCCAGTGCCAGTGTTGGCTCCTCTCTCCCGCTCCCACCCAGTGCCAGTGTTGGCTCCTCTCTCCCGCTCCCACCCAGTGCCAGTGTTGGCTCCTCTCTCCCGCTCCCACCCAGTGCCAGTGTTGGCTCCTCTCTCCCGCTCCCACCCAGTGCCAGTGTTGGCTCCTCTCTCCCGCTCCCACCCAGTGCCAGTGCTGGCTCCTCTCTCCCACTCCCACCCAGTGCCAGTGCTGGCTCCTCTCTCCCACTTCCACCCAGTGCCACCTCTGGTTCCTCTCTCCCACTCCTACCCAGTACCAGTACTGGCTCCTCTCTGCTATCTCCCACTGTTGTCTCCACTCTCCTACCTCCCAGTACCAGTACTGGCTCCTCTCTGCTATCTCCCACTGTTGTCTCCACTCTCCTACCTCCCAGTACCAGTACTGGCTCCTCTCTGCTATCTCCCACTTTTGTCTCCACTCTCCTACCTCTCAATACCAGTACTGGCTCCTCTCTGCTATCTCCCACTGTTGTCTCCACTCTCCTACCTCCCAGTACCAGTAGTGGCTCCTCTCTGCTATCTCCCACTGTTGTCTCCACTCTCCTACCTCCCAGTACCAGTACTGGCTCCTCTCTGCTATGTCCCAGCCTATCCTCAGTGATCTGTAACTCTGATGGAATTGAAATGGTACCTGTGCAAAGATATTGTCCTCTCAGATGTGAGCCATACTTAACTGGATTTCTCCCGGCAGATGTAGCAGGTGATGATCAAAGCTGAGAGACAGAATGCCAGGAACACACTGGTGAGGGTTATCTTCACAGTCTGGTAATATCCGTACGAACAATCTGCAAATAGAGCAACCATCAAAAGATACCGACAGGTCATTCAGTCTGGTGTGTGTCGAAATACAATCTTGTGTTTTTTTATTCGTTCGTGGGATGTGAGTGTCACTGACTATTCCAGCATCTATTACCCAACCCTACTTGCCCTTGAGAAGGTGGTGGTGAGCTGCCTTCTTGAACCGCTGCAGTCCATGTGGGGTAGGTAACACCCACAGTGCTGTTAGGGAGTTCCAGGATTTTGACCCAGTGACAGTGAAGGAACGGCGATATAGTTCCAAGTCAGGATGGTGTGTGACTTGGAGGGGAACTTGCAGGTGGTGGTGTTCCCATGTATTTGCTGCCCTTGTCCTTCTAGTTGGTAGAGGTCGCGGGTTTGGAAGGTGCTGTCTAAGGAGTCTTGGTGCGTTTCTGCAGTGCATCTTGTAGATGGTACACACTGCTGCCACTGTGCGTCGGTGGTGGAGGGAGTGAATGTTTGTAGATGGGGAGCCAATCAAGCGGGCTGCTTTGTCCTGGATGGTGTCGAGCTTCTTGAATGTTGTTGGAGCTGCACCCATCCAGGCAAGTGGAGAGTATTCCATCACACTCCTGACTTGTGCTTTGTATATGGTGGACAGGCTTTGGGGAGTCAGGAGGTGAGTTACTCATAACATCTTAAGAATTAAGAGCAGGAGTAGGCCATTCAGCCCCTCGAGCCTGCTCCACCATTCAGTAAGATCATGGCTGATCTGATTGTGGCCTTAACTCCACTTTCCTGTCTGCCCCCCACCCCCCCGTAACCCTCGACTCCCTTGTAGATCAAAAATCTAACTCAGCCTTGAATATATTCAATGACCCAGCCTCCACTGCTCTCTGGGGAAGAGAATTCCAAAGATTAACAACCCTCAGAGAGAAGAAATTCCTCCTCATCTCCGTCTTAAATGGGAGACCCACTTATTCTGAAACTATGTCCCCCAGTTCTAGATTCCCCCACGATGGGAAATATCCTCTCAGCATCTACCCTGTCAATCCCTCTCAGAATATTATACATTTCAATAAGATCACCTCTCATTCTTCTAATCTCCAGTGAGTACAGGCTCAACCTGCTCAACCTTTCCTCATAAGATAACCCCTTCATCCCAGGAATCAGCCGAGTGAACCTTCTCTGAACTGCTTCCAATGCAAGTATATCCCTCCTTAAATAAGGTGACCAAAACTGTACACAGTACTCTAGGTGCAGTCTCACCCACACCCTGTACAGTTGTAGCAAGACTTCCCTACTTTTATACTCCATCCCCTTTCCAATAAAGGACAACATTCCACTTGTCTTCCGAATTACTTGCTGTACCTGCATGCTGAATTTGTGATTCATGTACCAGGACACCCAGATCCCTCTGTCCCACACCATTCTGCACTCTCTCTCCATTTCAATAATATTCTGCTTTTCTATTCTTCCTGCCAAAGTGGACAACCTCACATTTTCCCACATTATACTCCATCTGCTGAATTTTTGCCCACTCACTTAACCGATCTCTATCCCTCTGCAGACACTTTGTGGCCTCCTCACAACTTGCTTTGCTCCCCATCTTTGCATCATCAGCAAATTTGACTACAATACACTCAGTCCCTTCATCCAAGTCATTCATATAGACTGTAAATAGTTGAGACCCCAGCACTGATCCCTGTGACACTCCTCTAGTTACAGTTTGTCAATCTGAAAATGAGCCATTTATCCCGACTCTCTGTGTCCTGTCAGTTCACCATTCCTCTATCCATGCTAATATATCACACCAAACACCATTTATGTGTCACCTTATCGAACACCTTTTGGAAATCCAAATACACTACGTCTACCAGTTCCCCTTTATCCACCCTGCTTATTACATCCTCAAAGATCTACAATAAAAGTGTCAAACACAATTTTCCTTTCACAAAACAATGTTGACTCTGTCTGATTGTATTGTGATTTTCTAAATGTCCTGCTACTACCTCTTTAATAGTGGATTCTAGTATTTTCCCAATGACAGACGTTGGGCTCACTGGCCAATAGTTTCCTGTTTTCTGTCTCCCTCCTTTCTTGCATAGATGAGTTACATTTGCGGTTTTCCAATCTGCTAGCACTTTTCCAGAATCTCTGGAATTTGGGAAGATTATGCATCCACTATCTCTGCAGCCAATTCTTTTAAGACCCTTGGATGCAGACCATCAGGTCCAGGGGACTTGTCAGTATTTAGTGCCACGAGTTTTCCTCGTACTTTTTCTCTAGTGATAGTGATTGTTTTCCGTCCCTCCTTCCCTTTCGCCTCCTGATGTTCAACCATTCTTGGCATGCTTTTGGTGTTTTCTACTATGAAGACAGATCCAAATATTTGTTCAAAGTCTCTGCCATTTCCTCGTTTCCCATGATTAATTCCCCACTCTCAACCTCTAAGGGAACAATGCTTATCTTTATAAATTTATAGAAGATTTTAGCGTCTGTTTTTATACTGCTTGCTAGATTTCTCTCATATTCTAATCTCTCCCTCTTTTTTTTTTTGGTCGTCTTCTGCTGGTTTCTAAACTTTTCCCAGTCTTCTTCCCGATTGCTAATCTTTGTAGCATTGCACACTTTTTCTCTGAACCCTTAACTTCCTGAGTTCGTCATGGTTGTTGAGTCCTTCTCATAGAGTCTTTATTTGCAATGGAATACTCACTGCAAGATTCCTAGCCTCTGACCTTGTAGCTACTGTATTTATATGGCTGCTCCAGTTCAGTTTCTGGTCAATGGTAACCCCTAGGATGTTGATATTGGGGGATTCCAATAGTTAGTGATGAGGCTGATTGTTACCAGAAAATAAAAGGAAGGGACCGAATGTGTGAACGTCATATTGCACCAAGGAATCGTACAAGAGTAGGGAAATTTGATAATCGAACAAACTTAAAGGCTTTGTATCTGAATGCACGAAGAATTCGGAATAAAATTAATGAGTTAACAGCGCAAATAGAGACGAATGGATATGATTTAGTGGCGATTACTGAGATGTGGTTGCAGGGAAACCAGGTTTGGGAATTGAATATCCAAGGGCACTCTATTTTGGAAGGATAGGCAGGAAGGAAAAGGAGGTGGTGTAGCTTTGTTAGTGAAGGGAGAGATCAGTGCTGTAGTGAGAAATGATATAGGCGCTGGAGATCAAGACGTAGAATTAGTCTGGGTAGAAATAAGAAATAGCAAGGGAAAGAAGACCCTGCTGGGAGTAATCTATAGGTCCCCAAACAGTAGTTCCGCAGTGGGGCACAGTATACACCAGGAAATACTGGGGGCTTGTAAGAAAGCTGCGGAAATAATTATGGGTGATTTTAGGATGCATATAGACTGGATTAATCAAATTGGCAAAGGTAACCTCGAGGGAGAGTTCATTGAATGTATTAGATTGTTTTTTGGAGCAATATGTTGTGGAACCAACCAGGGAGCAGGCTATTCTAGATTTGGTATTGTGTAATGAGGTGGGATTAATTAATGATCTCATAGTTGAGGATCCTCTAGGGAAGAGTGATCATAGCATGGTAGAATTTCAAATTCAGTTTGAGGGTGAGAAACTGGAGTCCCACGCGAGCATTCTGGATTTAAACAAAGGTAATTGCATAGGCATGAGGACAGATTTGGCCCTAGTGGACTGGGCAGGAAAACTAAATGGTAGGACAGTTGATGAGCAGTGGCAGATGTTCAATTCCTCCCAACTAAAATATATTCCAGAGAGGAAGAAATATTCTACGAGAGGGAAAAAACATCCATGGCTAAGCAAGGAAGTTAAGGATAACAAAGACAAAAACTAAGACATACCATATTGCAAAGTGACAGGCTGGAAGATTGAGAAACTTTTAAAGATCAACAAAGGGTTACTAAAAAAGTAATAAAAAGAGCAAAGGTAAATTATGAAAGAAAACTGGCGCAAAATATAAAAACGGATAGCAAAAGCTTCTATAAGTATACAAGAGAGTAGCTAAAGTGAATGTTGGTTCCTTGGAGGATGAGACTGGGGTGTTAATAGAGGGAAACACAGAAATGACGGAGACGCTAAATCAGTATTTTGCCTCAGTTTTCACAGTGGAGGACACGAGTACCATCCCAATAGTAACAGGAAATGCAGAGGTTATAGAAAGAGAGGAACTTAGAACAATCATCATCACTAGGGAAAAAGTACTGAGCAAACTATTGGGATTGAAGGCAGACAAGTCCCCAGGGCCTGATGGCCTACATCAGAGGGTCTTAAAGGAAGTGGCAGTGGAGATAGTGGATACATTGGTTATAATATTCCAAAATTCTCTGGATGCGGGAAAGGTTCCAGTGGATTGGAAAAAAGCTAATGTAACGCCCTTATTTAAAAAGGGAGGGAGGCAGAAAGTAGGAAACTACAGACCAGTTAGTTTAACATCTGTCATTGGAAATTGTTAGAATCCATTATTAAGGAAGTAATAACAGGACATTTAGAAAGTCAAAACGCAATCTATCAGAGTCAGCATGGTTTTATGAAGGGTAAATCGTATTTGACTAATTTGCGAGAGTTCTTCGAAGATGTAACAAGGAAAGTAGATAAGGGGGATCCTGTAGATGTAGTATATCTGGACTTCCAGAAGGCATTTGATAAGGTGCCGCACAAAAGGTTAATACACAAGGTAAGATCAAATGGAGTTAGGGGAAATTTATTAGTTTGTATAGAGGATTGGCTAACCAACAGGAAACAGAGTCGGGATAAATGGGTCTTTTTCTGGTTGGCAAGATGTAACTAGTGGGATGTCACAGGGTTCGGTCCTCGGGCCCCAACTATTTACAATCTATATTCATGATTTGGATGCAGGGATAGAAGGTACTATAGCCAAATTTGCAGATGACACTAAAATAGGAGGGATAGTGAGTTGCAATAAAGAAATAAGAAATTTACAAATGGATATGGATAGGTTAGGTGAATGGGCCAAAATTTGACAGATGGAGTTTAACGTGGATAAGTGTGAGGTTATCCATTTTGGTCGGAAGAATAGAAAGGCAAATTATTATCTAAATGGAGAGAAACTTCAGAGTGCTTCCGTGCAGAGGGATCTGGGTGTCCTCGTGCATGAATTGCAGAAAACTAGTATGCAGGTGCAGCAGGTAATAAGGAAGGCAAATGGAATTTTGGTATTTATTGCTAAAGGAATCGAGTATAAAAGTAGGGAAGTGTTGCTGCAACTGTACAAGGCATTAGTGAGACCGCACCTGGAGTATTGCGTACAGTTTTGGTCGCCTTACTTGAGGAGGGATGTAGTTGCATTGGAGGCAGTTCAGAGGAGGTTCACTAGATTGATTCCAGAGATGAGGGGTTTGTCTTATGAAGAGAGATTCAGCAGTTTAGGCCTTTACTCTCTAGAGTTTAGAAGAATGAGAGGAGATCTAATTGAGGTATATAAGATGATTAAGGGGATTGACAAAGTACACATAGAGAGGATGTTTCCTCTGGTGGGGCAATCTAGAATGAGAGGTCACAGTTTTCGGATAAGGGGTAGCAGATTTAAAACAGAGATGAGGAGAAATTACTTCTCTCAAAGGGTCGTGAGTCTGTGGAATTCACTACCCCAGAGTGCGGTGGATGCCGGGACATTGGGTAAATTTAAGGAGGTAGACAGATTTTTAATTGGTGAAGGATTGAAGGGTTATGGAGAACGGGCAGGAAAGTGGAGTTGAGGCCGAGATGAGATCAGCCATGATCGTATTGAATGGCGGAGCAGGCTCGAGGGGCTGAATTGCCTACTCCTGCTCCTCGTTCTTATGTAGATTCTCTCTTGATGAAGGTGGTGGCTGTGTTTGAGATGCGACAGGGTGATACAGCATTTACCTGGTACCATTTCAACGCTGTCTCTGAATCCACAGGTTTCCCTCGGATCGAAGGCCATCTCCTTCCCTGTTGCCTGGTGTTTGCATTTGTAGATGGTGCCTCCAGTCTGGGAGTCAAGTGTGATAACCAGACGGGATCCTCCAAACTGCAGCTTGTGGGAACGATCAGCGGAAATCTTCTCATTACCTCTGAACCACTCAAATTTATTCTCAGCTCGAATGACAGAGCACGTCACTTCAATCACGCACCCACTGCTCACAAACTGTTGTCGTTCGAGGCAAAGCTGAATCCCGCGGGCGGCTTCTATTGTGGAAGAGAGACCATTAGTGTCTGAAAACGCTGGGTGAAAGCGTAGGCTGTAGACATGACTGCAATCCAAGGGGGTAGAAGATATGCTTCAACTGCACAAAGCTCTTGTTAGACCACACCTGGAGTTACCGTGAGCAGTTCTGGACTCCACACCATAGGAAGAATATATCGGCCTTGCAGGAAGTGCAGTGTACATTTACCAGAACGATTCCTGGACTTCGAGGGGTTAAATTACGAGGGGAGGTGACACCAACTAGGCTTGTATTCCTTGGGATTTAGAAGCTGAAGGGGTAACGTGATCAAAGTTTACAAGATATGAAGGGAAGAGTTAGGGTGGATAGAGAGAAACTATTTCTACTGGTTGGCAAGTCTAAACGAGGGAGATAGTTTAAAAATTAGACCTTTCAGCTGTGAAATTGGGAAAAAGCTCTTCATATAACTGGTGGTAGAAGTTTGGAATTCTCTTTCCCAAATGGTGAATGATGATGGATCAACCGTTCCATTTAAATTTGACACGGAGAGAATTTTGACAGATGGAGTAATATAGGGATATGGGGCAAAGCTGAGCATAGGGAGTTAGGGCACAGATCAGCCATAATCTAAGAGATTGGGGGCCAGAGGTTCAAAGGGGGCTGAATGGGGTCCTCCTGTTTCTGTCACCAATGGTCTTGTATAATGTGGGCGCAGAGAATGGGCTTGGGGAGATTGAATGGGGGTGTAGAGACTGTGATAGGGGAGAGTGTACATGGGCTGTTGGAGATTGAATGGGGATGGAGAGACCGTGTCACGGGAGAGTGTACATGGGCAGTGGGAGGTTGAATGGGGATGTAGAGAGTGTGACAGGGGAGAGTGTACATGGGCTGTGCGAGACTGAATGGGGATGTGGAGACTCTGATAGCGGAGAGTGGACGTGGGCTGTGGGAGATTGAAGGGGGTGTACAGACTGTGACAGGGGAGAGAGACATGGGCTGTGGGAGATTGAATGGGGATGTGGAGACTGTGACAGGGGAGAGTGGACATGGACTGTGGGAGATTGAATGGGGATGTAGAGACTCTGATAGGGAAGAGAGTACATGAGCTGTGGGAGGTTGAATGGGGATGTGCAGACAGTGACAGGGGAGAGTGCACATGGACTGTGGGAGATTGAATGGGGATGCAGAGATTCTGACAGGGAAGAGAGTACATGAGCTGTGGGAGGTTGAATGGGGATGTAGAGACTGTGATAGGGGAGAGTGTACATGGGCTGTGGGAGTTTGAATCGGGATGTGGAGACTGTGACAGGGGAGAGTGTACATGGACTGTGGGAGATTGAATGGGGATGTAGAGACTGTGACAGGGGAGAGTGCACATGGGCTGTGGGAGATTGAATGGGGATGTGGAGACTGTGACAGGGGAGAGTGTACATGGACTGTGGGAGATTGAATGGGGATGTAGAGACTCTGATAGGGGAGAGAGCACTTGAGCTGTGGGAGATTGAATGGGGATGTGGAGACTGTGACACGGGAGAGTGTACATGAGCTGTGGGAGGTTGAATGGGGATGTGGAGACTGTGGACAGGGGAGAGTGTACATGGACTGTGGGAGGTTGAATGGGGATGTGGAGACTGTGACACGGGAGAGTGTACATGAGCTGTGGGAGGTTGAATGGGGATGTGGAGACTGTGGACAGGGGAGAGTGTACATGGACTGTGGGAGGTTGAATGGGGATGTGGAGACTGTGACACGGGAGAGTGTACATGAGCTGTGGGAGGTTGAATGGGGATGTGGAGACTGACAGGGGAGAGTGTACATGGGCTGTGGGAGATTGAAGGGGGAGTAGAGACTGAGATAGGGGACTGTGTACATGGGCTGTGGGAGATTGAATGGGATGTCGAGACTGTGACAGGGGAGAGTGTACATGGGCTGTCGGAGATTGAATGATGATGGAGAGACTCTGATCGGGGAGAGAGTACATGGGCTGTGGGAGATTGAATGGGGATGCAGAGACTGATAGGAGAGAGTGTACATGGGCTGTTGGAGATTGAATGTGGGTGTAGAGACTGTGACAGAGGAGAGTGTACATGGGCTGTGGGAGATTGAATGGGGTGTAGAGACTGTGAAAGGGCAGAGTGTACATGGACTGTGGGAGATTGAAGGGGGAGCAGAGACTGTGATCGGGGACTGTGTACATGGGCTGTGGGAGATTGAAGGGGGAGTAGAGACTGTGACAGGGGACTGTGTACATGGGCTGTGGGAGATTGAATGGGGATGTAGAGACTGCGATAGGGGAGAGTGTACATGGGCTGTGGGAGATCGAATGTGGTGTAGAGACTGTGATAGGAGAGAGTGTACATGGGCTGTGGGAGATTGAATGGGGATGCAGAGACTCTGATAGGAGAGAGTGTACATGGGCTGTGGGAGATTGATTGGGGGTGCAGAGACTGCGATAGGGGAGAGTGTACATGGACTGTGGGAGATTGAAGGGGGAGTAGAGACTGTGATGGGGGACTGTGTACATGGGCTGTGGGAGATTGAATGGGGATGTAGAGACTGTGATCGGGGAGAGTGTACATGGGCTGTGGGAGATTGAATGGGGCTGCAGTGACTCTGATCGGGGAGAGTGTACATGGACTGTGGGAGATTGAAGGGGGAGCAGAGACTGTGATAGGGAAGAGTGTACATGGGCTGTTGGAGATTGAATGGGGATGTAGAGACAGTGATAGGGGAGAGTGTACATAGGCTGTTGGAGATTGAATGGGGGTGTAGTGACTCTGATCGGGGAGAGAGTACATGGGCTGTGGGAGGTTGAATGGGGGTGCGGAGCCTGTGATCGGGGACTGTGTACATGGGCTGTGCGAGATTGAAGGGGGAGTAGAGACTGAGATAGGGGACTGTGTACATGGGCTGTGGGAGATTGAATGGGGATGTAGAGACTGTAATCGGGGAGAGTGTACATGGGCTGTGGGAGATTGAATGGGGCTGTAGTGACTCTGATCGGGGAGAGTGTACATTGGCTGTGGGAGATTGAATGGGGCTGCAGAGACAGTGATAGGGGAGAGTGTACATGGGCTGTGCTGGACTGAATGGGGATGTCGAGACTGTGATCGGGGAGAGTGTACATAGGCTGTGGGAGATTGAATGGGGATGTAGAGACTGTGATAGGGGAGAGTGTACATGGGATGTGGGAGATTGAATGGGGTGTGGAGATTGTGATAAGGGATAGTGTACATGGCCTGTGGGAGTTTGAATGGGGATGTGGAGACTGTGGCAGGCTAGAGTGCACATGAGCTGTGGGAGGTTGAATGGGGATGTAGAGACTGTGAAGGGGGAGAGTGTACATGGGCTTTTGGAGATTGAATGGGGATGTGGAGACTGTGACAGGGGAGAGAGTACATGGTCTGTGGGAGATTGAATGGGGGTCTTGAGACTGTGACAGGCAAGAGTGTACATGGGCTGTGGGAGATTGAAGGGGGTGTACAGACTGACAGGGGAGAGAGACATGGGCTGTGGGAGATTGAATGGGGATGTGGAGACTGTGACAGGGGAGAGTGGACATGGACTGTGGGAGATTGAATGGGGATGTAGAGACTCTGATAGGGAAGAGAGTACATGAGCTGTGGGAGGGTGAATGGGGATGTGCAGACAGTGACAGGGGAGAGTGCACATGGACTGTGGGAGATTGAATGGGGATGCAGAGATTCTGACAGGGAAGAGAGTACATGAGCTGTGGGAGGTTGAATGGGGATGTAGAGACTGTGATAGGGGAGAGTGTACATGGGCTGTGGGAGTTTGAATCGGGATGTGGAGACTGTGACAGGGGAGAGTGTACATGGACTGTGGGAGATTGAATGGGGATGTAGAGACTGTGACAGGGGAGAGTGCACATGGGCTGTGGGAGATTGAATGGGGATGTGGAGACTGTGACAGGGGAGAGTGTACATGGGCTGTGGGAGATTGAATGGGGCTGTAGTGACTCTGATCGGGGAGAGTGTACATTGGCTGTGGGAGATTGAATGGGGCTGCAGAGACAGTGATAGGGGAGAGAGCACTTGAGCTGTGGGAGATTGAATGGGGATGTGGAGACTGTGACACGGGAGAGTGTACATGAGCTGTGGGAGGTTGAATGGGGATGTGGAGACTGTGGACAGGGGAGAGTGTACATGGACTGTGGGAGGTTGAATGGGGATGTGGAGACTGTGACACGGGAGAGTGTACATGAGCTGTGGGAGGTTGAATGGGGATATGGAGACTGTGGACAGGGGAGAGTGTACATGGACTGTGGGAGGTTGAATGGGGATGTGCAGACTGTGACACGGGAGAGTGTACATGAGCTGTGGGAGGTTGAATGGGGATGTGGAGACTGACAGGGGAGAGTGTACATGGGCTGTGGGAGATTGAAGGGGGAGTAGAGACTGAGATAGGGGACTGTGTACATGGGCTGTGGGAGATTGAATGGGATGTCGAGACTGTGACAGGGGAGAGTGTACATGGGCTGTCGGAGATTGAATGATGATGGAGAGACTCTGATCGGGGAGAGAGTACATGGGCTGTGGGAGATTGAATGGGGATGCAGAGACTGATAGGAGAGAGTGTACATGGGCTGTTGGAGATTGAATGTGGGTGTAGAGACTGTGACAGAGGAGAGTGTACATGGGCTGTGGGAGATTGAATGGGGTGTAGAGACTGTGAAAGGGCAGAGTGTACATGGACTGTGCGAGATTGAAGGGGGAGCAGAGACTGTGATCGGGGACTGTGTACATGGGCTGTGGGAGATTGAAGGGGGAGTAGAGACTGTGACGGGACTGTGTACATGGGCTGTGGGAGATTGAATGGGGATGTAGAGACTGCGATAGGGGAGAGTGTACATGGGCTGTGGGAGATCGAATGTGGTGTAGAGACTGTGATAGGAGAGAGTGTACATGGGCTGTTGGAGATTGATTGGGGGTGCAGAGACTGCGATAGGGGAGAGTGTACATGGACTGTGGGAGATTGAAGGGGGAGTAGAGACTGTGATGGGGGACTGTGTACATGGGCTGTGGGAGATTGAATGGGGATGTAGAGACTGTGATCGGGGAGAGTGTACATGGGCTGTGGGAGATTGAATGGGGCTGCAGTGACTCTGATCGGGGAGAGTGTACATGGACTGTGGGAGATTGAAGGGGGAGCAGAGACTGTGATAGGGAAGAGTGTACATGGGCTGTTGGAGATTGAATGGGGATGTAGAGACAGTGATAGGGGAGAGTGTACATAGGCTGTTGGAGATTGAATGGGGGTGTAGTGACTCTGATCGGGGAGAGAGTACATGGGCTGTGGGAGGTTGAATGGGGATGTAGAGACTGTGATCGGGGACTGTGTACATGGGCTGTGCGAGATTGAAGGGGGAGTAGAGACTGAGATAGGGGACTGTGTACATGGGCTGTGGGAGATTGAATGGGGATGTAGTGACTCTGATCGGGGAGAGTGTACATTGGCTGTGGGAGATTGAATGGGGCTGTAGTGACTCTGATCGGGGAGAGTGTACATTGGCTGTGGGAGATTGAATGGGGATGTGGAGACTGACAGGGGAGAGTGTACATGGGCTGTGCGAGATTGAAGGGGGAGTAGAGACTGAGATAGGGGACTGTGTACATGGGCTGTGGGAGATTGAATGGGGATGTAGAGACTGTAATCGGGGAGAGTGTACATGGGCTGTGGGAGATTGAATGGGGCTGTAGTGACTCTGATCGGGGAGAGTGTACATTGGCTGTGGGAGATTGAATGGGGCTGCAGAGACAGTGATAGGGGAGAGTGTACATGGGCTGTGCTGGACTGAATGGGGATGTCGAGACTGTGATCGGGGAGAGTGTACATAGGCTGTGGGAGATTGAATGGGGATGTAGAGACTGTGATAGGGGAGAGTGTACATGGGATGTGGGAGATTGAATGGGGATGCAGAGACTGTGACAGGGGATAGTGTACATGGCCTGTGGGAGTTTGAATGGGGATGTGGAGACTGTGGCAGGCTAGAGTGCACATGAGCTGTGGGAGGTTGAATGGGGATGTAGAGACTGTGAAGGGGGAGAGTGTACATGGGCTTTTGGAGATTGAATGGGGATGTGGAGACTGTGACAGGGGAGAGAGTACATGGTCTGTGGGAGATTGAATGGGGGTCTTGAGACTGTGACAGGCAAGAGTGTACATGGGCTGTGGGAGATTGAATGGGGATGTGGAGACTGTGACAGGGGAGAGTGCACATGGACTGTGGGAGATTGAATGCGGATGTAGAGACTCTGATAGGGGAGAGAGCACATGAGCTGTGGGAGGTTGAATGGGAATGTCGAGACTGTGACAGGGGAGAGTGCACTTGAGCTGTGGGAGGTTGAATGGGGATGTGGAGACTGTGACAGGGGAGAGTGTACATGGACTGTGGGAGATTGAATGGGGATGTCGAGACTGTGACAGGGGAGAGTGTACATGGACTGTGGGAGGTTGAATGGGGACGTGGAGACTGTGACAGGGGAGAGTGTACATGGACTGTGGGAGATTGAATGGGGATGTCGAGACTGTGACAGGGGAGAGTGTACATGGACTGTGGGAGATTGAAGGGGGAGTGGAGACTGTGACAGGGGAGAGTGTGCATGGGCTGTGGGAGATCGAAGTGGTGTGGAGACTGTGATAGGAGAGCGTGTACATGGGCTGTGGGAGATTGAATGGGATGTCGAGACTGTGACAGGGGAGAGTGTACATGGACTGTGGGAGATTGAAGGGGGAGTGGAGACTGTGACAGGGGAGAGTGTACATGGGCTGTGGGAGATTGAATGGGATGTCGAGACTGTGACAGGGGAGAGTGTACATGGACTGTGGGAGATTGAAGGGGGAGTGGAGACTTTGACAGGGGAGAGTGCACATGGGCTGTGGGAGATTGAATGGGGATGTGGAGACTGTGACAGGGGAGAGTGTACATGGACTGTGGGAGATTGAATGGGGATGTAGAGACTGTGACAGGGGAGAGTGCACATGGGCTGTGGGAGATTGAATGGGGATGTGGAGACTGTGACAGGGGAGAGTGCACATGGACTGTGGGAGATTGAATGGGGATGTAGAGACTCTGATAGGGGAGAGAGCACATGAGCTGTGGGAGGTTGAATGGGGATGTGGAGACTCTGGACAGGGGAGAGTGTACATGGACTGTGGGAGGTTGAATGGGGATGTGGAGACTCTGATGGGGGAGAGAGCACATGAGCTGTGGGAGGTTGAATGGGGATGTCGAGACTGTGACAGGGGAGAGTGCACTTGAGCTGTGGGAGGTTGAATGGGGATGTGCAGACTGTGACAGGGGAGAGTGTACATGGCTTGTGCGAGATTGAATGGGGATGCAGAGACTGTGATAGGGGAGAGTGTACATGGGCTGTGCTAGAATGAATGGGGATGTCGAGACTGTGATAGGGGAGAGTGTACATGGGCTGTGGGAGATTGAATGGGGATGTAGAGACTGTGATCGGGGAGAGTGTACATAGCCTGTGGGAGATTGAATGGGGATGTGCAGACTGTGACAGGGGAGAGAGTACATGGACTGTGGGAGATTGAATGGGGATGTAGAGACTGTGACAGGGGAGAGTGTACATGGGCTGTGGGAGATTGAATGGGGATGTAGAGACTGTGATCGGGGAGAGTGCACATGAGCTGTGGGAGGTTGAATGGGGATGTAGAGATTGTGACGGGGGAGAGTGCACATGGGCTGTGGGAGATTGAATGGGGATGTTGAGACTGTGAAAGGGGAGAGTGTACATGGCCTGTGGGAGTTTGAATGGGGATGTAGAGACTGTGATCGGGGAGAGTGTATATGGGCTGTGGGAGATCGAATGTGGTGTAGAGACTGATAGGAGAGAGTGTACATGGGCTGTTGGAGATTGAATGTGGGTGTAGAGACTGTGACAGAGGAGAGTGTACATGGGCTGTGGGAGATTGAATGGGGTGTAGAGACTGTGAAAGGGCAGAGTGTACATGGACTGTGGGAGATTGAAGGGGGAGCAGAGACTGTGATCGGGGACTGTGTACATGGGCTGTGGGAGATTGAAGGGGGATGTAGAGACTGCGATAGGGGAGAGTGTACATGGGCTGTGGGAGATCGAATGTGGTGTAGAGACTGTGATAGGAGAGAGTGTACATGGGCTGTGGGAGATTGAATGGGGATGAAGAGATTCTGATAGAAGAGAGTGTACATGGGCTGTTGGAGATTGATTGGGGGTGCAGAAACTGCGATAGGGGAGAGTGTACATGGACTGTGGGAGATTGAAGGGGGAGTAGAGACTGTGATGGGGGACTGTGTACATGGGCTGTGGGAGATTGAATGGGGATGCAGAGACTCTGATCGGGGAGAGTGTACATGGACTGTGGGAGATTGAAGGGGGAGCAGAGACTGTAATGGGGAAGAGTGTACATGGGCTGTTGGAGATTGAATGGGGATGTAGAGACAGTGATAGGGGAGAGTGTACATAGGCTGTGGGAGATTGAATGGGGATGGACAGACTGTGATCGGGGAGAGTGCACATAGGCTGTTGGAGATTGAATGGGGATGCAGATACTGTGATAGGGGAGAGTGCACACGGGCTGTTTAAGATTGAATGGGGGTGTAGTGACTCTGATCGGGGAGAGAGTACATGGGCTGTGGGAGGTTGAATGGGGGTGCGGAGCCTGTGATCGGGGACTGTGTACATGGGCTGTGCGAGATTGAAGGGGGAGTAGAGACTGAGATAGGGGACTGTGTACATGGGCTGTGGGAGATTGAATGGGGATGTAGAGACTGTGATAGGGGAGAGGGTACATGGGGTTTGGGAGATTGAGTGGAAATGTCGACAATGTGATAGGGGAGAGGGTACATGGGCTTTGGGAGACTGAATGGGGATGTAGAGACTGTGATAGGGCAGAGTGGACATGAACTGTGGGAGATTGAATGGGGATGCAGAGACTGTGACAGGGGAGAGTGCACATGGACTGTGGGAGATTGAATGGGGATGTAGAGACTGTGATAGGGCAGAGTGGACATGAACTGTGGGAGATTGAATGGGGATGCAGAGACTGTGACAGGGGATAGTGTACATGGCCTGTGGGAGTTTGAATGGGGATGTGGAGACTGTGACAGGCTAGAGTGCACATGAGCTGTGGGAGGTTGAATGGGGATGTAGAGACTGTGAAGGGGGAGAGTGTACATGGGCATTTGGAGATTGAATGGGGATGTGGAGACTGTGACAGGGGAGAGAGTACATGGTCTGTGGGAGATTGAATGGGGGTCTTGAGACTGTGACAGGCGAGAGTGTACATGGGATGTGGGAGATTGAATGGGGATGTGGAGACTGTGACAGGGGAGAGTGTACATGGACTGTGGGAGATTGAATGGGGATGTAGAGACTCTGATAGGGGAGAGAGCACATGAGCTGTGGGAGGTTGAATGGGGATGTGGAGACTCTGGACAGGGGAGAGTGTACATGGACTGTGGGAGGTTGAATGGGGATGTGGAGACTCTGATGGGGGAGAGAGCACATGAGCTGTGGGAGGTTGAATGGGGATGTCGAGACTGTGACAGGGGAGAGTGCACTTGAGCTGTGGGAGGTTGAATGGGGATGTGCAGACTGTGACAGGGGAGAGTGTACATGGCTTGTGCGAGATTGAATGGGGATGCAGAGACTGTGATAGGGGAGAGTGTACATGGGCTGTGCTAGAATGAATGGGGATGTCGAGACTGTGATAGGGGAGAGTGTACATGGGCTGTGGGAGATTGAATGGGGATGTAGAGACTGTGATCGGGGAGAGTGTACATAGCCTGTGGGAGATTGAATGGGGATGTGCAGACTGTGACAGGGGAGAGAGTACATGGACTGTGGGAGATTGAATGGGGATGTAGAGACTGTGACAGGGGAGAGTGTACATGGGCTGTGGGAGATTGAATGGGGATGTAGAGACTGTGATCGGGGAGAGTGCACATGAGCTGTGGGAGGTTGAATGGGGATGTAGAGATTGTGACGGGGGAGAGTGCACATGGGCTTTGGGAGATTGAATGGGGATGTTGAGACTGTGAAAGGGGAGAGTGTACATGGCCTGTGGGAGTTTGAATGGGGATGTAGAGACTGTGATCGGGGAGAGTGTATATGGGCTGTGGGAGATCGAATGTGGTGTAGAGACTGATAGGAGAGAGTGTACATGGGCTGTTGGAGATTGAATGTGGGTGTAGAGACTGTGACAGAGGAGAGTGTACATGGGCTGTGGGAGATTGAATGGGGTGTAGAGACTGTGAAAGGGCAGAGTGTACATGGACTGTGGGAGATTGAAGGGGGAGCAGAGACTGTGATCGGGGACTGTGTACATGGGCTGTGGGAGATTGAAGGGGGATGTAGAGACTGCGATAGGGGAGAGTGTACATGGGCTGTGGGAGATCGAATGTGGTGTAGAGACTGTGATAGGAGAGAGTGTACATGGGCTGTGGGAGATTGAATGGGGATGAAGAGATTCTGATAGAAGAGAGTGTACATGGGCTGTTGGAGATTGATTGGGGGTGCAGAAACTGCGATAGGGGAGAGTGTACATGGACTGTGGGAGATTGAAGGGGGAGTAGAGACTGTGATGGGGGACTGTGTACATGGGCTGTGGGAGATTGAATGGGGATGCAGAGACTCTGATCGGGGAGAGTGTACATGGACTGTGGGAGATTGAAGGGGGAGCAGAGACTGTAATGGGGAAGAGTGTACATGGGCTGTTGGAGATTGAATGGGGATGTAGAGACAGTGATAGGGGAGAGTGTACATAGGCTGTGGGAGATTGAATGGGGATGCAGATACTGTGATAGGGGAGAGTGCACACGGGCTGTTTAAGATTGAATGGGGGTGTAGTGACTCTGATCGGGGAGAGAGTACATGGGCTGTGGGAGGTTGAATGGGGGTGCGGAGCCTGTGATCGGGGACTGTGTACATGGGCTGTGCGAGATTGAAGGGGGAGTAGAGACTGAGATAGGGGACTGTGTACATGGGCTGTGGGAGATTGAATGGGGATGTAGAGACTGTGATAGGGGAGAGGGTACATGGGGTTTGGGAGATTGAGTGGAAATGTCGACAATGTGATAGGGGAGAGGGTACATGGGCTTTGGGAGACTGAATGGGGATGTAGAGACTGTGATAGGGCAGAGTGGACATGAACTGTGGGAGATTGAATGGGGATGCAGAGACTGTGACAGGGGAGAGTGCACATGGACTGTGGGAGATTGAATGGGGATGTAGAGACTGTGATAGGGCAGAGTGGACATGAACTGTGGGAGATTGAATGGGGATGCAGAGACTGTGACAGGGGATAGTGTACATGGCCTGTGGGAGTTTGAATGGGGATGTGGAGACTGTGACAGGCTAGAGTGCACATGAGCTGTGGGAGGTTGAATGGGGATGTAGAGACTGTGAAGGGGGAGAGTGTACATGGGCTTTTGGAGATTGAATGGGGATGTGGAGACTGTGACAGGGGAGAGAGTACATGGTCTGTGGGAGATTGAATGGGGGTCTTGAGACTGTGACAGGCGAGAGTGTACATGGGATGTGGGAGATTGAATGGGGATGTGGAGACTGTGACAGGGGAGAGTGTACATGGACTGTGGGAGATTGAATGGGGATGTAGAGACTCTGATAGGGGAGAGTGCACTTGAGCTGTGGGAGGTTGAATGGGGATGTGGAGACTGTGACAGGGGAGAGTGTACATGGACTGTGGGAGATTGAATGGGGATGTCGAGAATGTGACAGGGGAGAGTGTACATGGACTGTGGGAGGTTGAATGGGGATGTGCAGACTGTGACAGGGGAGAGTGCACTTGAGCTGTGGGAGGTTGAATGGGGATGTGGAGACTGTGACAGGGGAGAGTGTACATGGACTGTGGGAGATTGAATGGGGATGTCGAGAATGTGACAGGGGAGAGTGTACATGGACTGTGGGAGATTGAAGGGGGAGTGGAGACTGTGACAGGGGAGAGTGCACATGGGCTGTGGGAGATTGAATGGGGATGTGGAGACTGTGACAGGGGAGAGTGCACTTGAGCTGTGGGAGGTTGAATGGGGATGTGGAGACTGTGACAGGGGAGAGTGTACATGGACTGTGGGAGATTGAATGGGGCTGTAGTGACTCTGATCGGGGAGAGTGTACATTGGCTGTGGGAGATTGAATGGGGCTGCAGAGACAGTGATAGGGGAGAGTGTACATGGGCTGTGCTGGACTGAATGGGGATGTCGAGACTGTGATCGGGGAGAGTGTACATAGGCTGTGGGAGATTGAATGGGGATGGAGAGACTGTGATGGGGAGAGTGTTCATGGGCTGTGGGAGATTGAATGGGGATGTAGAGACTGTGACAGGGGAGAGTGTACATGGGCTGTGGGAGATTGAATGGGGTGTAGAGACTGTGATAGGGAAGAGTGTACATGGGCTGTGGGAGATTGAATGGGGTGCAGAGACTGTGATAGGGAAGAGTGTACATGGGCTGTGGGAGATTGAATGGGGATGGAGAGACTGTGATAGGGGAGAGTGTACATAGGCTGTGGGAGACTGAATAGGGATGGAGAGACTGTGATGGGGAGAGTGTTCATGGGCTGTGGGAGATTGAATGGGGTGTAGAGACTGTGACAGGGGAGAGTGTACATGGGCTGTGGGAGATTGAATGGGGTGTAGAGACTGTGATCGGGAAGAGTGTACATGGGCTGTGGGAGATTGAATGGGGATGTAGAGACTGTGATAGGGAAGAGTGTACATGGGCTGTGGGAGATTGAATGGGGATGTAGAGACTGTGACAGGGGAGAGTGTACATGGACTGTGGGAGATTGAATGGGGATGTAGAGACTGTGACAGGCGAGAGTGTACATGGGCTGTGGGAGATTGAATGGGGATGTGGAGACTGTGACAGGGGAGAGTGTACATGGACTGTGGGAGATTGAATGGGAATGTAGAGACTCTGATAGGGGAGAGAGCACATGAGCTCTGGGAGGTTGAATGGGAATGTCGAGACTGTGACAGGGGAGAGTGCACTTGAGCTGAGGGAGGTTGAATGGGGATGTGCAGACTGTGACAGGGGAGAGTGCACTTGAGCTGTGGGAGGTTGAATGGGGATGTGGAGACTGTGACAGGGGAGAGTGTACATGGACTGTGGGAGATTGAATGGGGATGTCGAGACTGATCGGGGAGTGTGTACATGGGCTGTGGGAGATCGAAGTGGTGTGGAGACTGTGATAGGAGAGCGTGTACATGGGCTGTGGGAGATTGAAGGGGGGTGGGTAGAGACTGTGATCGGGGACTGTGTACATGGGCTGTGGGAGATTGAAGGGGGAGTAGAGACTGTGATAGTGGACTGTGTACATGGGCTGTGGGAGATTGAATGGGATGTCGAGACTGTGACAGGGGAGAGTTTACATGGACTGTGGGAGATTGAAGGGGGAGTGGAGACAGTGATAGGGGACTGTGTACATGGGCTGTGGGAGATTGAATGGGGATGCAGAGACTGTGACAGGGGAGAGTGTACATGGGCTGTGGGAGATTGAATGGGGCTGTAGTGACTCTGATCGGGGAGAGAGTACATGGGCTGTGGGAGATTGAATGGGGATGTGGAGACTGATACGGGAGCGTGTACATGGGCTGTGGGAGACTGAATGGGGATGGAGAGACTGTGATAGGGGAGAGTGTCCATGGGCTGTGGGAGATTGAATGGGGATGTAGAGACAGTGATAGGGGACAGTGTACATGGGCTGTGGGAGATTGAATGGGGTGTGGAGACTGTGACAGGGGAGAGTGTACATGGGCTGTGGGAGGTTGAATGGGGATGCTGAGACTGTGATAGGGCAGAGTGGACATGAACTGTGGGAGACTGAATGGGGCTGCGGAGCCTGTGATCGGGGACTGTGTACATGGGCTGTGGGAGATTGAATGGGATGTCGAGACTGTGATAGGGAAGAGTGTACATGGACTGTGGGAGATTGAAGGGGGAGCAGAGACTGTGATAGGGAAGAGTGTACATGGGCTGTTGGAGATTGAATGGGGATGCAGAGACAGTGATAAGGGAGAGTGGACATGAACTGTGGGAGACTGAATGGGGGTGCGGAGCCTGTGATCGGGGACTGTGTGCATGGGCTGTGCGAGATTGAAGGGGGAGTAGAGACTGAGATAGGGGACTGTGTACATGGGCTTGGGGAGATTGAATGGGGATGTAGAGACTGTGATCGGGGAGAGTGTACATGGTCTGTGGGAGGTTGAATGGGGATGTAGAGACTGTGACAGGGGAGAGTGTACATGGGCTGTGGGAGATTGAATGGGGATGTAGAGACTGATAGGGGAGAGTGTACATGGCCTGTGGGAAATTGATTGGGGATGTAGAGACTGATAGGGGAGAGTGTACATGGGCTGTGGGAGGTTGAATGGGGATGTAGAGACTGTGACAGCGGAGAGTGTACATGGGCTGTGGGAGATTGAATGGGGGTGCAGAGACTGTGATAGTGGAGAGTGTCCATGGACTGCGGGAGAATGAATGGCGGTGTCGGGACTGTGATCGGGGAGAGTGTCCATGGTCTTTGGGAGATTGAATGGGGATGTAGAGACTGTGAAAGGGGAGAGTGGACATGGGCTGTGGGAGATTGAATGCGGATGTAGAGACTGTGATAGGGGAGAGTGTACATGGGCTGTGGGAGATTGAATGCGGATGTGGAGACTGTGATAGGGGAGAGTGTACATGGGCTTTGGGAGTTTGAATGGGGATGTAGAGACTGTGATCGGGGAGAGTGTACATGGGCTGTGGGAGATTGAATGGGGGTGCAGAGACTGTGATCGGGGAGTGTGGACATGGGCTGTGGAAGATTGAATGGGGAAGTAGAGACAGCGATCGGGGAGAGTGCACAGGGGCTGTGGGAGATTGAATGGGGGTGTAGAGACAGTGATCGGGGAGAGTGTACATGGGCTGTGGGAGATTGAATGGGGATGTGGAGACTGTGATGGGGAGAGTCTACATGGACTGTGGGAGATTGAATGGGGGTGTAGAGACTGTGATAGGGGAGAGTGTACATGGGCTGTGGGAGCTCGAATATGGAGCAGAGACTGTGATAGGGGAGAGTGTACATGAGCTGTGGGAGGTTGAATGGCGGTGTGGAGACAGTGACAGGGGAGAGTGTATTTGGACTGTGGGAGATTGAATGGGGATGTCGAGACTGTGACAGGGGAGAGTGTACATGGGCTGTGGGAGGTTGAATGGGGATGTGAAGACTGTGACAGGGGAGAGAGTACATGGACAGTGGGAGATTGAACGGGGATGCAGAGACTGTGACAGGGGAGAGTGGACATGAGCTGTGGGAGGTTGAATGGCGGTGTGGAGACAGTGACAGGGGAGAGTGTATTTGGACTGTGGGAGATTGAATGGGGATGTCGAGACTGTGACAGGGGAGAGTGTCCATGGGCTGTGGGAGGTTGAATGGGGATGTGAAGACTGTGACAGGGGAGAGAGTACATGGACAGTGGGAGATTGAACGGGGATGCAGAGACTGTGACAGGGGAGTGTGTACATGTGCTGTGGGAGATTGAATGGGGATGTAGAGAATGATAGGTGAGAATGTACATGGGCTGTGGGAGATTGAATATGGGTGTAGAGACTGTGATGGGGGAGAGTGTACATGGGCCGCGGGAAATTGATTGGGGATGCAGAGACTGTGATAGGGGAGAGTGGACATGGACTGCGGGAGAATGAATGGCGGTGTCGGGACTGTGATGGGGGAGAGTGTACATGGGCTTTCGGAGATTGAATGGGGATGTCGAGACTGTGATCGGGGAGAGTGTACATGGGCTTTGGGAGATTGAATGGGGATGTATTGACTGTGATCGGGGAGAGTGTCCATGGTCTTTGGGAGATTGAATGGGGATGTAGAGACTGTGATAGGGGAGAGTGTACATGGGCTGTGGGAGATTGAATGCGGATGTAGAGACTGTGATAGGGGAGAGTGTACATGGGCTGTGGGAGATTGAATGCGGATGTAGAGACTGTGATAGGGGAGAGTGTACATGGGCTTTAGGAGTTTGAATGGGGATGTAGAGACTGTGATCGGGGAGAGTGTACATGGGCTGTGGGAGATTGAATGCGGATGTAGAGACTGTGATAGGGGAGAGTGGACATGGGCTTTAGGAGTTTGAATGGGGATGTAGAGACTGTGATAGGGGAGAGTGTACATGGGCTTTAGGAGTTTGAATGGGGATGTAGAGACTGTGATCGGGGAGAGTGTACATGGGCTGTGGGAGATTGAATGGGGGTGCAGAGACTGTGATCGGGGAGTGTGGACATGGGCTGTGGAAGATTGAATGGGGAAGTAGAGACAGCGATCGGGGAGAGTGCACAAGGGCTGTGGGAGATTGAATGGGGGTGTAGAGACAGTGATCGGGGAGAGTGTACATGGGCTGTGGGAGATTGAATGGGGATGTGGAGACTGTGATGGGGAGAGTCTACATGGACTGTGGGAGATTGAATGGGGGTGTAGAGACTGTGATCGGGGAGAGTGTACATGGGCTGTGGGAGGTTGAATGGGGATGTCGAGACCGTGATCGCGGAGAGTGCACATGGACTGTGGGAGGTTGAATGGGGATGTACAGTCCTTGATCGGGGAGAGTGTACATGGGCTGTGGGAGCTTGAATGGGGATGTCGAGACTGTGATAGCGGAGAGTGTACATGGGCTGTGGGAGATTCAATGGGGATGTGGAGACTCTGATGGGGGAGAGTGAACATGGGCTGTGGGAGATTGAACGGGGATGTGGAGACTGTGAAAGAGGAGAGTGTACATGGGCTGTGGGAGATTGAATGGGGATGCAGAGAGTCTGATCGGGGAGAGTGTACATGGGATTTGGGAGATTGAATGGGGGTGTGGAGACAGTGACAGGGGAGAGTGTATTTGGACTGTGGGAGATTGAATGGGGATGTCGAGACTGTGACAGGGGAGAGTGTACATGGGATGTGGGAGGTTGAATGGGGATGTGAAGACTGTGACAGGGGAGAGAGTACATGGACAGTGGGAGATTGAACGGGGATGCAGAGACTGTGACAGGGGAGAGTGGACATGAGCTGTGGGAGGTTGAATGGCGGTGTGGAGACAGTGACAGGGGAGAGTGTATTTGGACTGTGGGAGATTGAATGGGGATGTCGAGACTGTGACAGGGGAGAGTGTCCATGGGCTGTGGGAGGTTGAATGGGGATGTGAAGACTGTGACAGGGGAGAGAGTACATGGACAGTGGGAGATTGAACGGGGATGCAGAGACTGTGACAGGGGAGTGTGTACATGTGCTGTGGGAGATTGAATGGGGATGTAGAGAATGATAGGTGAGAATGTACATGGGCTGTGGGAGATTGAATATGGGTGTAGAGACTGTGATGGGGGAGAGTGTACATGGGCCGCGGGAAATTGATTGGGGATGCAGAGACTGTGATAGGGGAGAGTGGACATGGACTGTGGGAGAATGAATGGCGGTGTCGGGACTGTGATGGGGGAGAGTGTACATGGGCTTTCGGAGATTGAATGGGGATGTCGAGACTGTGATCGGGGAGAGTGTACATGGGCTTTGGGAGATTGAATGGGGATGTATTGACTGTGATCGGGGAGAGTGTCCATGGTCTTTGGGAGATTGAATGGGGATGTAGAGACTGTGATAGGGGAGAGTGTACATGGGCTGTGGGAGATTGAATGCGGATGTAGAGACTGTGATAGGGGAGAGTGTACATGGGCTGTGGGAGATTGAATGCGGATGTAGAGACTGTGATAGGGGAGAGTGTACATGGGCTTTAGGAGTTTGAATGGGGATGTAGAGACTGTGATCGGGGAGAGTGTACATGGGCTGTGGGAGATTGAATGCGGATGTAGAGACTGTGATAGGGGAGAGTGTACATGGGCTGTGGGAGTTTGAATGGGGATGTAGAGACTGTGATAGGGGAGAGTGTACATGGGCTTTAGGAGTTTGAATGGGGATGTAGAGACTGTGATCGGGGAGAGTGTACATGGGCTGTGGGAGATTGAATGGGGGTGCAGAGACTGTGATCGGGGAGTGTGGACATGGGCTGTGGAAGATTGAATGGGGAAGTAGAGACAGCGATCGGGGAGAGTGCACAAGGGCTGTGGGAGATTGAATGGGGGTGTAGAGACAGTGATCGGGGAGAGTGTACATGGGCTGTGGGAGATTGAATGGGGATGTGGAGACTGTGATGGGGAGAGTCTACATGGACTGTGGGAGATTGAATGGGGGTGTAGAGACTGTGATCGGGGAGAGTGTACATGGGCTGTGGGAGGTTGAATGGGGATGTCGAGACCGTGATCGCGGAGAGTGCACATGGACTGTGGGAGGTTGAATGGGGATGTACAGTCCTTGATCGGGGAGAGTGTACATGGGCTGTGGGAGGTTGAATGGGGATGTAGAGACTGTGATCGGGGAGAGTACATGGGCTGTGGGAGCTTGAATGGGGATGTCGAGACTGTGATAGCGGAGAGTGCACATGGGCTGTGGGAGATTCAATGGGGATGTGGAGACTCTGATGGGGGAGAGTGAACATGGGCTGTGGGAGATTGAACGGGGATGTGGAGACTGTGAAAGAGGAGAGTGTACATGGGCTGTGGGAGATTGAATGGGGATGCAGAGAGTCTGATCGGGGAGAGTGTACATGGGATTTGGGAGATTGAATGGGGGTGTAGAGACAGTGATCGGGGAGACTGTACATGGGCTGTGGGAGATTGAATGGGGATGTGGAGACTGTGATGGGGAGAGTCTACATGGACTGTGGGAGATTGAATGGGGGTGTAGAGACAGTGATCGGGGAGAGTGTACATGGGCTGTGGGAGATTGAATGGGGATGTGGAGACTGTGATGGGGAGAGTCTACATGGACTGTGGGAGATTGAATGGGGGTGTAGAGACTGTGATAGGGGAGAGTGTACATGGGCTGTGGGAGATCGAATGGGGATGTAGAGACTGTGATTGCGGAGAGTGCACATGGACTGTGGGAGGTTGAATGGGGGTGCAGAGACTGTGATAGGGGAGAGTGTACATGGACTGCGGGAGAATGAATGGCGGTGTCGGGACTGTGATAGGGGAGAGTGTACATGGGCTTTCGGAGATTGAATGGGGATGTATTGACTGTGATAGGGGAGAGTGTCCATGGGCTTTGGGAGATTGAATGGGGATGTAGAGACTGTGATAGGGGAGAGTGTACATGGGCTGTGGGAGATTGAATGCGGATGTAGAGACTGTGATCGGGGAGAGTGTACATGGGCTGTGGGAGATTGAATGCGGATGTAGAGACTGTGATAGGGGAGAGTGTACATGGGCTTTGGGAGTTTGAATGGGGATGTAGAGACTGTGATCGGGGAGAGTGTACATGGGCTGTGGGAGATTGAATGGGGGTGCAGAGACTGTGATCGGGGAGTGTGGACATGGGCTGTGGAAGATTGAATGGGGAAGTAGAGACAGCGATCGGGGAGAGTGCGCAAGGGCTGTGTGAGATTGAATGGGGATGTAGAGACTGTGATCGTGGAGAGTGTACATGGGCTGTGGGAGATTGAATGGGGATGTGGAGACTGTGATGGGGAGAGTCTACATGGACTGTGGGAGATTGAATGGGGGTGTAGAGACTGTGATCGTGGAGAGTGTACATTGGCTGTGGGGGATTGAATGGGGATGCAGAGACTGTGATAGGGGAGAGTGTATATGGGCTGTGGGAGATCGAATAGGGATGTAGAGACTGTGACAGCGGAGAGTGCACATGGACTGTGGGAGGTTGAATGGGGATGTCGAGACTGTGATCGGGGAGAGTGTACATTGGCTGTGGGGGATTGAATGGGGATGCAGAGACTGTGATAGGGGAGAGTGTATATGGGCTGTGGGAGATCGAATAGGGATGTAGAGACTGTGACAGCGGAGAGTGGACATGGGCTGTGGGAGCTTGAATGGGGATGTCGAGACTGTGATAGCGGAGTGTGCACATGGGCTGTGGGAGATTCAATGGGGATGTGGAGACTCTGATGGGGGAGAGTGTACATGGGCTGTGGGAGATTGAACGGGGATGTGGAGACTGTGAAAGAGGAGAGTGTACATGGGCTGTGGGAGTTTGAATGCGGATGCAGAGAGTCTGATCGGGGAGAGTGTCCATGGGATTTGGGAGATTGATTGGGGAAGTAGAGACAGTGATCGGGGAGAGTGTACATGGGCTGTGGGAGATTGAACGGGGATGTGGAGACTGTGAAAGAGGAGAGTGTACATGGGCTGTGGGAGGTTGAATGGAGGTGCAGAGACTGTGATAGGGGAGAGTGTACATGGGCCGTGGGAAATTGATTCGGGATGTAGAGACTGTTCGGGGAGAGTGTACATGGGCTTTTTGGGATTGAATGGGGATGCAGAGACTGTGATTGGGGAGAGTGTACATGGGCTGTGGGAGATTGAATGGGGATGTAGAGACTGTGATAGGGGAGAGTGTCCATGGGCTTTGGGAGATTGAATGGGGATGTAGACACTGTGATCAGGGAGAGTGTACATGGGCTGTGGGAGACTGAATGGGGATGGAGAGACTGTGACAGGGGAGATTGTACATGGGCTGTGGGAGATTGAATGGGGATGTGGAGAATGTGATCGGGGAGAGTGTACATGGGCTGTGGGAGATTGAATGCGGATGTAGAGACTGTGATAGGGGAGAGTGGACATGGGCTTTAGGAGTTTGAATGGGGATGTAGAGACTGTGATAGGGGAGAGTGTACATGGGCTTTAGGAGTTTGAATGGGGATGTAGAGACTGTGATCGAGGAGAGTGTACATGGGCTGTGGGAGATTGAATGGGGGTGCAGAGACTGTGATCGGGGAGTGTGGACATGGGCTGTGGAAGATTGAATGGGGAAGTAGAGACAGCGATCGGGGAGAGTGCACAAGGGTTGTGGGAGATTGAATGGGGGTGTAGAGACAGTGATCGGGGAGAGTGTACATGGGCTGTGGGAGATTGAATGGGGATGTGGAGACTGTGATGGGGAGAGTCTACATGGACTGTGGGAGATTGAATGGGGGTGTAGAGACTGTGATCGTGGAGAGTGTACATGGGCTGTGGGAGATTGAATGGGGATGTACCGTCCTTGATCGGGGAGAGTGTACATGGGCTGTGGGAGGTTGAATGGGGATGTAGAGACAGTGATCGGGGAGAGTGTACATGGGCTGTGGGAGCTTGAATGGGGATGTAGAGACTGTGATCGGGGAGAGTGTACATGGGCTGTGGGAGCTTGAATGGGGATGTCGAGACTGTGATAGCGGAGAGTGCAAATAGTCTGTGGGAGATTCAATGGGGATGTGGAGACTCTGATGGGGGAGAGTGTACATGGGCTGTGGGAGATTGAACGGGGATGTGGAGACTGTGAAAGAGGAGAGTGTACATGGGCTGTGGGAGATTGAATGGGGATGCAGAGAGTCTGATCGGGGAGAGTGTACATGGGATTTGGGAGATTGAATGGGGGTGTAGAGACAGTGATCGGGGAGAGTATACATGGGCTGTGGGAGATTGAATGGGGGTGTCGAGACAGTGATCGGGGAGAGTGTACATGGGCTGTGGGAGATTGAATGGGGATGTGGAGACTGTGATGGGGAGAGTCTACATGGACTGTGGGAGATTGAATGGGGGTGTAGAGACTGTGAAAGGGGAGAGTGTACATGGGCTGTGGGAGATCGAATGGGGATGTAGAGACTGTGATTGCGGAGAGTGCACATGGACTGTGGGAGGTTGAATGGGGGTGCAGAGACTGTGATAGGGGAGAGTGTACATGGACTGCGGGAGAATGAATGGCAGTGTCGGGACTGTGATAGGGGAGAGTGTACATGGGCTTTCGGAGATTGAATGGGGATGTATTGACTGTGATAGGGGAGAGTGTACATGGGCTGTGGGAGATTGAATGCGGATGTAGAGACTGTGATCGGGGAGAGTGTACATGGGCTGTGGGAGATTGAATGCGGATGTAGAGACTGTGATAGGGGAGAGTGTACATGGGCTTTGGGAGTTTGAATGGGGATGTAGAGACTGTGATCGGGGAGAGTGTACATGGGCTGTGGGAGATTGAATGGGGATGTAGAGACTGTGATGGGGGAGAGTGTACATGGGCTGTGGGAGATTGAATGGGGGTGCAGAGACTGTGATCGGGGAGTGTGGACATGGGCTGTGGAAGATTGAATGGGGAAGTAGAGACAGCGATCGGGGAGAGTGCACAAGGGCTGTGTGAGATTGAATGGGGATGTAGAGACTGTGATCGTGGAGAGTGTACATGGGCTGTGGGAGATTGAATGGGTATGTGGAGACTGTGATGGGGAGAGTCTACATGGACTGTGGGAGATTGAATGGGGGTGTAGAGACTGTGATCGTGGAGAGTGTACATTGGCTGTGGGGGATTGAATGGGGATGCAGAGACTGTGATAGGGGAGAGTGTATATGGGCTGTGGGAGATCGAATAGGGATGTAGAGACTGTGACAGCGGAGATTGCACATGGACTGTGGGAGGTTGAATGGGGATGTCGAGACTGTGATCGGGGAGAGTGTACATGGGCTGTGGGAGCTTGAATGGGGATGTCGAGACTGTGATAGCGGAGTGTGCACATGGGCTGTGGGAGATTCAATGGGGATGTGGAGACTCTGATGGGGGAGAGTGTACATGGGCTGTGGGAGATTGAACGGGGATGTGGAGACTGTGAAAGAGGAGAGTGTACATGGGCTGTGGGAGATTGAATGGGATGTAGAGACTGATAGGGGATAGTGTACATGGGCTGTGGGAGTTTGAATGCGGATGCAGAGAGTCTGATCGGGGAGAGTGTCCATGGGATTTGGGAGATTGATTGGGGAAGTAGAGACAGTGATCGGGGAGAGTGTACGTGGGCTGTGGGAGATTGAACGGGGATGTGGAGACTGTGAAAGAGGAGAGTGTACATGGGCTGTGGGAGGTTGAATGGAGGTGCAGAGACTGTGATAGGGGAGAGTGTACATGGGCCGTGGGAAATTGATTGGGGATTTGAGACTGTTAGGGGAGAGTGTACATGGGCTTTGGGGGATTGAATGGGGATGCAGAGACTGTGATTGGGGAGAGTGTACATGGGCTGTGGGAGATTGAATGGGGATGTAGAGACTCTGATGGGGGAGAGTGTACATGGGATTTGGGAGATTGATTGGGGAAGTAGAGACAGTGATCGGGGAGAGTGTACATGGGCTGTGGGAGATTGAACGGGGATGTGGAGACTGTGAAAGAGGAGAGTGTACATGGGCTGTGGGAGGTTGAATGGAGGTGCAGAGACTGTGATAGGGGAGAGTGTACATGGGCCGTGGGAAATTGATTGGGGATGTAGAGACTGTTAGGGGAGAGTGTACATGGGCTTTGGGGGATTGAATGGGGATGCAGAGACTGTGATTGGGGAGAGTGTACATGGGCTGTGGGAGATTGAATGGGGATGTAGAGACTGTGATAGGGGAGAGTGTCCATGGGCTTTGGGAGATTGAATGGGGATGTAGACACTGTGATCAGGGAGAGTGTACATGGGCTGTGGGAGACTGAATGGGGATGGAGAGACTGTGACAGGGGAGAGTGTACATGGGCTGTGGGAGATTGAATGGGGATGTGGAGAATGTGATCGGGGAGAGTGTACATGGGCTGTGGGAGATTGAATGGGGATGTAGAGACTGTGATAGCGGAGTGTGCACATGGGCTGTGGGAGATTCAATGGGGATGTGGAGACTCTGATGGGGGAGAGTGTACATGGGCTGTGGGAGATTGAACGGGGATGTGGAGACTGTGAAAGAGGAGAGTGTACATGGGCTGTGGGAGATTGAATGGGATGTAGAGACTGATAGGGGAGAGTGTACATGGGCTGTGGGAGTTTGAATGCGGATGCAGAGAGTCTGATCGGGGAGAGTGTCCATGGGATTTGGGAGATTGATTGGGGAAGTAGAGACAGTGATCGGGGAGAGTGTACATGGGCTGTGGGAGATTGAACGGGGATGTGGAGACTGTGAAAGAGGAGAGTGTACATGGGCTGTGGGAGGTTGAATGGAGGTGCAGAGACTGTGATAGGGGAGAGTGTACATGGGCCGTGGGAAATTGATTGGGGATTTGAGACTGTTAGGGGAGAGTGTACATGGGCTTTGGGGGATTGAATGGGGATGCAGAGACTGTGATTGGGGAGAGTGTACATGGGCTGTGGGAGATTGAATGGGGATGTAGAGACTGTGATAGGGGAGAGTGTCCATGGGCTTTGGGAGATTGAATGGGGATGTAGACACTGTGATCAGGGAGAGTGTACATGGGCTGTGGGAGACTGAATGGGGATGGAGAGACTGTGACAGGGGAGAGTGTACATGGGCTGTGGGAGATTGAATGGGGATGTGGAGAATGTGATCGGGGAGAGTGTACATGGGCTGTGGGAGATTGAATGGGGATGTAGAGACTGTGATTGGGAGAGTGTACATGGGCTGTGGGAGACTGAAGGGGATGTAGAGACTGTGACAGGGGAGAGTGTACATGGGCTGTGGGAGATTGAATGGGGGTGTGGAGACTGTGACAGGGGAGCGTGTACATGGGTTGTGGGATATTGAATAGGTGTGTAGAGACTGTGATAGGGGAGAGTGCACATGAGCTGTGGGAGCTTGAATGGGGATGTCGAGACTGTGATAGCGGAGAGTGCACATGGGCTGTGGGAGATTCAATGGGGATGTGGAGACTCTGATGGGGGAGAGTGTACATGGGCTGTGGGAGATTGAACGGGGATGTGGAGACTGTGAAAGAGGAGAGTGTACATGGGCTGTGGGAGATTGAATGGGGATGCAGAGAGTCTGATCGGGGAGAGTGTACATGGGATTTGGGAGATTGAATGGGGATGTAGAGACAGTGATCGGGGAGAGTGTACATGGGCTGTGGGAGATTGAATGGGGATGTGGAGACTGTGATGGGGAGAGTCTACATGGACTGTGGGAGATTGAATGGGGGTGTAGAGACTGTGATCGGGGAGAGTGTACATGGGCTGTGGGAGATTGAATGCGGATGTAGAGACTGTGATAGGGGAGAGTGTACATGGGCTTTGGGAGTTTGAATGGGGATGTAGAGACTGTGATCGGGGAGAGTGTACATGGGCTGTGGGAGATTGAATGGGGGTGCAGAGACTGTGATCGGGGAGTGTGGACATGGGCTGTGGAAGATTGAATGGGGAAGTAGAGACAGCGATCGGGGAGAGTGTACATGGGCTGTGGGAGATTGAATGCGGATGTAGAGACTGTGATAGGGGAGAGTGTACATGGGATTTGGGAGTTTGAATGGGGATGTAGAGACTGTGATCGGGGAGAGTGTACATGGGCTGTGGGAGATTGAATGGGGGTGCAGAGACTGTGATCGGGGAGTGTGGACATGGGCTGTGGAAGATTGAATGGGGATGTAGAGACAGCGATCGGGGAGAGTGCACAAGGGCTGTGTGAGATTGAATGGGGATGTAGAGACTGTGATCGTGGAGAGTGTACATGGGCTGTGGGAGATTGAATGGGGATGTGGAGACTGTGATGGGGAGAGTCTACATGGACTGTGGGAGATTGAATGGGGGTGTAGAGACTGTGATCGTGGAGAGTGTACATTGGCTGTGGGGGATTGAATGGGGATGCAGAGACTGTGATAGGGGAGAGTGTATATGGGCTGTGGGAGATCGAATAGGGATGTAGAGACTGTGACAGCGGAGAGTGCTCATGGACTGTGGGAGGTTGAATGGGGATGTCGAGACTGTGATCGGGGAGAGTGTACATGGGCTGTGGGAGCTTGAATGGGGATGTCGAGACTGTGATAGCGGAGTGTGCACATGGGCTGTGGGAGATTCAATGGGGATGTGGAGACTCTGATGGGGGAGAGTGTACATGGGATTTGGGAGATTGATTGGGGAAGTAGAGACAGTGATCGGGGAGAGTGTACATGGGCTGTGGGAGATTGAACGGGGATGTGGAGACTGTGAAAGAGGAGAGTGTACATGGGCTGTGGGAGGTTGAATGGAGGTGCAGAGACTGTGATAGGGGAGAGTGTACATGGGCCGTGGGAAATTGATTGGGGATGTAGAGACTGTTAGGGGAGAGTGTACATGGGCTTTGGGGGATTGAATGGGGATGCAGAGACTGTGATTGGGGAGAGTGTACATGGGCTGTGGGAGATTGAATGGGGATGTAGAGACTGTGATAGGGGAGAGTGTCCATGGGCTTTGGGAGATTGAATGGGGATGTAGACACTGTGATCAGGGAGAGTGTACATGGGCTGTGGGAGACTGAATGGGGATGGAGAGACTGTGACAGGGGAGAGTGTACATGGGCTGTGGGAGATTGAATGGGGATGTGGAGAATGTGATCGGGGAGAGTGTACATGGGCTGTGGGAGATTGAATGGGGATGTAGAGACTGTGATAGCGGAGTGTGCACATGGGCTGTGGGAGATTCAATGGGGATGTGGAGACTCTGATGGGGGAGAGTGTACATGGGCTGTGGGAGATTGAACGGGGATGTGGAGACTGTGAAAGAGGAGAGTGTACATGGGCTGTGGGAGATTGAATGGGATGTAGAGACTGATAGGGGAGAGTGTACATGGGCTGTGGGAGTTTGAATGCGGATGCAGAGAGTCTGATCGGGGAGAGTGTCCATGGGATTTGGGAGATTGATTGGGGAAGTAGAGACAGTGATCGGGGAGAGTGTACATGGGCTGTGGGAGATTGAACGGGGATGTGGAGACTGTGAAAGAGGAGAGTGTACATGGGCTGTGGGAGGTTGAATGGAGGTGCAGAGACTGTGATAGGGGAGAGTGTACATGGGCCGTGGGAAATTGATTGGGGATTTGAGACTGTTAGGGGAGAGTGTACACGGGCTTTGGGGGATTGAATGGGGATGCAGAGACTGTGATTGGGGAGAGTGTACATGGGCTGTGGGAGATTGAATGGGGATGTAGAGACTGTGATAGGGGAGAGTGTCCATGGGCTTTGGGAGATTGAATGGGGATGTAGACACTGTGATCAGGGAGAGTGTACATGGGCTGTGGGAGACTGAATGGGGATGGAGAGACTGTGACAGGGGAGAGTGTACATGGGCTGTGGGAGATTGAATGGGGATGTGGAGAATGTGATCGGGGAGAGTGTACATGGGCTGTGGGATATTGAATAGGTGTGTAGAGACTGTGATAGGGGAGAGTGCACATGAGCTGTGGGAGCTTGAATGGGGATGTCGAGACTGTGATGGGGGAGAGTGTACATGGGCTGTGGGAGATTGAACGGGGATGTGGAGACTGTGAAAGAGGAGAGTGTACATGGGCTGTGGGAGATTGAATGGGGATGCAGAGAGTCTGATCGGGGAGAGTGTACATGGGATTTGGGAGATTGAATGGGGGTGTAGAGACAGTGATCGGGGAGAGTGTACATGGGCTGTGGGAGATTGAATGGGGATGTGGAGACTGTGATGGGGAGAGTCTACATGGACTGTGGGAGATTGAATGGGGGTGTAGAGACTGTGATAGGGGAGAGTGTACATGGGCTGTGGGAGTTCGAATGGGGATGTAGAGACTGTGATTGCGGAGAGTGCACATGGACTGTGGGAGGTTGAATGGGGGTGCAGAGACTGTGATAGGGGAGAGTGTACATGGACTGCGGGAGAATGAATGGCGGTGTCGGGACTGTGATAGGGGAGAGTGTACATGGGCTTTCGGAGATTGAATGGGGATGTATTGACTGTGATAGGGGAGAGTGTCCATGGGCTTTGGGAGATTGATTGGGGATGTAGAGACTGTGATAGGGGAGAGTGTACATGGGCTGTGGGAGATTGAATGCGGATGTAGAGACTGTGATCGGGGAGAGTGTACATGGGCTGTGGGAGATTGAATGCGGATGTAGAGACTGTGATAGGGGAGAGTGTACATGGGATTTGGGAGTTTGAATGGGGATGTAGAGACTGTGATCGGGGAGAGTGTACATGGGCTGTGGGAGATTGAATGGGGGTGCAGAGACTGTGATCGGGGAGTGTGGACATGGGCTGTGGAAGATTGAATGGGGAAGTAGAGACAGCGATCGGGTAGAGTGCACAAGGGCTGTGTGAGATTGAATGGGGATGTAGAGACTGTGATCGTGGAGAGTGTACATGGGCTGTGGGAGATTGAATGGGGATGTGGAGACTGTGATGGGGAGAGTCTACATGGACTGTGGGAGATTGAATGGGGGTGTAGAGACTGTGATCGTGGAGAGTGTACATTGGCTGTGGGGGATTGAATGGGGATGCAGAGACTGTGATAGGGGAGAGTGTATATGGGCTGTGGGAGATCGAATAGGGATGTAGAGACTGTGACAGCGGAGAGTGCACATGGACTGTGGGAGGTTGAATGGGGATGTCGAGACTGTGATCGGGGAGAGTGTACATGGGCTGTGGGAGCTTGAATGGGGATGTCGAGACTGTGATAGCGGAGTGTGCACATGGGCTGTGGGAGATTCAATGGGGATGTGGAGACTCTGATGGGGGAGAGTGTACATGGGATTTGGGAGATTGATTGGGGAAGTAGAGACAGTGATCGGGGAGAGTGTACATGGGCTGTGGGAGATTGAACGGGGATGTGGAGACTGTGAAAGAGGAGAGTGTACATGGGCTGTGGGAGGTTGAATGGAGGTGCAGAGACTGTGATAGGGGAGAGTGTACATGGGCCGTGGGAAATTGATTGGGGATGTAGAGACTGTTAGGGGAGAGTGTACATGGGCTTTGAGGGATTGAATGGGGATGCAGAGACTGTGATTGGGGAGAGTGTACATGGGCTGTGGGAGATTGAATGGGGATGTAGAGACTGTGATAGGGGAGAGTGTCCATGGGCTTTGGGAGATTGAATGGGGATGTAGACACTGTGATCAGGGAGAGTGTACATGGGCTGTGGGAGACTGAATGGGGATGGAGAGACTGTGACAGGGGAGAGTGTACATGGGCTGTGGGAGATTGAATGGGGATGTGGAGAATGTGATCGGGGAGAGTGTACATGGGCTGTGGGAGATTGAATGGGGATGTAGAGACTGTGATTGGGAGAGTGTACATGGGCTGTGGGAGACTGAAGGGGATGTAGAGACTGTGACAGGGGAGAGTGTACATGGGCTGTGGGAGATTGAATGGGGGTGTGGAGACTGTGACAGGGGAGCGTGTACATGGGTTGTGGGATATTGAATAGGTGTGTAGAGACTGTGATAGGGGAGAGTGCACATGGGCTGTGGGAGCTTGAATGGGGATGTCGAGACTGTGATAGCGGAAGGTGTACATGGGCTGTGGGAGATTGAATGGGGATGTGGAGACTGTGATGGGGAGAGTCTACATGGACTGTGGGAGATTGAATGGGGGTGTAGAGACAGTGATCGTGGAGAGTGTACATGGGCTGTGGGAGATTGAATGGGGATGTGGAGACTGTGATGGGGAGAGTCTACATGGACTGTGGGAGATTGAATGGGGGTGTAGAGACTGTGATAGGGGAGAGTGTACATGGGCTGTGGGAGATTGAATGGGGAAGTAGAGACAGCGATCGGGGAGAGTGCACAAGGGCTGTGTGAGATTGAATGGGGATGTAGAGACTGTGATCGTGGAGAGTGTACATGGGCTGTGGGAGATTGAATGGGGATGTGGAGACTGTGATGGGGAGAGTCCACATGGACTGTGGGAGATTGAATGGGGGTGTAGAGACTGTGATCGTGGAGAGTGTACATTGGCTGTGGGGGATTGAATGGGGATGCAGAGACTGTGATAGGGGAGAGTGTATATGGGCTGTGGTTGATCGAATGGGGATGTAGAGACTGTGATCGTGGAGAGTGTACATGGGCTGTGGGAGATTGAATATGGATGTAGAGACTGTGATAGGGGAGAGTGTCCATGGGCTTTGGGAGATTGAATGGGGATGTAGACACTGTGATCAGGGAGAGTGTACATGGGCTGTGGGAGACTGAATGGGGATGGAGAGACTGTGACAGGGGAGAGTGTACATGGGCTGTGGGAGATTGAATGGGGATGTGGAGAATGTGATCGGGGAGAGTGTACATGGGCTGTGGGAGATTGAATGGGGATGTAGAGACTGTGATATCGGAGTGTGCACATGGGCTGTGGGAGATTCAATGGGGATGTGGAGACTCTGATGGGGGAGAGTGTACATGGGCTGTGGGAGATTGAACGGGGATGTGGAGACTGTGAAAGAGGAGAGTGTACATGGGCTGTGGGAGATTGAATGGGATGTAGAGACTGATAGGGGAGAGTGTACATGGGCTGTGGGAGTTTGAATGCGGATGTGGAGACTGTGATGGGGAGAGTCTACATGGACTGTGGGAGATTGAATGGGGGTGTAGAGACTGTGATCGTGGAGAGTGTACATTGGCTGTGGGGGATTGAATGGGGATGCAGAGACTGTGATAGGGGAGAGTGTATATGGGCTGTGGGAGATCGAATAGGGATGTAGAGACTGTGACAGCGGAGAGTGCACATGGACTGTGGGAGGTTGAATGGGGATGTCGAGACTGTGATCGGGGAGAGTGTACATGGTCTGTGGGAGCTTGAATGGGGATGTCGAGACTGTGATAGCGGAGTGTGCACATGGGCTGTGGGAGATTCAATGGGGATGTGGAGACTCTGATGGGGGAGAGTGTACATGGGATTTGGGAGATTGATTGGGGAAGTAGAGACAGTGATCGGGGAGAGTGTACATGGGCTGTGGGAGATTGAACGGGGATGTGGAGACTGTGAAAGAGGAGAGTGTACATGGGCTGTGGGAGGTTGAATGGAGGTGCAGAGACTGTGATAGGGGAGAGAGTACATGGGCCGTGGGAAATTGATTGGGGATGTAGAGACTGTTAGGGGAGAGTGTACATGGGCTTTGGGGGATTGAATGGGGATGCAGAGACTGTGATTGGGGAGAGTGTACATGGGCTGTGGGAGATTGAATGGGGATGTAGAGACTGTGATAGGGGAGAGTGTCCATGGGCTTTGGGAGATTGAATGGGGATGTAGACACTGTGATCAGGGAGAGTGTACATGGGCTGTGGGAGACTGAATGGGGATGGAGAGACTGTGACAGGGGAGAGTGTACATGGGCTGTGGGAGATTGAATGGGGATGTGGAGAATGTGATCGGGGAGAGTGTACATGGGCTGTGGGAGATTGAATGGGGATGTAGAGACTGTGATTGGGAGAGTGTACATGGGCTGTGGGAGACTGAAGGGGATGTAGAGACTGTGACAGGGGAGAGTGTACATGGGCTGTGGGAGATTGAATGGGGGTGTGGAGACTGTGACAGGGGAGCGTGTACATGGGTTGTGGGATATTGAATAGGTGTGTAGAGACTGTGATAGGGGAGAGTGCACATGAGCTGTGGGAGCTTGAATGGGGATGTCGAGACTGTGATAGCGGAGAGTGCACATGGGCTGTGGGAGATTCAATGGGGATGTGGAGACTCTGATGGGGGAGAGTGTACATGGGCTGTGGGAGATTGAACGGGGATGTGGAGACTGTGAAAGAGGAGAGTGTACATGGGCTGTGGGAGATTGAATGGGGATGCAGAGAGTCTGATCGGGGAGAGTGTACATGGGATTTGGGAGATTGAATGGGGGTGTAGAGACAGTGATCGGGGAGAGTGTACATGGGCTGTGGGAGATTGAATGGGGATGTGGAGACTGTGATGGGGAGAGTCTACATGGACTGTGGGAGATTGAATGGGGATGTAGAGACTGTGATTGCGGAGAGTGCACATGGACTGTGGGAGGTTGAATGGGGGTGCAGAGACTGTGATAGGGGAGAGTGTACATGGACTGCGGGAGAATGAATGGCGGTGTCGGGACTGTGATAGGGGAGAGTGTACATGGGCTTTCGGAGATTGAATGGGGATGTATTGACTGTGATAGGGGAGAGTGTCCATGGGCTTTGGGAGATTGAATGGGGATGTAGAGACTGTGATAGGGGAGAGTGTACATGGGCTGTGGGAGATTGAATGCGGATGTAGAGACTGTGATCGGGGAGAGTGTACATGGGCTGTGGGAGATTGAATGCGGATGTAGAGACTGTGATAGGGGAGAGTGTACATGGGATTTGGGAGTTTGAATGGGGATGTAGAGACTGTGATCGGGGAGAGTGTACATGGGCTGTGGGAGATTGAATGGGGGTGCAGAGACTGTGATCGGGGAGTGTGGACATGGGCTGTGGAAGATTGAATGGGGAAGTAGAGACAGCGATCGGGTAGAGTGCACAAGGGCTGTGTGAGATTGAATGGGGATGTAGAGACTGTGATCGCGGAGAGTGTACATGGGCTGTGGGAGATTGAATGGGGATGTGGAGACTGTGATGGGGAGAGTCTACATGGACTGTGGGAGATTGAATGGGGTGTAGAGACTGTGATCGTGGAGAGTGTACATTGGCTGTGGGGGGATTGAATGGGGATGCAGAGACTGTGATAGGGGAGAGTGTATATGGGCTGTGGGAGATCGAATAGGGATGTAGAGACTGTGACAGCGGAGAGTGCACATGGACTGTGGGAGGTTGAATGGGGATGTCGAGACTGTGGATCGGGGAGAGTGTACATGGGCTGTGGGAGCTTGAATGGGGATGTCGAGACTGTGATAGCGGAGTGTGCACATGGGCTGTGGGAGATTCAATGGGGATGTGGAGACTCTGATGGGGGAGAGTGTACATGGGATTTGGGAGATTGATTGGGGAAGTAGAGACAGTGATCGGGGAGAGTGTACATGGGCTGTGGGAGATTGAACGGGGATGTGGAGACTGTGAAAGAGGAGAGTGTACATGGGCTGTGGGAGGTTGAATGGAGGTGCAGAGACTGTGATAGGGGAGAGTGTCCATGGGCCGTGGGAAATTGATTGGGGATGTAGAGACTGTTAGGGGAGAGTGTACATGGGCTTTGAGGGATTGAATGGGGATGCAGAGACTGTGATTGGGGAGAGTGTACATGGGCTGTGGGAGATTGAATGGGGATGTAGAGACTGCGATAGGGGAGAGTGTCCATGGGCTTTGGGAGATTGAATGGGGATGTAGACACTGTGATCAGGGAGAGTGTACATGGGCTGTGGGAGACTGAATGGGGATGGAGAGACTGTGACAGGGGAGAGTGTACATGGGCTGTGGGAGATTGAATGGGGATGTGGAGAATGTGATCGGGGAGAGTGTACATGGGCTGTGGGAGATTGAATGGGGATGTAGAGACTGTGATTGGGAGAGTGTACATGGGCTGTGGGAGACTGAAGGGGATGTAGAGACTGTGACAGGGGAGAGTGTACATGGGCTGTGGGAGATTGAATGGGGGTGTGGAGACTGTGACAGGGGGAGCGTGTACATGGGTTGTGGGATATTGAATAGGTGTGTAGAGACTGTGATAGGGGAGAGTGCACATGGGCTGTGGGAGCTTGAATGGGGATGTCGAGACTGTGATAGCGGAGAGTGCACATGGGCTGTGGGAGATTCAATGGGGATGTGGAGACTCTGATGGGGGAGAGTGTACATGGGCTGTGGGAGATTGAACGGGATGTGGAGACTGTGAAAGAGGAGAGTGTACATGGGCTGTGGGAGATTGAATGGGGATGTAGAGAGTCTGATCGGGGAGAGTGTACATGGGATTTGGGAGATTGAATGGGGGTGTAGAGACAGTGATCGGGGAGAGTGTACATGGGCTGTGGGAGATTGAATGGGGATGTGGAGACTGTGATGGGGAGAGTCTACATGGACTGTGGGAGATTGAATGGGGGTGTAGAGACAGTGATCGTGGAGAGTGTACATGGGCTGTGGGAGATTGAATGGGGATGTGGAGACTGTGATGGGGAGAGTCTACATGGACTGTGGGAGATTGAATGGGGGTGTAGAGACTGTGATAGGGGAGAGTGTACATGGGCTGTGGGAGATTGAATGGGGAAGTAGAGACAGCGATCGGGGAGAGTGCACAAGGGCTGTGTGAGATTGAATGGGGATGTAGAGACTGTGATCGTGGAGAGTGTACATGGGCTGTGGGAGATTGAATGGGGATGTGGAGACTGTGATGGGGAGAGTCTACATGGACTGTGGGAGATTGAATGGGGGTGTAGAGACTGTGATCGTGGAGAGTGTACATTGGCTGTGGGGGGGATTGAATGGGGATGCAGAGACTGTGATAGGGGAGAGTGTATATGGGCTGTGGGAGATCGAATAGGGATGTAGAGACTGTGACAGCGGAGAGTGCACATGGACTGTGGAAGGTTGAATGGGGATGTCGAGACTGTGATCGGGGAGAGTGTACATGGTCTGTGGGAGCTTGAATGGGGATGTCGAGACTGTGATAGCGGAGTGTGCACATGGGCTGTGGGAGATTCAATGGGGATGTGGAGACTCTGATGGGGGAGAGTGTACATGGGCTGTGGGAGATTGAACGGGGATGTGGAGACTGTGAAAGAGGAGAGTGTACATGGGCTGTGGGAGATTGAATGGGATGCAGAGAGTCTGATCGGGGAGAGTGTACATGGGATTTGGGAGATTGAATGGGGGTGTAGAGACAGTGATCGGGGAGAGTGTACATGGGCTGTGGGAGATTGAATGGGGATGTGGAGACTGTGATGGGGAGAGTCTACATGGACTGTGGGAGATTGAATGGGGGTGTAGAGACAGTGATCGGGGAGAGTGTACATGGGCTGTGGGAGATTGAATGGGGATGTGGAGACTGTGATGGGGAGAGTCTACATGGACTGTGGGAGATTGAATGGGGGTGTAGAGACTGTGATAGGGGAGAGTGTACATGGGCTGTGGGAGATCGAATGGGGATGTAGAGACTGTGATTGCGGAGAGTGCACATGGACTGTGGGAGGTTGAATGGGGGTGCAGAGACTGTGATAGGGGAGAGTGTACATGGACTGCGGGAGAATGAATGGCGGTGTCGGGACTGTGATAGGGGAGAGTGTGCATGGGCTTTAGGAGATTGAATGGGGATGTAGAGACTGTGATAGGGGAGAGTGTACATGGGCTGTGGGAGATTGAATGCGGATGTAGAGACTGTGATCGGGGAGAGTGTACATGGGCTGTGGGAGATTGAATGCGGATGTAGAGACTGTGATAGGGGAGAGTGTACATGGGCTTTGGAGTTTGAATGGGGATGTAGAGACTGTGATCGGGGAGAGTGTACATGGGCTGTGGGAGATTGAATGGGGGTGCAGAG